>NC_045764.1:174407373-174707373 GCF_008692025.1 Phocoena sinus
TGCAGGGCCAGTCCGTGGGTGCCTGACGGCTGAGCCTCCCTCAGGGAGTGAGAGCTCTCCCCGGCCCTGATCCTCCAGACCCCGTCCTTTGCAGGGTGGCTTCCTAGAAGCTATGCCGGCCCGGGTGGAGAGGATGTGGTTTCTGCTCCCTTGGGACCTTGAAGGAGAGGTCACTTCCTTCGCGAAGATTCCTCTGAGGGCAATCTGTTTTCGAGGGTCAAGTCCCACCCAGGAGAGCTCCCCAGAAGCAGGGCCACCATCTGTCTCTCCAGGTGTGTGAAAGGCAGGCCATCCTCTGCTCGCCTCCCTGTTTCCCTCCAAGGTCACTGACCCCCGTGTCCATCTGCTCTCCAGGTAGAGTTCTCCGAGGCACTGCCGGCAGAGCCAGCAGCGTTCCTGTCCCTCCACGTGGCACTTAAAGAGACTGGCTTGGGGCCCTGGCCTCACTCAGGAGGAGAACTGGCCGGCTGATGCCTCGCTCGCCTGCAGTGCACCCCCTGGGACTGGATCTCCCCTGCTTATGGGGGCGGGAGGCTGGCCCAGATCCCGTTTGGTGGAGAGCGGTGGCTTCTGAGCCCCACCACGTCTGGGATCTTGACTGTATGGACATCCCGGGGCTGCCGCAAAGCCCCGCTGCTCCCGTCTTCCTGGCTTTATTGGCTTTGTGGCGGCCGGCACAGTGGAGTCCTTTCATGGCATCAGTTCAGGATGGACGCCCGCTGGGGATGCCAGCTTCACAGTAAGAGAACTGTCCACCTCCCCCTAAGGTACGTGACTGCAAAGTTGACCCCAGGGCATGCCCTGGATGGAGGCACGTGTCCTCAGTGCACGAACCCAGAGGATGTCTTCCATCCTCAGGTGACACCCCAGAAGTGACCCAAGCTTTGGAGGCGAGACGCCGGTGTTCTTGTCAGTGTGAGCACGAGGGACCGTTGGGGTGCTCATCCGTCATTCGTGGCCGAGATTCTGGCACCATGGAAGATTGAGTGGTGGTATCCCACTTGTAGGGCGGGGATCTATGGCCGCCCCCTCCGCGGGTCCACGGGTGGAGGGTGGGCTGTGAGGACCCCCGGGCCCTCACAACACAGTCATCCATAGGGGACCTCAGGGGCCAGGCTGTTTCAGCACTCAAGTTCACTACATCTCCCTTGAAGAGGCTTTTGGTCTGGAGAGCACTGTATTTAACGGCTGTGTGACCGGTCTTTCCGCTCTGGTTATCCCACTCAGCCCAGGACGACCTCCTGGAAGGTACCTCTGTTCCACGGAAAGGTTATTGCTCTCGGTGCCAATCCAAAGTCTAAGGAGGGCTCATGTGACCCCTGACCCTCAGCATCTAGTCTACATACAGGAGAAGCCCATGGGAGAGGGGGGCTTCTCCTCCACCACACCTGATCAGGTGCAGTCCATGGCAGGGTCGCTCCCCAATGCTTGTTCTGTTATAAATGTAGTGCCGTGTTACATCCTTCCTGGACCTAATTCCATCTTCAGGAAGGATGTGCCTCCCCCCAACACTTGAAAGAATGGCCCATCACAGACCCTGGGCCTTCATTAGGATGAAGCCACCTAGTCCCCCAGCTGCAGCATCGAGGCCTTGAAAACTTAGTCTCCAGGGCTGAGCGGCAGCAGGGTTGGCTGTTGGGGCATCACCGTGCGTATGGCGAATCACATCTGAGCTGCTGTGTTTCAGGACAAGCTCCCACCTGGAGATGTGCTCCGACAGGACTCCAACCCGAGGGCAGGGCATGGTCCATGATAGGGGAATGGATGGTTGATCAGAGAACATACATTTTATCAATGATGTATGTCAACTGATCCACAGTCCCTACCTATCCAGTCACTTCTTGGGACAGACTCCGGAAGAAGAGGCACTGGTTCCTCCTCCATGCTAGTACCTGGCCCTTGAAAAGACCTTCTCCTTGCCGGTTGGCCCTATTTATGCTGAGTCATAGAAGGGAAGGTTTGTGTTTTTCAGTATTGATCTTGCCTGGGAAGCTTCCTGGGAAGAGCTGTTGGCCTCAGCCCCTCCCCAGGGGACAGGAATGCATGGTTGGCCAGAGAGCATTTACACGCATGGTTGGCCAGTGGGCTTTATTTACAACGGGCCACACCTGATCCTCCTGTAACCCTCGGTCCCCAATTCATCCTTAGGAGGACTAGCTGGAGGGAAGGCCGACTCTGGTGAAGACATGGTTCATTAGCGTTAGCCTTCGGTACTTGAAGAGTGGTTATCCCTGCTGTGTTCGCTGTATTTATGACGAATCATACAGGGACATCCAGTTTTTCAGTATCAAATACTGCTCTGGAGGGCTTCCCGGACAGCATTCCGCCTGCAGGGAGGAGGTCTTGGTTTTTGTACCCACCCAAGGTATGTACGTGGATGGTGGGTCACAGTGCACAGGCGTCCTTTAGGATGTCTGTCACTTGTCGCACCCGTGACCGGAATCTAATTTATGCAGAAGGTGGCTGCCTAGGAGGGCTGCAATCTTCTGGAAGGGATGCTGGAATCTGCACCAAGCCATCCTAAGATGTTGACCCCTGAGAATCCCATTCACCCAGAACACCTGCCAGCTGTCCCAAGGGAACCCAGACCTTTCGTAAAATGAATCCCTGGAGACCATGCAACATGAGGATGTGGCGGTGATACTGTCAGATAACCTAATTGGTCATCTTTATGGTGTTTGTTCCAGGAAAGACTTTTTGATGGTCAGCTCTTGCCCGGGAAGGCTTCCTGGAAGCAGTGCCAACCTCCGGGAGAAGTGTTGGCATCGCATCTTTCCAGTGCACACGGACCGTGAGTTGCAGAGTCTGATCTTTGTCTCCGGTGAGTCGCACTTGGTTTCCTCTCCCGCAAGACTCAGCCCATCGGAGAATTACTTTGGGGAAGGGATGTCTGCCTTGGCCGTGATGCTTTTTCAATAGGGCTCTTTCTTTATATTGTCAGATTCTCTTGTTAATAGCATAACCACATAGCTAATGAATTGTCCATGAGTTGATCAATGAATGAGAAATGATTCAGTCATTCCAAAAATCATGATTGAGTGCATTACTGTCTTCTAGATGATTCTAGACCTTAGTTGTTTCCTCTAAGCTGGGGGTAGAGCAGTGAACAAGGTAAAGTCCTTGTTCACGTGAATTTTGACAGCCATAATTTTGTCCACTGTTACGTTTTATGAAGGAAAGGAAAGCAGGATAAGGTGCGAGAAAGAAGCCCAGGTAGAGTGGACATTTATTTTAAATACAGGGCCTGGAAAGCTCTCTTTGGGGAGGGGAAATGGGAATGAAGTGGGGGTGGGTCAGATGGAGAACTTGGGGTCGGAGCGTTTCAGAAGGAGGGTGTGGCACTTCAAAGCCCTCTGGCATCTTTGAGAAAAAGCGAGAAGGCTTTTTCTCAAAAGCCTTCTTTTGGGGCTGGACTGAGCTGTGGGGTGAGAGGGGCAGCCTCAGAGGCTAGGGCACCTTTGGATTTTATTCTGAACGTGATGGAAGCCATGGGTGGGTTCTGAGCAGGGAGGGAGGTGTGGTCTATGTTGAAATGGTCACTCTGACCACAAGGGTGGCGATAGAGAACCCATGTGGACGGCTATTGTGTAGATAGATCTAGGGGGGTGCCCCCACGGAGGTGGGAGACACAGAGAACATGAGATGTCCCAAAGGTGGAGCCGGTAGATCCCGGGATGGGTTGGATGAGCCCAGCCAGGATCACGAGTGCGAAGGTGGAGGCAGGCGATGAACCAGGGGTTCTACAGGTGTGATCACTGCTGAGTCAGGGCTCTGGAGTGTGTCAGTGGGTAACCAGGAGCTTTGGGAGAAGTGTCACTACCAGTATTGCCAAGATCCAAGCTGAGGCAGCGACCGTGGGGCTGGACTGCAGGGTGGGATGGAGGCAGTGGTAACTGGAGGTGAGGCAGCCCCCCCCCCCCCCGCCAGTGCTGGGAAGCTGGGGACAGCGTTGCTATGTGGTCGTTACCACGAGGGAAATCGGGAGGTTTTCCAGGAGGAAGATTGTGACCCAGAAGGAGGACCTGAGTGGCAGTTATCCAGGTAGTGGGCAGTGAGGTCCGATGAATATGCTATGGATGAACTGGAATTTTAAAAGGAAAAGAGAAGAAAGATGGTCTGTAGGTGATATAGAACCAGGATGCCATGTACCCACTGCAAGCCTTTGGTGTAGGAGATGGGGGGACAAATGGCCCTTGGTGGGTGGACGGCGAATCATGTTGGAGAAGTGAGGGCCCGGTGATGGGCCATGGTTCCAGATGTGGAAGAGCTGTGGGGTGTGAGGACTGGGTGGTGAATTTGGGAAATGGGACCTGGTCCTACTGGTCTGAGGCTGTTGGGGAGAAGATGGGGACCTTTGATGTCAACCTTCTTGGAATTGCTTTCCTGAGTGGTTCATTGGGGTGAGATGGGTGGTGCAGTGGAGGGGTGGGAAGGGAGTGGGGGTCTCCCGGGATCATGAAGAGCTTGGTGAGCCTCCCTCAGATCCTGCTGAGGGTGCCTCGGGGCCCGGGCTGGCCAGACTCTCCAGGGCACCCTGTGGTGGCCGTGGGCTCTTTCTGGAACTCCCCTAGTCTGGTAGATCCCACAAGTCCCACCAAGGAGCTTGACCAGTGCCTCGATGTGCTTGGTGGAGACCTGAGAGTGCTCTGTTGAGAAGTCCAAGGTCCCCATTCTGAAACCCCAGGGTCCACACCCATGTGGAGAGTCCCGAGCTGGGACGAGGTGCCACTGTGAAGCCTCTGTCTTCTCGTTTCCAAGCCCTGACCCTGAGGACTCAGGAATGCAATTGCCGCTCTAGGGAAGGGGCAGGGCATTCAGCCTCGGGGAGGTGAGTGGCCAGCCCCGCTGAGTCCCGGCGTGTTCTCGGGACACACGTCGTCCATCACACTAACACTCGGTGTCCAATCTGCCCACAGGACGGCAGTTGGAAGCTGCACCCCTCAGAGACGTGGAAGGGGACCCCTTGTCTGTCTTGTCTCTGCTTTTCTGTGGTACTTGAAGAGAAGTTGTTCGTGGTGGATTCGCTTTACTTATGACGAATCATTCACGGACAACACTTTTTTCAGTACCAAATACTACCACTAAGGACTCCCCAGACATGACGGCCACTTCGGGAGAGAAGTCTTCGTGTTCTCCAGAAGACGAGAATGGCTGGCTGGCCAGGGCCACAGGCTTGTCCTAGCTGTAAGTCATCTGGTCCACTAACCTGAGCGTCCTCCATCTGTAGGAGGCCTTCCTAAGGGCCATGCCAACTCCGGGGAAACGGCTGTGGTTCTGTCACCAGTGTCACCTTACAAGACTTTGAAGAGAGGCTTCCTGGGTCCAAGGCTAACTTCCAGAAGAGATGCTGGTGTCAGGACAGTTCAGGGTGTGTGACTGGTTGACCAGAGGGGCAAGCACTCTGTTCACCCTCTGGGCCACCTAGTCACCGACCCTCAGCACCAACCCCACCCACCCGGAAGACTTGGAGGGAGTCCTGCCAACCTTGGGAAGCAGCAATGGACTTGCGACGGTGGCTGCCCTGTGGACAACCGTGGTCGGGAGGGCGTGTGGACTTAAAACGTGATGAGTCACCCTTGGTAGTGGCATCGCTGTCATTGCCACAGCCTCCTTGAAGCGCTCCTGGGACACAGCGTTGTCTTCCATTGAGGGACCTGAAGCCAGCGGCCAGCTCCTCTCGGGGGTGTGTGACTGTTCACACAGTACATGCTTGTTTTTAGATCTGATACCCGATACTCTAACCCCTGGCTTCCCGTCTCTCCACAGGAGGTCCCGTGGTGATGCCTGTCCGGGGAAGTAGCCACGGTTCTCGGGTCAGTGTGGCTCCATCACAGGAGCCAAGGGACAACCACAGTGTGCTGACATGGTGATGACCGTGGGATGCAGCCCTTCTGGTCCAGGAGGACTGTAGAGAGAGCCGCCCCCACTTAGGGTAAGTGCGTCTCGGGTGAGCATGCAATGAATGTGCTCGCATGTCACTCGGCCCACTACCCAAGGTTGTTCCACTGCTTCCTTACAGGGCAGCCATCTTGGCAGGACAGGCAGTGGATTTCTCACAAGTGTTCACTTATGGTACTTGAAGAGAGGCTGGCCGTGATGAATTCGATTCATCAAAGCGAGTCATACACGGCTCTCCTCTCTTTTAGTGTCAAATTCTGCCTCGGAGGGCTTCCCAGGCCAGTGCTGCTTTCAAGGTAGGTGCCAGGACGGCTGAGCCCACAAGTGCTTTCCTGAGGATGCCTGCTACTGACGCTCACCCCAGTGTCCACACTGACCCTGAGGCAAATGCCTGGGGCACTGCCAACCTTAGGACAGGCTAGCGAGGCTGTGGGAGTGCCCTAACTGTAAAAAAATTAATACTGAAATACATGTGGCTGACTTTTTAAAATTATGGAATCCAACCTCGAAGAGGCATCTAGAAGCATCTTTTATCAGTCAGCTCTCGGGATATAGGAGAGAAGAGGGGACGGGACCCGTGTGACCCCTGGTTTGCTAACTCTCCGCAGGCTCACACCTTCCAGGGACCTCCTCTAGGGTGAGGCCAGGTTTACCAAGGAGGGAGGCGCCTCCCTGCTCTTGCAAACGTGTGGTCTTTCAAGAGCTCGTGGCTTCACTGGTGATGACTCACGTGGGGCTGACTTCTTTCCATTACTGAGTGTCACTTGCATGACCAGCAAAGTACAGGAAGTGGCACTGCTGCCCACACAAATCCTGGGTTGGTGAACCAGGGGCATGGGTTTGACTTGGGGATTGACCCAATTGGTCCACTCATCCTCAGCGTCCCGTTCACCCTCAGAGGCCACTCCCAAGCTGCCCAGACCGTGTGGATGCGGGGATGCTGCAAGCAGTGCCGCCTTATGGTACTCGGAGGGAGGTTGTCCGTGGTGAGTTCGCATTATTTAATGATGCCCAATACACGGTCGATCTCTTTTCGGTATCACGTCTCACCAGGCGTCTTCTTGGAGCTGATGGGGATTGCGGGGAAGACACACTCATATTGGCTCCACGCCAGTATACTTGAACGTGTGGTTGGCCCTGGAGCTACCAGACAGGTGCCACTAGTGTTCCTGTTGTTCAGTTGATTTATGGATGACCTTGCCAGTTTGCGGGGAGAAGCGTATGATTTAGGTTTAAGACTCAAGTGATTGGGGTAATAGGGGCATCCAGCCCATGATGCTTCTGGCGGGGGGTTGTTTTTCTTAAAAAAAAAAACCCCGATGGATAGTTCCTTTATCTTTCAATATTATATCTTGTCCTGGAGGGAGGACCTCTGGGACATGTTGGCAAAGTCAGGGAAGGGGCCGTGAGTGTTAGCATTTTTTCTGAGCTAAGTGAATGGATGATTCACCATATCCGTCAACCGGAAAGCCCTACTGAAGTCGAGGCCAGACGGTAGCTCTATTTTCAATTTCTTGTTTTTCTTTGAAAAAAGAATAATTATTTTACTTTATTACCATATGTATAACAATGACATAACCTTAAAATAAAAATTCAAGCAGTGTGGGAAAATGTAAGTAAAAGACAATTACCCAATTTCTGAGCACCCGGAAATAACCATCAGGGTTTTAGAAATTTCCAAATACCTGTCTGAGCGTATATCCAGATAGAAAGGTAGACAGACAAAGTGAGAGAGAAATATTTTTCAAATATGGGATCGTGCTGTACCTAATCTTTTTTTTAAAACATTAACTATAATTTTACTTGGATTTAACATAATAAGCTGAAGAAGATTGGAATAATTGATAAATATTTCTTGCTCTTCCAAAAGAAGTACTTATTCCTAAAAGATCCCTATAAAATTAAGAAAAATTATTATGTAAAACATGAAGTAGTTGGGATCATTATGTATTTTAACTGTTTTAATTTCACTCGAGGTTCTGAAAAATAAGGAAATCAGCTCCACCTGCTTTTTTCTTTCAGTTATACTGTACAATATAATTTTTTCATTATAAATATTTGCACTGTATTCTGTAACCACAATTCTTATAGATGTTTAATCATAGTTCTATATTTAAATAGATTCATTACTGACCACTAGTGTTTTTTCCCTTAAACTAAACCTTCTCTATTCCTGAATTTTTAATTTTAATTCATATATCAAAATGGATTTTATAATTGTTTCTTCAAGAATGACTCATAAACACTGTTTAGTCCTTACACATTTGGAGATATCTGCCTCTTGTTTATATACACAAGGGACATTTAGCTAGGTATAAAATTCTCAGCCTACTTTTTTTTTTTTCCTCAGAACTTTGTAGATGCTGCTCCGTTGTCTTCTGCATTTAGTATTTCACTAGCTTTTTTCATGTGGCTTCTCTACATACCTCTTGCTTAGCTGGACTGTATTATGTAGTGAATCTTCA
This sequence comes from Phocoena sinus, assembly GCF_008692025.1. NCBI lineage: Eukaryota > Metazoa > Chordata > Mammalia > Artiodactyla > Phocoenidae > Phocoena > Phocoena sinus. The sequence goes on from NC_045764.1 coordinate 174,415,737, forward strand.
TATACTTCGTTGGAAAGACTCTGGGGCACTGTCTTCTGTGAGGTCTTTCATCTCTGAGAATGTCCAACCATGGCTCTCACACTTTTACTCATCTATTTTTTTTTCATATTCTTCTATTTGGCTCTATGACTTCTAGTTCTTTTTACTCTCTTTAGTCACTTTAACAATACTTGTTGTTAATTTCTCTCAGCTTTAGGGGTATAAGAGCTACTCTTCGTTGAGCCAATTGACTCATAATAATACTCTCCTTCATGGGATTTGTAACTTTTCGCTGTGAGGTTATCATCGGGGGAATTAATGTTTGTGTTTTGTTGTTCCCTTTGCGACATTATGGTTCTACATTTGGTTCTGTATGGTATCAGGCTTTCACCAGTCGGGACCAGTTCTCCTACTCATCTGTTGGCCTAAGGAGTCCCATACCTTATGGCTGGTATAAATCCTCACCACATCTTGGCCCAGGAGGTTGGTTTCTCACAGGGAAACTCATTCTACCCACAGCCTGGGCGGAAATAAACTCTCTTGTCATCTCTCTGGGCCAACATAGAGTTTTCTGGCTTTCCTTTCCATTCCAGTTCTCCACCCTTCTTGGGCCCAATGTCACATGTCCTGTTCCTGCTTGGACATGAAGACTACAGACCCTCTAAGCCTCTAGTGCAGCATCCCTTAGGTCCCTTGGTGGCAGGTTGCAAACTTGTTGCTCTCTTCACTGACAGCTGAGGGTTTCCCTTTCTTTCACTCCTTTGAGCTGTGCATTTATTTATCAATTGATTTCGGCTGTGGTTGCATTTTATCCACCATTTCTCTGAGTTTGTGGAGGAGAAGGGTTCTCTGTTACCTCTTTACCAGGATCTGACTCAGTCATTACATTTCTTTAGCACTTTTTCTGAATCATATTATCTATCCCTTCTTGATTAGTCAGGTTAATTGTTTCTTCATTTCAAGGATGTCTTCTGTTATTTCTGTGATTATTTTTCTATTCTATATGTTGGTCTTGTCTTGGGATAAATGGTCATTTGTTGTTTATTTCATTAGATACTGGAGGAGGAAGAAACCTGTGATCTGGCCTCACAGTGCCATCCTTATCTGGAAGACTCACTGTTGTCATTTGCACTCTACATTTGTCTATTGAACATGAATCATACCCAGATTCCCCCTTCTCAGTACTATCTTCCCCCTTGGCAGGATGCCTCGTTGTAGCACCACCTTCTGGGATGGACATGGAGTCTGTACCATTTGCTAGGTATGTGAATTCATTTTTAACAACAGAGGATTTTTTCTCATCATATGTCTGCTGGACTGTTAACCCTAAGTATGCAATTTATCCTTAGGGAGACTTCTTGGAAGTTATGCCCACCTTTGGAGATGAGGCCACAGTTCTGAGGTCAGCGCCATACCTTGGTATAATAAGGTTTGTGTTCCACGCTGTCATTTTCTTTATGAGCAGTATTGCAAAGTCAGCTTCTTTGGAAAGAACTCTAGCCTTGGAGGGCTTCATGGACATAAGGTGTAAGCGAGGAAAGGATCACTGTTGTCCGTTTTGATGCACATGTTAAATGAGGAAGTGTTCCCTGCTATGATAAATAATGAATTCTTATGCCCTTCACCTCTCCACATGCAACACCCTTGAAAGTGCTTCTTAGATATCTTGCCAGGCAGGCAAAAGTATTGACGTCTGGACTACTTCAGGGTCTAGGATGGGACGGTTGAACTTGGAGGGGGGCGTGTGTGTTTCATTCATGCCCCTCTCTGTCAGTCTGTTAACACTCAATGCTCACTCTGTCCTTAGGGGGACTTCCCGGAGGAGGCCAGCTTTGAAGACAAGACACTGGCACCTGGTCAGTGCTAATCTGCGGGACTTGAAGATAGGTTATCCGTGTAGCCTTCGCTTTACTTGTGACGAATCATACACGGTTCACCTATTTTTCAGTACCAAATCCCGCCCTTGGGGGGGCTTCCTGGGGCGGAGCCCCACTTCAGGGCAGGACCTTGGTATCAGCTCCTCTGCAGGGTAAGTGCAGGGGCTGTTGACTACAGCTGGACAGCAGAACACGTGATTTCCTGATGCTCTGTGTGCGTCCTGGTCCTCACGCTGTGTGTGTTAGACCATCCACGGGAGGATCCTGGAGGTGGTGCCAGCATTAAGGAAGAAGTGGGGCTTTTCTTACCAGAGCTACTTGGTGGTACTTGAAGAGAGGTCTTCCATGGTGCATTCGCTTTATTTTTTGACGAATCATACATGGTTGACCTTTTTTTAGGTATCAAATCTGGCCCTAAAGCACCCAGGAACTAGAGTCGGTGTCCGCACACCTGGGTGGATGGTTGAGCTGAGTGTGTGCTCGTCTCCCCATGTATGTGTCACCTGTGTTTGCTCACCTCTGTGTGTTGTCCACCTCTAAGGGTACCACTGGTCCACGATGCCAGCTTCCCTGAAGAGGCAGTACTTTCACTGTAGATCCACTTCCTGTTTGACAGGAAGTCATCCCTGCGGCGCTCTCTTTGTGTATAATATGATACTCTGCTCCTCTTGGTTGCAGCATGTCCGTCCTGAATGGCTTCCTGGAAGGGGTGCTAATTCCAAGGAAGGGATACTGGGGTCCATGCTTGTTTCATTGATGGTTTGTGTTGCCAGCATCTTCACTTTTGGTATCCCGTCCGTCCTTAGGCCCAATGTCTGGGACACGCCAGAAGCCAGCACCCTAGTTGGGTACTTGAATGGAGGTTGTCCATGGTGTGTTCATTTTATTTATGATGAGTATTACATGGCCAATCTCCTTTCAGTACTAAATTCTTCTTGGGAAAACTCCACAAGGGGAAGTTTCAGCCCGCGCTTATCCAGGGTAAGGAAACCGATCATTCACTGGTGATAAATGCTTGATGTGTGACCCATGCCACTCAGCCCAGAATTCCCAGGAACGATGCTGACTTTTTAGGTGAGACTTTGGTTTTCTTCCCTTCCTTGAAGACTCACTGGTGAATAAAACATATTTGGTAAGCCTCTTTTTAGATATGAAGTCATCTTGGATATGAGGCACCTTGTAGGGCAAGGACCTTCTGCATCATCCCCGAATGAGTGGAAGGCGCACACTTTATTTATGCAACGTATTACTGCCCCTCAAGTATCCTAATCCTCAGGGTGACCTCTGGGAATCAAAGCCAACGATGGCCAGGTGGTGGTGTGTTTGGGGAGGGGAGATGGCAGTGTTTCCTCCACAGGGAAAGTCGACGGTATCTGAAGACAGTTCCATGGCTTGCTTCATTTACTCCTGGTGCAAGACAAGAATCAGTAACATCATTTATTATTACCTTATGTTTGCTAGCTGTGTGATCTTGAGCAGATTACTTGATCTGCCACCTCTCTGTGGCTCAGTTTATTCATCTGTAAAACGGGGTTAATGCCTACTCGTAGGGTAGGTATAAAAACTCAGTCATATGCAAAGTGTTTAGACAGTGTCTGGTACACAGTGAAGATAAAAAGCATTGACTCTTATGACAATGGTTTATATTATGATATTGTCATCACATCTTAGATCTTCCTTTCTTGTCCCCTCACCCACTAGACTGCAAGCTCCCTGGGGGCAGAGTCTTTGTCTGTTGTGCCTACTGCTGTGTCCCTCGCTACACACAGTGGATGTGATGTTGGACGAATGAGTAAGTGGCTGGTGACGTATTTTCTTTATTAAATGCTCTCTTTGAGGCCTCCTGGAAGGAAGGGTGAATGAAGGACGGTGGTGAGCCTGTGCCTTCCCGATGATGAGGCCTGCTTGCCCTTGTAGTCCTACCCGCCACGAAGGAGTTGCTGGTCTTCAGGTCAGGGATCCCGCAGGCTTGGAGCAGGATGGGCCCAGCGTGGCCTCAACACTTATGGAGAATCTTAAATGGCTGCTCCCTTCTCTGTGTTCAGTCCCAGCTCAGGGACTCCTCGGAGATGCCTGCCTTGGGATAGGACCTTGCTGTGTGTGCCTCCTCAAGGTAAGGGACCACGTGCAGCCCCAAGCATGGGCCTGACTTGTGACGTGCGTGCTCGTGGCCTCATCCACCACTCAGGCCTGGCCTAGGCCAGCTCAGGGGACCATCCCCCTGCCAGTGCCATTAGAGCTGGTGCATGATACCCTCCCTTATGGGAAAACACCAAAAACAAACGTGTTTCAGTCACATGCAAAGGGCTCCTTGGATGTAGCGCCAGCCTCTCCAGAGACAGAGGAGTTGGAGTCTCAGCAGCCCCCCAAAACCCCCGCCCAGGGGGACATGGACAGCTAGACCCTGGAGGCAGCGCCACCTTTGCTGAAGAGGCGTCTGGGTGCTCTTGCCCTGCTGACGTTTGATCCTTGAGCAGAGGTTGCCCTTGGTGAATTCGCTTTATTTATGTTGAATCACACAAAGGCAACTTTTGTTTGAGTATCAAATCCTGCCTGGGATGGCTTCTGGGACCCAGTGGCAAGCTCAGGGTCTACGCCTCTCCCATGATCAAGAACGGACGGTGTGGCTGTGAGGGTCTACGCCTCTCCAGTGGACGAGGATGGATGCTGGTCAGAGAACACAGGCTTGATTTATGATGTGGGTCACCCGGGCCCTTGGAGGAGGGCATTGGTGCTGCATCTGCTTCAGTTCTTACCTTGGACCCTCTGTAATCACCTTTACATTTGGTCTTTGAGCCCAAAGACGTTCTTCCTCCACCATTTTTTCTCTGAAGGTACTTTGACCTTGTGAATAGGTACGGAGTTTGCCCTCGGAAATTTTAGAAGCTGCATCTTCTCATTGTGTTTCTCCCTCTCTCTCTGTCTTTCCATCTCCCTGCCAGTCAGTGCTCTCAATTTTCTCCTCGGTTATGAAATGAATAGAGGCTATCCGTGTTTCATCCCATTTGTATCAAATAAGAGTGATAAAAATAACCAACACAAAATAAAACTAAAAACAACTGAAACGGCACAGAGCAAAGCAGAGCGTATTCAACTGACTACAAATTGGCAGAAGAATCCAATTTTCTTGACAACATGTCAGCTGCCACATTTGACCTGGGGAAATAGAACATTGTAGACATGGTGGCTGCACGATGAAACTGACAGTGGCAGCCGCTCGAGACAGTGAGATTTGATGTAGACAGAGTGTGTTGAGGAAATCAAATCTTCATTCAAATTTTTAAATGGAAAAGAACCGATCCTAATGAAAATGATTTGGGGAAAATAACCAGGGAAATAAAAGAAATGAAAACAGCTCAACAGTGTAGCCAGGAAAGCTAAACTGGGAATTGGATTAGTTTAATGGAATTCACCCTGATAAACGAGTTTTTATGAAAATCAGTGTTGGTCCAATTCTCATTTAGATGGTTAAATTCATGTTGTGTTTGGACTGGAGTCGATGGGGTCAGTAGGAAGATGGGGTCAAAGCACAGCATCCTTTATGCAGCTGACCTTTTCTTTCTTTCCCAAATCTTCCCAGAGAGCTTTCCGGATGGACGTGCTGACTTCAGGGGTGACATGCTGGTGAAGTTGGGTGCATGTTGTCACCAGAGTTGGTGCCATCTTGGTGACGTGCATCCCCTGGTCTGCCCCTTCTTGTTCTCCTTCCACCCCCTTGTAGGGTTCTGGACCACATGCTGATTCCAGAAGTGAGGCAGAAGTTCCTTGGTCAGTGGAGTCTGGTCCTTCAGGGCCGTTGTCTCCAGTACTATTGTTGAATACACAGGAAGGCTGGGACATTCCCAGGTGTAATCCTTCCTAGTATCCCAGTGTTGGCACCTCTCAGGGCCCCATGCTGGCCCCAGAGACATGCCCCTCGTTGGTGCTGAATGTCATGTGGACGTGGAGGCTGAGCCTTGCTTGGGGCGTGGTCCTGGAGTTGGTGCTTCTGTGATCAAAACCATTGCCTGGGATGTGAAAAGAGCTTGTCCTTTGCCGGCACGCTTTATACATGACCAACGTGGCGTGGTGGATCTCTTTACAGAACGACGCCTGCCTTGGAGGATTCCCAGAAGCCATGTCACCCACAGGAAGTGGCCAGCAGCCAGAGCCCTCTCCAGGGTAGGTGCATGAGTGCTGCCCCGGGACATGCCCTGAAGGTACTGACGATGTGTGTCATCTGGTCCACTAGCTGTCACTGTCCAGCCCGTTCTCATGAGCACTTCTGGGAGGTGATGCCAGCCCTGGGAAAAGTCTCAGAAGTGCAGGTCAGTATCCATGATTCCTGAAGGGAAGCTGCCCATAATACGTTTTCTTTCTTTAGGACAGACCTTAGGTGGCTGGCCTTTTGCTCCAATTGTAGCAAGACCCACGGGGCTTTCTGAACTCATGCCAACGTCAGGGAAAGGATTCTGCTGTCGGTCCCACTCCAAAGTTCACAAAATGGGTGGTGGGCACAGAATCCGGCCTCTGCTTGTGGCATACATCGTCTGCTCCCCAGCCTTCACAGGCCAGTCCGTTATTGGGGGCACGTTCTGAGCATTTCAACTCTGAGAGAGACTGGGGTTCTGATAGCAGAGCTGCTTTGCCTCGCTTTGGAGAGAGGTCATTTGCGGTTCATTGGCTTCGCTCTTCCTCTCCCCCGCCCCCCGCCCCTCACCCTTTATATTTGGTGTTTCACTTGCTTTGTGCAGGTGGCTGATCAAACGGTCAGCCGGTTTCTTTGTGTTAAATCACCCTGTGAAGGATGCTGGGGTGACGACGCCCACGTGGGGCCAGAGGCAGTGTTGGTGGGACCTCGGAAAGTGCAGCTGTGGGCGTCAGTGTCACGCACTCGCACAGCACCTCACTGAGCTCCCTCCAAAGGCGTCATCTTCCGGAGGGAGGCCCTCTGCCTGTGCGGGGTGGGAGGCCTGGAGTCGCCCTCTCTGGGGTCTGGGGATAAAGAGTTGGCCCCATGGGGGTTCATCTTCATCGACTCTGCGTCAGGGTTCACTCCACCTGCAGAGACAGTCCGTGGACGGGATGACTGGGGGCAAAGGGCATTTCACATGTCCACGGTCTCCCATGGGCAGCCATCGGGGCAGTGTATCCAAGGATGGGCACCTCTCTGCAGTATAAGATCCCACCTGGGTCTCTCGCTTAACTTCCAGGAAGGGCCTCTATATTCACCTCACTCCGGGGAGGTGATGTTGGTTGGCCTTGGCCACTGGGAGGGTCCCTGTCGAGGGTGGTGTCCCAGTCCCTGAATGCCCAGCATTCAAGCTGCCCTGGGGGAGGGTCTTCTGGAAGCACAGCCACCTTGAAGCATCGCCTTAGTCCAAGCGTCCGAGCCTCTCCATGGTACGCGGGGAGAGGTTACCCGAGCAACTTTGCATCTGGACGACGAATGTTGCTCGGTGAACCCCTTTTCGGTATCAAATTCCACCAGAGAGGCCGTCTCGGAGGCCATGGCACCTCGGGGAAGAACATCGGTATTGGCACCACTCTGGGGTACAGGATGGATGGTCGACCAGTTGGAAAGTAATTGTTTCTAATGTACTTCACCTGGTCCACTAGCCGTCCGTACCCACTGCGGCCTGTGGGGCCTGCGGGCCTGGGCAAGTCACTGGCCTCTCAGCTCAGCACCTCTCCTGGTACCTGAAGGGAGATCGACCGTGTTATATTCGCTTTATTGACTTCGAATAATACATGGTTGATCTTTTCTCAGTATCAAATCTCACCTTGGAGGACCAGTTGGAGACGAAGCCCTTGAGGGGGTGGAAGCAGAGCGGGGACTTTCGTGTCACTGCCGGGATGGGTGCCCGGATGGAGAGGTCCTCAAGGCGGGGCGGGGCGGGGCGGGGTGAGCGCCGCCTGTGACGTGTTCTGTCCCTCTCACCTGTGGTATGTGATCCACCCTCAGGACGGCTCCCGGGAGGCCACCATCCTTGCTGCCCAGCTGCGGCCGGTGGAGTAGGCGCCACTTTGGGTACTTGAGGAGAGGTTGTCTGTGATGAGTTCGCTTTATTAATGACGAATATAACACAGATGGCCTGTTTTCAGTACCACCTACCCCTCATGCGCAGGGCCGGGCCTGAGGCTGGCCTCCTTCAGGGTACGTGAATGCATGGGCTTCGCGTGTGATACGTCTCATCCGTCCTGCAAGAGCTTCCTGTTGGGCACGCTGACTTCGGGAGGGAGGCGGGGCTTGCACTGGGACGCTGGTCATGAAGCATTTGCTTGGTGTGTGACGAATGGCCCGGGTTCCGTCTGTTGCCCATGCCCAATGCCACTGAGTCGCAGGGATCTCCAGAGGGCCCCCCACTGGCCCGCACCTGCCACTCTGCAGGACGTCCCGCCGAAGGCTGACCCTGTGCATGGCTGCGCCTGCAGGTGTGTCCTCGCCGCTTCCCCTCCCATCCCAATGCCCCCAGACCCAGAGGGATGACCCCCTTCGGGGAAGAGCCCGAGGGCCTGCCTGCTGTGCGTGCTGATCTTCCTGGTGCTTGAGGAGAGGTTGCCCGTGGCCCGTTCGCATTCTTCATGACGCACAATACACGGTCGGCCTCTCTTCAGTATCACATCCCACCTTGCATGCCTCCTGCAAGCTCGCCAGTGTCCGGTGCCCAGCGGCCAGCGGCCAGCGTCCACGAAGGCGGAGCACGCGCCGACTCATCCAGGGCCATGGGGCGGGGCCGTGGGCGGGGCCGTGGGCGGGGCCGTCTGAGGAAGGAGCCTCCTGTCTGCAGTCAGCCCTGCTGAGTGGTACCTGGCATAGGTTGCCTGTGAGGTGTTCACTTTCTATACGATGAATATTATACAGTCAACCTCTTTCCGGTATCGAATCCCGCCTTGGACGACTTCTGCTCTGGTGCAGACTCCGGGCGGTAGAAGCCTCCACGCGGGTTGACCCGTGGACTTGGTTTAGGACCTGTGCCACTGGCCTCTTCATTTTCCAGCCGCATCCGTTCTGGAGGGTTCCCGAGAGCAGCGCGGAGCGGACTCCGTGCTTCCCGCGGTCCCAGACGGCCCTGCTACCGAGGTGCTGGGCTAGGTTTACCTGGTGACTCTTATTTCACGCTGGTACCCTCACCCCCACCCCAGCCCTGCCGAGACCCAGGCACGGCAGGATCGCCCAGGGCAGGGGAAGGGTCCAGGGCCCCTGGAAAGGTGAACTCGAAGAGCACCTCCAGAGGATGACCTAGGGCTGTTTGGTATTTGCTAATTGCCCTTTCTGAGCCTGGCTTGCATCACCCCCACTGGCAAGAGATAACTTCCTTGCCTTGGAAGTCTCAGCTCTGGGCATGCCTTTCCCCATGGGCTGCTCCTCGGGCCGTGGCCTCTCTGTGCCCAGCACGTAGCGAGGGGTCGCCTCAGCTCCAGGAAGATCAGCAGTGACCTTGCCAGTGGGGCGTCAGGCCTTCAAGTTCTACAGATGTGCCTCCTTCTGCTGGGGTGCCCACCCCTCCTCTCCAGCCCCTCAGCCATAGCCCTGCAGGAGGGATCGCCCTTTCCGGCCTGGACTGCTACCCAGGCCCCCCACCTGCGTCTCCTTCCCGTCCCCCTCCTCCTTCTGCCAGGGAGAACCTTCCAGAGTGCAATCTGGCTCTCTCTGCCCTGCCCAGAGCCCCACCGTGGCACCTCTGCCCCCATGCTCGGCTCTAAAACAGTAACTAGTGGCTCAAGGCCCCCAGACTGGCCAACCTCACCCCCTGCCCCTCCCTGCCTATGACACTTTACGGTGTATGCCCATTTTACGTCCGTCCGTCCTCCTGCCGGGAGCTGAGTCCCTGGTGGCCGCCTCTGTGCAGCCTGCCCTGAACGCCCTTCTCCCCCCATGCAGGGTGCAGGCCTCCCTTAGCCCCCCCATGCCCTGCATGCTTCTTTCCTGGGACACTGCAGGATCTCTTGCTCTTTGCTTCACCCCGTCCCCACCAAGAGTTGCCCCCTTTCTAGAGCAGGGGTTTGGGATTCTGAAGGTGTTGAAATGTCCCTTGCTCAGCAAGGCTGTCCCTGATCACCCAGCCTAGCTCCCACCTCTTCCCAGCAACCTTCTCTCATCACCTTGTTACCATTGTCTTCCTAGCTTATCCAAAATTACCTGATGTTAATATTTTCTTTCTCTCTCTCCTCTAGGCTGTAAAATTTCTCAGGGCAGGAAATTTTTCTGTCATGTTGCCTGCTGTGCCTCCAGCCCTGGGATCCAGGCCAGGCCCATAATAGCAGAATGGTGAGTGTTTGTCGATTGAGTAACGGACTCCCTAAGGACTGGGACCTTATCAAGTTAATCCCTAGGAAAGTGCCAAGCACAAAGGAGGCACTCAAGATGTGGTGATGAGCATATGAATATGGTAATTGGTTTTTAGAATTTCTTCACATTTTTTAAAAGCCATTTGATTTTTCATCATTTTCTGCCCCTTCCAGGATGTCATTTGAGAGTCTGAGGTTTGCTGCTGGGTCTGGGCTCTTCTTTCCACTTTCCAGGGGGCCCCCAGGGCCCGGAAAGGAGTGACAAGCCCCAGTACAACCCCACAGACCCTAATTGAGGCCCCCCACCACCACCTTCTAGCAAACTCTACAGCACTCGGAGCCGGGTGCTCTGGGGGACTCCATCTGCAACAGGCTGGAGCGTGGCGTCAGGGCTAATATTTTATTCATGGAACTGAATAAATGGGGACATTTGGAGATGAAAATTGTTGTTAATGCATCCACACATCTTTGGAATACATTAAATGTGTGTAGGGGGGCGGGAGGAGACATTAGCCTTATTTAATGGCTCCGATGTAAGCATCCCCACACCAGAGCACTGCATTAATGAGCACGGCTGCCTCGGCCCCCTCAATCTCCCAGGCTGCTGCCTGGGAGAAGCATTGGGTACATCGCCGCCACTTGAGAATTATGCATGAGACAAAAGGTCAGCCCAGGGTACCAGACACTGGGCAGCGTGCAGGTTCCAAACTCATTTTAGACCCAAAGATGGTGACCCTGTGCCGCTTGGTGCAGAATTTCATTAAAAGCCAAATTACTGGTTTATCTGTTGTTTGAGGAGAAGAGAAAATAAACAAAGGGCCTTTTTCATCTGACAAGCCGAATGAAAATGTCTGTACCCACAGCAGCCAGGAGGAAAGTCACCACGGACCCTGGAGCCAGAGGATCGGTGACTCAGGGCCATTGCCCAGGTGCCGTAAGTAAACCAGCCGCAGGTTCCAACTCAGGGGTGCTCGCTGAGTTCCGGTGCCTCTGTGGGCAAGGGCCCCATGGCCCCAGATTCTCTTTGCATGATGAGGTAGGCTTACTTTTCCCAACACACAGCTTGCCATCCTTTTCGTGGTTTTCCCCTGCACCCACCTGGCACCTCCAATTTGGTGCCATTCCTCCTGGAATGGAGTGTTTTCAGTTGGGTGCCGTGCCCATGGCCCTTGGCCCGGAGAGTGGGTCGCTTGCTCCATCAGAAGACCCAAAGCACAGTGGGAGTCTAAATACCAAAGACCACGTTGAGTATCTTCGAGCGCATTTGACGGCTGTATCCACCCCTCGGGCGAGTACAGATGAAGTCAGGACAGTTGGTAAGCAAGAATGAGCGCTCAGACCAGCCCGGTGAGCTCTGCAGGGTGGGCTCGGCACCCCTCCCCTCCCCCAGGCTGCTTCTCCTCTCTGCTCTGCCCCACGCTTGCTTGTACCACCCTGCACAGAGTCAGCGGCTGGTGCAGCTCTGGGGACCCATGGAGGTCACAGTCCTCATGGGTCCTTGAGGATGCAAAGACCCCCCCAAATGCCAGGGCTGAGTGAGACCCTTGAGTTTATTCCCCTCCTCTTCCGTCCCTCTACTCACATCCTCATACACGTAAGAAAACTGACATCCGGGGGCAGGGGGTAGAATGCTTTGCTGTGACTGTTTTTCCTAAGGGTAGTCTTAAGCTTTGGGGTCTAGACCACCTCTGGCAAATAAGCAGTTTCCCTCTTGGTAATGACAGGGGTGACCCAGCACCCCAGGACTACGGGAACGCCAAGCGGGACTCAATACCTCATTTCTCAGGGGCTTGCTGGGGGTGACGCTGCTGCCCTGCTCCAGAGCTTCTAGAAGCCAGTGCCTTCGCTCTGCAGTGCCAGCTCATAGTAGGTGCTCAGCTAACGCCTGGATCAAAGCTGGGCTCAGACACCAGCGCAAAGTAAGTATTCGACCTGGGAGTGTATTGAATCAGGTCTTTATTGCCAGGAGGAAGCACACAGGAGGCACTGGGAGGACATTTGTGGGATGAATAAATAAAAGCATGCTCTTTGAGGGAATAAAGGAGCAGAGAAACCAAGAACCTGGGGGAGACGGACATAAATCTCCAGCAAGCGCCGCCAAGCTTCTGCAGTCAAGGCTGCTGAAAAGACCCTGCGGAGACAGAGGGGCCATTTGTCACCGCGGGGACGGGCTTGAGGGCCAGGAAGCAAGGGCAGGATGGAACCTTGTTCATCACTTTCGCATTATCCCGGCGGCAATGGAGGGGAGCCCACGGCCACGCCGCCTGCCTGGCGGAATGAGTGCCGGGCTAGGGGTGGAGAAGGACCCCGAGGAGGGGCAGGCTGGGCTGGAGGAGGAGGCAGGCATCTCAGAGCCCACCTCATGCCCTTGGTGCTGCAGTTGTTGTTTTCATACCTATGAGACCCTATCCAGGGCTCCGCTCCAATGCCACTTCCTACAGGAAGCCCTCCCTGATCCACCCCTCCACACAGAACCTCAATTTGCAATCAGATGTCAGTCCTCGGATCCTTTGATCAATAGGTATCTCCTGGCCCAGCCTGCACGCTCCATGGGGACAGGGGCTGTTTCTGGTATGGTGGCTGTGAGGCCCCTGTGCTTGGTTCGGCCCGGGGAAGGCACTGCATGTTGCTGGTTAGCCCTGTCTTGCCTTTGCAGGCACTCTGGACCTGGCACTCGACAGGTGCCCAGTGCATGGACATCCCATGGGCGGAGCCTTGGGTTGACCCCAACCAGGAGCCAAGGGCTGGGCCAGAGGTGGCTGCAAGGACCACTTCTGCCTAGAGAGATGTGACTGTGAGCTCGGGATCCTGGCCCAACCCTGGAGGCATTCCTTGGATCTGGTAAGTGCTCATCGGAAGGACCACTGGTTGCTTCCCATTTGGGTCTGGAACAGAAGTGGGGTTTGCCCAGGGCACACAGGGTCCAGGGAGCCACGCCCATTATGAGGGTCAGGGCCACCTTACCCGACATAGCTCCCCTGGCTTCCAACAGTGTTTGTTGAGTGAATGAATGAAACAGGGCCTCCTGACTCCTGCCCGGAGCTCCCTCGACCCCCACCATGGCCTTGCTCCAAGCAGAGGCCATCCCTCCTTCCTCTGGCTGCAGAGAAGGGAGGGAACCCCACAGGGGCAGTGCTGCAGTAAGCGTACGGGACGCTTGAGCAGGCTGGGCCCTGACTTGGGTGCCCCGAGCCCCACGCCCAGGGTCCCCGGTCTTCCCTGTGGCAGGACGCTGCTGAGAAGGTGCAGAGTCTGGGGTGTAGGAAACCGTCCAGCATGCTGCTCCCCACCATCTGCGATATCTTCGTTTTCGCTAACACTCAAAAATAGACGTTTCTGTTATGCTCTCTCGTTGGCAGGGGAGCGGCGGGGCCTGCCAAGGCCTGGGGGAGCCCGCCAGCCTGCGGAGTTTTACTGTACAAACAGTTGGGGAGGGGGGCGTCTCTGCTAACTTGAAATCCCCATCAGTAAACATGCCAATTTAAAGTGTAATTAACTCAGGCCGGAAAACATTCAGCTTTGGACTGCCTTTCACAGTTGACGTTGTTTTTCTTTTATTTATTTATCTCTTTCCGGGTGTGGTGGTGTCTGTGGCAGGTTTCAGCCAGGAAAAATCCAAGGGGGGCTTGAGTGGGGAGGGGGCCGGGTTGGGAGAGGCAGCGATGGAGGGAAGAGAGGGGAGGTCGGACCGACACCCCTTCGGCCCTTGGCCTGGTGTCTCTATCCACTTTCTGTCCAGGGAGATGGGCGCCAGGGGAGGAAACAGAGGCAGAGGGAAGGAGGGCAGACCCCTGTGCCAGCTGGGCCCAGCGATTCAGTCGTGAGCGCGTCAGGGACCCCGGGATGACACTGGGCTTGTGGAGGGGGCTCTGGTTGTCCCTCCTGACTCCCCTCTGTTTTGCCTCCCCTCTCAGTGGCCAGCTTGCTTACTCTGAACCCATCTTGGAGTCTCAGCCCTTTCCTCTCCTGATCTCATCTCCTGCTTCACACGACTGCACCACGGTCCCTGGTGGTGATCGAGGCAGAGGGCACCCATGCCCCAGGAGACAGATGCACAGCGCCCTCCCCGCCTCACCCAGGAAGCTGGGGGAGGCCCCCGCACCCCCTACCGTTTGAAGCACCCGGACTTGAGTACCGGGGGACCACCCCGCGGCGGGAAGGACCGGCCTTCACGTGGACCGTGGGGAGGACCGAGGACCGTATGGGCTCATGGAGGTGCCAAGGACCATGCCCTGCCCCACAGACAGCGGGGCTGGGAGGTGAAAACGCTGGTTAGAAGGACGTAAGAATTCCTGCTCTTCCTTTTGAAGCACTTTGAATCTTGTCAGACCATTTGAGTAATAAACACACATCATAAAAATCTAAATACGTTTGTGTGTCTATGTGTTCAGAGATGGTGTTGGTTAAGTGGAGGGTCTAAAAACAGAGGCCGTCTGCCTCTGGGAGGGCTTCTCACGTAGAGCCCCCGGCCTTGGCCCACGGAGCACTGCGCGGGGAGCGTCTTCCTGCGGACCACCCCCAACCTGTGAGCTCCCGTCCCACGTGGGAACCAGAGCCACGGAAGGACGTGCTTTCCTCTCAGTCTCAGGTCTGAGACGGTCCCCCAGCCGCAGCTGCCAGCCCCCACGAGGGGCAGAGAGGCCAGAGCCCAGGGACAGGGTCGGTGCCCACGCCTCGCTCTGCCAGCCTCCGCCTGGTCACGACACAGCCGGGCTGACTCAGACGCAGCCCTGAGCGGGAGCCTCATAAATTACGTAATTACCTATGAAACCTGCCACCGCCGGTTCTCAGCCGGGAAGGACACGCTCCGGCCGGTGGGTGACTCATGCTGTTTTCCCCAGAGCCTTTCGCCCGCGCTCTGCCTGCTGCCTTGACCTGGGCTGGCTGGACTGCGGGGGAACCAGCTTGGCTTCTTCCCCGGCTCCCCAGCATAGGAAAGGCAGGCAGCCACCGTTTTGCCAGCGCTTCGGGTTGGGGGGGGTACCTTCTTCAGCCCCCCTCTGCACCCCCCATGGCCCTCCAGATGGACAGTCCCCATCTGACAGAGGAGGAAACCGAGGCCCAGAGAGGTTGCTCTGAGTAGTGTCAGAGCGTAGACCTTTGGATGAGTGCAGCCGCTGGGTAGACCCCCAAACCTCTGGCCTCTCCCCTCTTCTCCAGAGTCCCTTGATGTGGGCAAACTCTACCTCTGGAAAAACACTTCTACTCTTGAAAGTGACTTTGACTTTGGGCAACAGGCATAAGTTTGCCCTTCCAACCTGAACTGGCTGTATATACCTGGTGGGGGATGCTGGGAGAGGAGATGCCATTCTTATAAATGTACAGTGGGGTCTGGGGAGCGTGGGCTCCGATGAGGACTTAGGTTCACATCCAGCCTTTGTCACTTACTGGCACTGAGCCTCGGTTTCCTCATCTACGAAATGAGCACCCACCTCGCAGATGGGATGAGAGGGAAATGCGTTTCAAACGTACACAAAGTGCTGACCGGGTCAGGCTCTCATTGAAGTGGGGTTTCCCTCCCACTGACCCATGGCTGGTTAGGGTCCCCGGGGATCCTGAAGTCACGACACACCTGCAGCCTGACCCACCCCGGCCTGGAGACCACCCGCTACTCATGGTCCAGACTACCCCTCGTTACTGGCCACAGTGCCCAGACCCTGGGCACTCTCAATCTGCCTCCCAGCTCCTGAAGGCGTGCCCCAAACAGAATCACAAGGAACAGAGCCTGTTATGTTCAGGGTCACGTGCAGCTCTGCAGCAAGTTTCCACAGCACGTCACGAGGGTGCTGAGGGTCCCCAAATAGATGTGCTGAGGGGCTGGCTTCCTGGGGAAAATCTGGGAGCAGGTACTTTTCCTCCGATGGCCTCAACCTGCCTTTCCTTCCTCATCATGATCCCCCTGGAGCTGGCCCACAGTTCCAATAATGATATAACAGCCACCCTCTCCAACTGTGCACCTACTTGTGCCAGGCAGGAGCTGGATGCTACATCCAAACCCACAGGAGAAGGTCCTGGCAAACAGCACAAATCTGGAGGCAGATCTTGTCAGGATCCTGGCTCCACGTTAACCCTGGGAGGTCACTTGCCTGCACCGGGACTCAGTCTTCTCATCTGTAAAATGGGTGTAACTGGATCAGACTATGTGACATTGACGTCCCAAGATTCCCTTCCTGTACCATCACCGCATGTGACCAGGCTTCCAGGTTATGGGGTCACTGTCCCCTCAACCACCAAAACACCCAACCACCATCTCTGCTCCCTCCATCATCCAGGGGATCACAGCCCCTCCACAGTTCTGCATTCGCAGGGAGGTGGGACAGGGCGGGGCTCACACGCCCTCTCTCCCTGGGACTCCTCACCCCCTCCCTGCCTCCACTCCACAACCCCCTCCTCACCTCCCTCTGCTCTCTGCCCCCTTGCTCTTTTCTTTCCCATGCACCATCAAGCCAGAACTGTCCACGGAAGTTTCTAGAAGTTACCCCGGGGAGTTGCAGCTCCCTAGAGGGAACACCCGGAATCTGAGCATCAGGCCTCATTGCTCATGAAGCTTCGGTTCTGCCACAGGATGGGGAGCGGTGCTGTTGCCTGGTCCAGCCCCTGTGGCCTGGGGGCCAGGCCTCCCCTCATCCCTTCCTGTAGCCCTTCATGGGACTCCGGTCCTATCAGGGATGCTGGGGCCTCAGAGGGGCTTTGCTGGCTCCCCGGGACACAGAGCACAGCCATGTCCTCAAGGCAGTGCAGCAAGTGCCCTGGGCACAGGCTCTGCACACCAGCTGCCTCAGTGCTCATCCCAGTGTAACACTGTGTGCAGTATTTCATCTCTGTGGGCCTCAGGCTTCCTATCTGTCAAATGGGGCTGTCATGAGGATTAAATGAGTTAATCCGTGCAAGTGGATGGATATTAGCTGTGAGACGCTTCACTGCTCATCGTCTCTGAGACCCCGTGAGATATCTAAGGTGTCCCCCTTTATTTTTCTGGTTGAGGTGGTGGTGTGCGCCACTATTTTTTTCCTCCCTTGCCATGATCACTGACACCTTTGGTCCCCAGAGTGAGGGGTCACAATTCGATTATTGCAGAGGTCAACTTCTCAGCAGCCTCCAGACCCTTCTCCGCTGGGGACACTCCTGTCCCGGCTTCCGGGCTGTGAGGGCTGGAGATGGGGAGGGGTGGCCGGATGCTTGGATGGGAGGGTCCAGAGATAGAATTCAAGTCAGGGTATGGAGCTAGATGCTGGGAGACAAGACCAGAACTCAGCACACAGCCTGGCACGTGGGAGGAGCCGGAGAATTAATGACAAAATGGGGGCCCCCGGGCTTGGGGACACTTGGATGTATCTTATGCCAAAGGGCTTGGTGTCAGAGGACAGGACAGACAGGGCCAGGCAATGTTGGCCAGTGGTCAGCGCTGTGACTCAGGCTGGTTCTGGGTACCGTGGGGACCCCTGAGCTGGCAGCCCCAAACCTCAGCAAGGGGCCTTGTGGCATGGTGCTCTGTCCTGCCAGCCCACGACCCCAGCATGGACTGTCAGAGGGTTGAGGAATGTGTGTGTACGTGTATGAACGATTGCCTACCCCGCCATGTGCACATGCCCACACATGTAGATATGCACATGAGGAAGAGAAGGCTTCCTGTGTGCTTGCCAAGGTCAGGGATCCTGGACAGGGTGCACAGGGGTCAAGGGAGTCAGGAAGCAGAAGTGCCTACTGCCAGAGATGGTGAAGAGTAATGGGCATTAGTGGAAGGTGAGTACTGGATCGGAAACTGAGCTAGAAGAAAGGTCTGGGGTCAGAGTGGACCTGGTCCTCTCTGAAGTAAGGCTACTCACTAGTTCTTTCTGAGACTAAAGCAACTGACACCCTGTGCAGCTGTCCCTGGGTCACTCTGATGCCTCTGAGTCACAGGACTCTCTCATCCTCTGCTGGTCACTGATGAAGTTGACTCCACTGTGGCCTCCTGGTGACAAGCCCTCTCTGCTCAGAGGGGGGCGGTCGCTTCCACTCACACCCAGTGCCCCTAATGGCCACGCTCATTTGCTTCCCGCGGCTCTGCCCTGAGGACTCCTCAGCAGACACACCCCTCCTTTGGCGGCACACCTGACGGAGCAGGGCTGGGGTCATGTACCACCCGAGAATACAGTCAAGTTTTCTCACAGGAAGAAAGTTTGTTTTCCAGAATCAACTACATTTCCAGCCCCCAGGACAGGGATGGGAGACTGGGGGGTGGGGAGGGCAAGCGGATGATAGATTAAAGGTGCTTCACGCCCCACTTGGGTTCCAACCCTTTAACCCTGAAGACAGGGATGGGGAGGAAAGTGTCATTGATGCTGCAAGCACCACACGCTCCAACACCTGAGTCACCAGCCCAGCTCTGCAATGGACTTGCCGTGTGACCTTGGGGAAGTCACTCAGACCCTATGTGCTTCCGTTTCCTTACTGCGTGACCTGAGTTTTTTGGAGAGAGACCTGAGACCCCGCCTGACACAGCGTCGTGCGGAGAGCTGGCGCTCCGTCACCCCGAGGGCTCCCTGCCAGCATCCTCGGCCCCTCCCACCCCTGCCCCCCCCCCCCCCCCGCCTGGCGCAGACACGGGGGATGCTGGGTGCGTGGAACAGACCACCTTGAGCTTGGGGCACGGCCGCTGTGCACCGGCCTCTCCCCCGCAGAGGGAGGAAGACTCAAACCAAGCCCTCCGAGGGGCCATGGGCGATGACTGGCGCAGGGGCTCTCAGTCCCCAGGATGCGGGGGCGGAGGCCCCTTCCTGGAGTCCTGGCTGGGTCGGTAGGGCTGTTGTTTGTCTCCTGTCTGCTGTCATCTTCCATTTAGCATCACCCTCACAGTGCTGACGTTTTCCTGAGGCCAGTCCAGGAGGAAGGGAGCTGGTGGCTGCTCGGGACACGCAAGGGAGGAGACGGGGTGTGGGTGGTGGGCCTGGGCTTTACCAAGGCTGCCTCCTCCCTGGACTTGAGGTGAAGAGGTGGTACGGGCCCCTCCCCCATGGCGGGTCACGCCATCGGTCCCCCCCCAGGCCCCAACAGCCGTCGGTTTCCAGCTTCCCCGCCTCATTTGTGCACAGCAGAGCGGGTCCCTGGGTAGCTCTCCAGCCTGAAACACGGCAGCTGTCCTGTTCCCTCCTGCATCTCCTTTTCCTGGGACTCAGTGCCAGTGTCTGCAGCAAAAGGAGTCTCAGCTGGGGACTCAGTGGCCTTCCCTAGCCACCTGGCACGCCATAACCTATAACAAAACAACAGCCATTAGCGTACGTTGATATTCAAGCACGCAGCTTCCACTTAACCAGTGGTTTCCGAGCACCCCATGCGCTGGACAGAGAGCCAGTGGTGCCCAGTCTCTCCCTAGCCAAGTGCAAGGCCAGGAGACAAAAGAGTGAGACTCCACGAGGCCTGGGGCAGTTAACGGGACGGGGTGCCCACTCTCAGGGCCGGGGAGAAAGAGCCTTGGGTCATTCCCTCAGCGCAGTGGGATGAACCCACGGCCCCAGGATGCCGTCCAGGGCATGGGAAGGCAGCGGAATGCAAAGAGCGTAAGTGCGTCCCTATCCTTTATCGCCAGGAATGCACCTGCCGCCTGTCTGGCAGCTTTTAATACCACCTCTCCCATTTTCGGCTGGAAGAAAGGCAGCTTCGGCTTGGGAACCCATGTGCCTGAGGTCCCCGTGGGAAGGCGGCGGGCGGCAGTGGAGTTAACACAGCCCCCAATGGCAAACCCTCCGGAAAGGCAGGTGCTGGCTGTCACTGTTCCAACTGACACCCTTGCACCCCGGGGTGGCCGGTGGGTGGTCCGGGCTGCCAGGCTGCGGGGGAAGAACCCAACTTGGGTCCCAGGGAGGTGGATTTTGAATGGGTGCCGGGAGGGTGCAGAGCGGGAAAGCCACTGACGGCAGAGAGAAGGCCAGGACACGGCTCAGCGGGCAGAGGGAGGGCTTGGGGGGTCCCGGGGGGTCCTGCCCTCTGGCCCGTGGCTAAGGCAGGACATTGTACCCCGGGCTGCACAAAGAAGAAAAGTTTGCGTTCTTCTCAGGGCTGTGTTTCCCCGTAGCCCAGGGCGGTTCGGCGAAATCACCGAGAATGAGACTGCTGGTTGCTAATGGCCTTGGGGAAAATGGGACGCAATTTAGCCGTTATTTTTCAGGCCCAGAGCTATTGAATAAATGAAGTGCGCTGGGTCTGAGTCACCGGCTGACACACCGCCCGGCTCCTGGCGTCAAGGCCGGCGGGGTGGGGCGGGGCGGGGGCGGGGGGCCTGGAGAAGGTCTGTGAGGGTGGTGGGCGGGTAGCTGGAGGGCTGCTCTCCACTTGCCTGGCGCAGGATGGGAGGGGGAGGGGAGGGGGAAGAGGTGGCCTGGGACGGGGGAGGTGGGGGAGGGACGCAGAGCAGAGCTTGTCACGCGCATGGGACAACGGGGCAGGATGAGGGCGGGCGACAGAGGGGGTACTGAGAGGGGAGAGGGCGGTAGGCAGTGAGGGGCTTGCAAGAGATCATGACCTTGCCCCAGGCGGGGGCAGCCGCTGGGGGACCATTTGCCATCGTCACTCACAATTAGGGGCCTCCCCCAGGCTTGGGGACTCCTGGAAACGTGGGCAGCAAGCAGACTACCACCGCTTGGGGGAGGGGGGAGATCAGTCGGTCTGAGCCTTCGGCGTCGCCCGCTTAGGACCCCCTCCCGCGCGCCTCGCCCGCCGCGGTGGGGAGGGGGCGGCAGGGGGGACGGCGCTGGGGTTTGTCCGCAAGCCGCGTGTCTGCGGGACAGCAGCCCGTGAGCTGGGGGCTGCAGTGGGGGCAGGGCTGCAGCCGGCAGGCGCTGCTGTGCGCTGGGAAAGCTAAAGGCCGCCTGGGGCCCTCTGGTGCGGTGACGGGAGGAAGCTTGCCAAACAGCCCCACGGGGGGTCAGCTCCAGGCCTGGGGGGGCCGGGAGGCTGGGTGCGGGTCCAGAGCTCCCTCACCTGTAGGAAGCCCCCCAGCCCCCACCCCCCGCGTGGAGGCGGAAGACCTGGGACATCCCTGGCTTCTCTAAGAATCTGCTGTGTGACCCTGGGCGGGCGCAGGCCTCTCTGAGCCTTCAGTTTCCAGGTGGTAAAATGAAAAATGCAAACAGTGGGAAGTCCTCCTGAGCAGGTCGTCGGCGCCCATGTAAACATGCAGCCTGCGCCACCAGCCCCCGGGATGGCCAGAGCCTACGGGGCCAGCTTTGGACCCCAGCTCTGAGTTGCTGGATTCTTCTCACTTTCTAGAACACAGTTGGGGCACACATGAGGGGGCAGGTGCTCCCCACAGAGAGCCTGCTCCCAGCCCCAGTGAGGCTGTCACAGGGGGGCCTCCTCTTCCTCTCCCCGATACCCCCTCCACCTCACTCATGTCACCCCAGAGCCTCCTTCCAGGGTCCCATCACCACCAGCCCCCTCCAGGAAGCCTGCAGGAGGACATAGCCAGCTGTGAGCCCGGACCAACAGAGGGCAGAAGAGGGGTTACAAGATTCGGACCTCCCGGTCCAGGGGGCTGAACTGTGGAAGGACACTGGCAGCTTGGCACAGAGCACCCTGTGATGGGTGGCTGTCCCCATGAGCCACCAAGCCCACCCACTTGCCCTCAGGTCCCAGATGTCTCTGGGGGACTCCCTCCTTCCCTGCCAGCACCACCAAACTCTGGAGGTCCCCAGGGAAGTTGCTTCAGAAATGCAGGATATAACGTGGCCAAGGTGCCTGTGCTCTGGGCTCCCTGGTGGGTGGGGCCCCTTCTCAGGGTGCTCACCCCTGTCTGTTCCTGAGAGCAGGTGAGTGCACCACTAGGCAGCCGGCCCAAGGCTCTTCCTGTAGGAGGGACAGCCAGGGTCAGCCAAAGGTGTCCCTGTTGGTGGTGGAGAGCCTGGCACTCTGGCCCTCACATCACTGAATGCTCCCCTTTGCTCTCTAATGGAGCAGCCCAGAGCCACACAACTGGCGTGTCAGTGCCCTCAGCCAGAGGCCAGCAGGATCCCACCCGCAGGTGAACAAGTCAGGGCTATTACATATCTCAGGGAGGAAGCCTGGGGGCGTCTCGGTGTGCTCCGATGTGGGTTTGATTAGGAGGCTTGGGTCGGAGTGGGGTCTACGCAATCTCTAGGTGGATTGGATCCTGTCAAAAAGCGGGAGCTTCTATGACTGGGCGTCTCAATAAGCCCTTTCTGCAGACTAGAATGGAGATGAAGCTGCAGTTGGGAAAGAAGCAGCTGTCCCTCATTTTAAGCCAAGAGAGGGGCTGCTTGGCATTCTGTGGAAGGCGCAGCGACCTTGTTTCTGTCTGTGCTGAGACAAAGTTATGAAGCGGCCTTGCTTTGTCTCATCACATCACCGTCTCTGAGGAGCCTTGTGTGAGGTTGTTCTCTGTGAGATGGTTTATATCCAGGAGGAGAGTAACCCTGCCCAGCTGGGAGTGCCAGGCCAGCTTCTGGGGGGGTGGGGCCAGCTCCTTTCTCTTCTTCCCTAGTAAAGAGCGAGGTAGTGAAAACTGTTAGAACACACCTACCTGCGGAGCGTGATTCCAAGCATTTATTTTTAGGTTAGGGTTTCTTTCTTTTTTCCCCAGCTTTATTGAGGTGTAACTGACAGAACTGTGTACACTTAAAGTGTACAATGTGATGATATACCTATGCATTATGAAATAATTACCATAATCAAGTTAATTAATACATCCATCACCTGACAGAGTTACCTTCTTCGTATGTGATGAGAATGTTGAAAATCTACTCTCTTAGCATCTTTCAGGCATACAAAACATTATAGTTAACGATAGTCACCACGCTGTACATTAGATCACCAGAACTTATTCATCTTATAACTGGAAATTTGTACCTTTGACCAGCATCTTCACTTCCAAGGTCCAGGCAACTACTCTTCTACTCTCAGTTTTCTATGGGCTTAACCTTTTTTTTTTTTTAAGATTCCACATATAAGTGATATCAAGTGAGAGTAATTGTCTTTCTTTGTTCAACTTATTTCACATGACATAATGTCTGCCAGGCTCATCCATGGCAGGATTTCCTTCTTTTTCATGGCTGAATAATATTCCATTGTACACATAAAACAGTTGCTTTACCCGTTCCTCCACTGACGGACACCTAGGTTGTTTCCCTATCTGGGCTCTTGTAAATGATGCTGCAGTGAATGCGGGATGCAGATATCTTTCCAGTTATGCTTTTATCTTCTTTGGATAAATACACACAAGTGGAATTGCTGGATCATGTGGTCATTCCACTATTAAGTTTTGAGGAACACCCATACTGTTTTTCATAGTGGCTGCACCAATTTACATTCCCACCAGCAGTGCACATGGGTTCCCTTTTTTTCACATTCTCGCTGACACTGTTATTTCTTGTCTTTTTGATCATAGCCGTTCTAACGGGTGAAACGTGTTATCTCATGGCGGTTTTGATCTGCATTTCCCTGATGATTGGTGATGTTGAACATCTATCTTTTCATGTGCCTGTTGGCCATCTGTTTGTCTTCTTTGGAAAAATGTCTATTCAGGTCCTCTGCCCAGTTTTGGATCAGGTTATTGGCTATTGAGTTGTATGAGCTCCTTGTATATTTTGATACTACCACCTTATCGGACATATGGTTTGCAAAGCCTTTCTCTCATTCAGTAGGTGGCCTTTTCATTTTGTTGGTGGTTTCCTTTGCTGTGCAGAGGCTTTTCAGTTTGAGATAGTCCTGCCTATCTATCTTTGCTCTTATTGCCAGTGCTTTTGGTGGCATATCCAAGACATCACTGTTAAGACCAATGTCAAGGGACTTTGTCCCAGTGCTTTCTTTTAGGATGTCTGGTTTTAAGTCTTAACAATTAAATCTTTGATCTATTTTGAATTAATTTTTGTGAGTAGTGTAAAATAAGAGTTAAATCTTCTTCTTTTGTATGTGGATATCCAATTTTCCCAGCACCATTTATTGAAGAGTCTATCCTTTCCCCGTTGTGTGTTTTTGGTGTCCTTGTCAAAGATTAGTTGACTGTATATTCATGGGTTTATTTCTGGCCTCTCTATTCTGTTCCATTGATCAATGTATCTGTTTGTTTGTTTGTTTGTTTTGCCTTTGTTGTCTTTATTTAAAAAATTTTTTCTATACAATTTATAAAAGTCACAATCCATTTACAGTTATTACAAAATACTGGCTATAGTCCTTGTGTTGTGCAGTATATCCTCGTAGCCTAACTTACCTCCAACAGTTTGTACCTCCCACTACCCCCTCCCCACTGGTAAGCACTAGTTTGTTCTCTATACCTGTGAGTCTGCTTCTTTTTTTGTTATATTCGCTAGTTTGTTGTATTTTTTAGATTCCACATATAAGTGATATCATGCATTATTTGTCTTTCTTTGTCTGACTTATTTCACTTAGCATAATGCCCTCAAAGTCTATCCACGTTGCTACAAATGGCAAAATTTTGTTCTTTTTCATGGCTGAGTAGTTTTCTATTGCGTGTTTGTGTGTGTGTGTGTGTGTGTGTGTGGTATCTATCTATCTATCTATCTACCACATCTTCTTTATCCATTCATCTGTTGATGGACACAGGTTGTTTCCATATCTTGGCAATTGTAAATAATGCTGTTATGAACATTGGGGTGCATGTATCTTTTTGAATTAGTGAGGTTTTTTTCCAGATGTATACCCAGGGGTGGGATTGCTGGGTTATATGGTAATTTTATTTTCAGTTCTTTGAGAAACCTCCACACTGTTTTCCACAGTGGCTGCATTCCCACCAACAGTGTATGAGTGTTCCCTTTTCTCCACATCTGTGCCAACATTTGTTATTTGTGTTCTTTTTTTTTTTTTTTTTTTTTTTTGTGGTACGCGGGCCTCTCACTGCTGTGGCCTCTCCCGTTGCGGAGCACAGGCTCCGGACGCGCAGGCTCAGCGGCCATGGCTCATGGGCCCAGCCGCTCCGCGGCATGTGGGATCTTCCCGGACCAGCGCACGAACCCGCGTCCCCTGCATCGGCAGGCGGACTCTCAACCACTGCGCCACCAGGGAAGCCCATTTGTGTTCTTTTTGATGACAGTGTATCTGAAAGCAGCAGAATACATATTCTTTTCAAGTGCACATTGAACATTGTCCTGGACAGATCACATGCTAGGCCACAAAACAAGCCTTGTTAAATTTAAGAAAAAATCATATCAATCATCTTTTCTGACCACAACATTATGAGACTAGAAATCAACTATAAGAAAAAAAAAAACTGCAAATAAAAGCACAGCTATATGGGTACTAAACATTATGCTGCTAAACAACAAATGGATCACTGAAGAACTCAAAGAGGAAATCAAAAAACACCTAGGGGTAAATGAAAACGAAAACACTATGATCCAAAACCTATGGGAGGCGGCAAAAGCAGCTCTAAGAGGGAAGTTTATACCATACAAGCTTACCTCAGGAAACAAGAAAAATCTCAAATAAACAACCTAACCTAACACCTAAAAGAACTAGAGAAAGAAAAATAAACAGAACCCAAAATTAGTAGAAGGAAAGAAATCATAAAGATAAGAGCAGAAGTAAATTAAATAAAGACTAAAAAAGTAGAAAAGATCAATGAAACTCTAAGCTGGTTCTTTGAAAAGAGAAACAAAATTGTTAACCCTGTAGCCAGACTCATCAGGAAAAAAGGGAGGGGGCCCAAATCAATAAAATCAGAAATGAAAAAGAAGTTACAACCAACACCACAGAAATAGAGGATCATAACAGACTACTACAAACAACTATACGCCAATAAATTGGACAACCTGGAAGAAATGGAGCCAGAAAGAAATAGAAAATCAAACAGACCAATTACTAGTAAGAAAATTGAATCAGTAGTTTAAAAACTCCCAACGAACAAAAGTCCAGGACCAGACAGTTTCACAGGTGAGTTCTACCAAATATTTAGAGAAGAGTTAACATCTATCCTTCTCAAACTACTCCAAAAATTTGCAGAGGAAGGAACACTTTCAAACCCATTCTATGGGACCAGCATCACCCTAATACCAAAACCAGACAAAGATATCACGAAAAGAAAACTACAGGCCGACATCACTGATGAAAATAGATGTGAAATTCTCAATAAAATCCTAGCAAACCAATTCCAACAATACATTAAAAGGATCATACACCGTGATCAAGTGAGATTTATCCCAGACATGCAAGGATTTTTCAATATCCACAAATCATTCAATGTGATACATTAGCAAATTGAAGAATAAAAATCACATGATTATCTCGATAGATACAGAAAAAGTTTTTGACAAAATTCGACATCCATTTATGATAAAAACTCACCAGAAAGCAGACATAGAGGGAACATACTGCAACATAAGGCCATATATGACAAACCCACAGCTAACATCATACTCAATGGTGAAAAGCTGAAAGCATTTCCTCTAAGATCAGGAACAAGACAAGGATGCCTACTTTTGCCACTTTTATTCAACATAGTATTGGACATCCTAGCCACAGCAATCAGAGAAGGAAAAGAAATAAAAGGAATTTAAATTGGAAAGGAGGATTTAAAAAGTCACTGTTTGCAGATGACATGATAGTATACACAGAAAATCCTAAAGACACCACTGGAAAACTACTAGAGTGCATCAATGAATTTGGTAAAGTTGAAGGATACAAGATTAGTACACAGAAACCGGTTGCATTTCTATACTCTAACAATGAAGTATCAGAAAAATTAAGGCAACAATCCCATTTATCATCACATTAAAAAGAATAAAATAACTAGGAATAAATCTACCTAAGGAGGCAAAATACCTGTACTCTGAAAACTATAAGACATTGATGAAAGAAATTGAAGATAACACAAACAGATGGAAATAATATACCATGTTGTTGGACTGGAAGAATCAATGCTGTCAAAATTACTATACTACCCAAGGCAATCTACAGATTCAATGCAATCCCTCTCAAAATACCAATGGGATTTTTCACAGAACTAGAACAAATAATTTTAAAATTTGTATGGAAACACAAAAGACCCCAAATAGCCAAAACAATCTTGAGAAAGAAGAACAGAGTTGTAGGAGTCCTGCTCCCTGACTTCAGACTATACAACAAAGCTACAGTAATCAAAACAGTATGGTACTGGCACAAAAACAGACACATAGATCAATGGAATAGAATAGAGAGCCCAGAAATAAATCCAGTCACTTATGGTCAGTTAATCCACAACAAAGGAGGCAAGAAAATACAACAGAGAAAAGACAGTCTCTTTTTCATTGTGTCCAGTTTTACGCCCGTACCATACTGTTTTGATTCCTATATCTTTGTAGTACAGTTTGAAATCAGGAAGTGTGATGGCTCCAGCTTTGTCTTGGCTATTTTGTGGTTCCATACAAATATGAGGACTGTTTGTTCTATTTCTGTGAAAAATTTAATTGATATTTTGATATGGATTGCATTGAGTCTATAGATGGCTTGGGGTAGTATGGACATTTAACAATATTAATTCTTCCAATTCAGCACCATGGGATATATTTCCATTTATTTGTGTCTTCTTCAATTTCTTTCAATTGTCTTATAGTTTTCAATATACAGATATTTTACCTCCTCAGTTAAATTTATTCCTGAGTATTTTATTCTTTTTGATGCAATTGTAAATGGGATTAGTGTCTTAATTTCTCTTTCTGATAATTTGTTATTAGTGTATAGAAATGCAACAGATTTTTGTATATTGATTTTGTATTCTGAACCTTTACTGAATTCATTTATTAGCTCCAACAGTTTTTTTAAATGGAATCTTTAGGGTTTTCCTTATATAATATCATACCATCCATAAATAGATGAGATGTATAGACTCCATATGAGTCTCTTATGTTCCTTTGTATTTTTCTGGTATCAATTGTGATGTCTCCTCTTTCATTTCTGATTTACTTATTTGAGTCTTCTCTCTTTTTATCTTCGTCTAGCTAAAGGTTTGCTAATTTTATTATCTTTAAAAAACCAGTGCTTCACTTTGTTGATTTTTCTATTGTTTTTCTTCTATTTCATTTATTTCCACTCTGATCTTTATTATTTCCTTCCTTCAGCTAACTTTGGACTTAGTTTCTCCACTTTTTCTAGTTACTTGAGGTATAAAATTAGGCTGTTTATTTGACATGCATCTTTTTTCTCAATTTAGATGTTTATTTCTATAAACTTCCCCTCTTAGAACTGCTTTTGTTGCATCTTATAAGTTCTGGTATATTGTGTTTCCATTTTCATTTTTCTCAAGATTTTAAAATTTTACCTTTTTATTCCTTCTTTGACTCATTGATTGTTCAGGAGTGTGTTGTTTAATTTACACATATTTGTGACTTTTACAATTTTCTTCCTGTTATTGATTTCTAGTTACATACCATTGTGGTCAGAAAAAATACTTGATATAATTTCAATCTTCTTAACTTTGTTAAGACTTGTTTAGTGGCCTAACATATGATCTATCCTGGAGAAGTTCTGTGTGTGCTTTAAGAAGAATGTTGTATGGAATTTTCCTATATGTTTGTTAGATCCATTTTCTCTGAAGTGTAGCTCAAGTCTAATATTTCCTTATTGAATTTCCATCTAGATGATCTATCCATTGTTGAAAGTGGAATATTGAAGTTCTCTGCTACTTTTGCATTGCCGTCTATTTTTGCCTTCAGGTGTGCTAATATTCATTTCATATTTAGGTACTACAATGTTAGGTGCACATATATTTTTAATTGTTATATGCTTTTGATGAATTCACCACTTTATCATTATATAGTGACCTTCTTTGTCTCTTGTTACAGTTTTTGACTTAATATCTATTTTGTCTGATGTAAGCATAGCTACCCCTGCTCTCTTTTGGTTTCCCTTTGCATGGAATAGCTTTTCCCATCCCTTCACTTTCAGCCTATCTGTGTCCTTAAAGCTGAGGTGAGTATCCTGTAGGTAGCATATAATTGAGTCTTGTTTTTTTGCCTATACAGCCACTCTATGTTTTTTGAGAGTAAAATTTAACCTACTTACATTTAAAGTAATTACTGATAAGTAAGACCTAAGTATTGTTATCTTGTGGTTTTGTGACTATTTTGTAGTTCCTTTGTTCCTTTATTCCTCTCTTTTTTTTCTTTCCTCTCTCTTCTTTTGTGATATTCCATAGCATGTTCTTTGATTCCTTTCACTTTATCTTTTGTGCATCTACTATAGGTTTTTTCCTTTGTGATTACCATAAGGCTTACATAATACATCTTATAGTTACAACACTCTATTTTAAGCTGGTAACAACTTAACTTTGCGTACAAAAGGTCTAACCTTTGATTCATCCCCCACATTTTGTGTTTTTGATGTCACGATTTAAAATTTTTGTACTGTATATCCATTAACAAATTATTGTAAGTATAGTGATTTTTAATACCTTCGTCTTTTAACCCTTATACTAGAGTTAAGTAATTTATATACCAGAATAATATTACTACAGTGTTCTGAATTTGACAACATACTTACCTGTACCAGTGAGTTTTATACTTTCATATATTTTCATGTTACTAATTGGTGCCCTTTAATTTCAGCTTGAAGACCTCCCTTTAGTATTTCTTACAAGGCAGGTTTAGTGGGGATGAACTCCCTCAGCTTTTGTCTGGGGAAGTCTTTATCTCTCTTTCATTTCTGAAGGTAAACTTTGATGGGTAAAGTATTCTTGATTGGCCGTTTTTTTTTTTTTCCCCAGAACTTTGAGTACCTCATTTCATTCTTTCCTGGCCTGCAAGGCTTCTGCTGAGAAATCCATTGATAGTTTTGTGGAGGTTCCCTTGTATGAGATGAGTTTTGTTTCTCTGACCCCTTAAAAATTCTTTCTTTGAAATTAAAGAGAACAAAAATAGATGGAAAGATATCCCATAATATTGGAATAGAAGAATTAATATTGTTAAATTCCAATGGCATTTTTCACCGAAATAGAAAAAACTACCCTAATATTTATATGGAACCATAAAAAACCCTAAATAGCCAAAGCAATCTTTAGAAAGAAGGACAAAGCTGGAGGCATCACATGTCCTGATTTCAAACTATATTACAAAGCTATAGTAATCAAAACAGTATGGTACTGGAATAAAACAAGGCACATTGAGCAATGGAACAGAATAGAGGCTCAGAAATAAACTCATGCCTACACAGTCAACTAATCTTTGATAAAGACACAAAAAACACACAATGGGGAAAGGATAGACTCTTCAATAAATGGTGTTGGGAAAACTGGATATCCACATGCAAAAGAGTGAAACTGGACTTTTACACCATTCACAAAAATTAATTCAAAAAGGAGTGAAGATTTAAATGTAGAACCTGAAACCAAAGTCTGAGAAGAAAGCATTGGGGAAAAGCTACTTGACTTTGGTCTTGACAGTGATTTCTTGGATACGACACCAAAAGCACAGGCAATAAAAACAAAAATAAACAAGTGGGACTATCTCAAACTAAAAAGCCTCTGCACAGCAAAGGAAACCATCAACAAAATGAAAAGACCACCTACTGAATGAGAGAAAGGCTTTGCAAACCATATGTCTGATAAGGTGGTAGTATCAAAATATACAAGGAGCTCATACAACTCAATAGCCAATAACCTGATCCAAAACTGGGCAGAGGACCTGAATAGACATTTTTCCAAAGAAGACAAACAGATGGCCAATAGGCACATGAAAAGATAGATGTTCAACATCACCAATCATCAGGGAAATGCAGATCAAAACCGCCATGAGATAACACGTTTCACCTGTTAGAACGGCTATGATCAAAAAGACAAGAAATAACAGTGTCGGCGAGAATGTGAAAAAAAGGGAACCCATGTGCACTGCTGGTGGGAATGTAAATTGGTGCAGCCACTATGGAAAACAGTATGGGTGTTCCTCAAAACTTAATAGTGGAATGACCACATGATCCAGCAATTCCACTTGTGTGTATTTATCCAAAGAAGATAAAAGCATAACTGAAAAGATATCTGCATCCCGCGTTCACTGCAGCATCATTTACAAGAGCCCAGATAGGGAAACAACGTCCATCAGTGGAGGAACGGGTAAAGCAACTGTGTTTTATGTGTACAATGGAATATTATTCAGCCATGAAAAAGAAGGAAATCCTGCCGTTTGGAACAACATGGATGAGCCTGGTGGACATGATGCTAATATTT
Source organism: Phocoena sinus (assembly GCF_008692025.1). Taxonomy (NCBI): domain Eukaryota; kingdom Metazoa; phylum Chordata; class Mammalia; order Artiodactyla; family Phocoenidae; genus Phocoena; species Phocoena sinus. The sequence goes on from NC_045764.1 coordinate 174,447,006, forward strand.
TAAGCATTTATGAATATGGCCTCATGAAATCCTGACCTCACCTCCAGTGGGTGGGTGTTACCGTTAGCCCCTCTTTACTGATGAGCAAACTGAGGCCAGAGAGTTTGAGCAACTTGCCCAGGTCACAGAGATGCTAAATGACCAGCTGGGGTTTGAACTTAGGTCCTTAGGCTCTTGAGTCTAAGCTCACCTTTGGGGATATAGCTTTCCAGCCCACTGAGAGGGTGAGAGAGACCGGGGTGAGTAATGGGGTCACTAAGGGTCCCCACCCAGTCCAGCGCCAGGGTTGCTGGGGTAGAGGGTCAGAAGCTGTGATCAGAGCACAGCTGGGATCCAGGAACCAAGGTGTGGTTGACCAAATAATTACCCCCAAAGATGTCCAAATCCTAATCCCTAGCCCCTGTGAATATGCGACTTTAGCAGATGTGATTCAGTTAAGGACCTTGAGTTGGGGAGATGAGCCCAGATTATCTGCATGGGCCCAATGTAAACATAGGTGTCCCTATCAGAGCAAGCAGGAGGGTCAGACATGACAAAGGGGAAAGGAGAGGAGACAGTGGAAGCAGAGGTAAAAGAGAGAGAGAGACAGGAAGATGTCGCGTACCTGGCTTTGAAGATGGAGGGGGGGCCGTGAGCCAAGGACTGCAGGCGGCCTCTAGAAGCTGGAAAAGGCAGAAAACCTAATTCTACCTCGGAGCCTCCAGAAGGAACTCAGCCCTGCCAACACCTTGATTTTTAACCCAGTGAGAACCATTTTGAGCCTCTGACCTCCGGAAGTGTTAGATAATAAATTTGTGTTACTGAAGATGCTAAGTTAGTAATTTATTGCAGTAGCAATGAGAAACGAATACACGGAAACACAGCTGGGGCATTTCAGGACACAGGAACCTTGCTCATGGCAGCTGGGGCTGGAGAGGCACTGGGAGCGCGTTCCGTGACATGCTCTGATCTTCCCGCTCAGGAATCCACCCTGGATGCCGTTGGGGGTATTTGGGGGGTGAGGGGCAGCAGGGAGACCAGGCAGAGTCTCCTGCTCCGTCAGGTGGAGATGGAGCTGGCTTGGTCCAGGGGCTGGAGAGAAGCGATGGGTCCATGGGATGTCGAGATGGTTAGGACTGCGGGGGCTTGAAGTATGAGGGGAGGGAACTTGGGGCTCCTGGCTCAAGCCCTAAGTGCTCTCTTAAGCTACTTGTAAGAAGAGGGCCCAGGAGGAAGGAACAGGCTGGTGGTGGGAAGGTGACGATTTGCCCGGGAGCCTGTGGGTCCTTCTCATCCAGCAGGGAGGTGTCAGGGAGCCCTGAGGGCACGGTCCCTCCGCCCCTGAGTTGGCCTCTGCAAAGCTAGCCCAGCTCCCTGGGATGAGGGCCCCTTGTGAGGCCTGGGCTGGGGGATAGAGTGAAGGCCTGGCCTGGCGGCATGTGGCTCTGACCCTCGAGTGACGCCCCAGACGCAGTGTGGACACCAAGTCCTGCTCGTAGGCTCAGCCCTGAAGGTGGGAGGCCAGGCCTGGCACCCCGCACGTGTTTTTGGAACAACAGCCTTCTGAGACTTGTTTGGCACCCGTCGAAGACCACGAGCAAATTGTCAGTGGTAGAACATCACAGAAACATTGTTTCTTGCAAAATACTGGAAATAACCAAGGCAGCGTTACCCAACAGCACAGCGGGGCCTGTGTGCGCAGCCGGGGAGCCAGGCGCCGGGGCTTGGACTGCATGTCCTGCCAGGCTGGGAGCATACCCACCTCTGTGGCCAGATTCCTCAACGACCACTTGGAAACAGAATTGACGGGGACTCAGGGGACAGGAGCCTCTTTCCACTCCCGCTGATAGGAAGTGTTTACAGCCCAAGCCGGCCTGGTCTGGCAGCCCCCCGGCCTCTGTGGCCAGCAGACCATGGCTTTTGGGCTGGAAGACGTGCCCAGACTCTGTGGGATCAGCAGGGCCCTGGGCCTGGCGGGCCTGGCGGGGCTGGCGGGGCTGGCTGGGCACGGGCCTCACCCCTCCCAGTCTGCCTGGGGCTTTAGGGGGAGAGCACTCCTATAGCCTCGGCTCATCTGAAGCCATATCTCCTTCCACTTAGTCCAGGCGTGCACTTAAGTGGGTGTGACTGGGGGCTTGGGGGCAGGGTCCTGGCAAGCAGAACCCAACAGTAATTCTCCATCATTAAAACAGGATGGAGCTAAGTGGTCATGCGGGGAAACTAGGAAACAGGCATAAAGAAAATAAGAGAAACTTAAGAAGTTTATTGTTTTGAAATCTCCCCTTGCCTGCCCCCTTCCTGATACACCCTGCAACATCCTCCGTGCAGGTGGGGTGAGTTTCCCTGTTTGCAACCCTGTGTCTGACTGGGTGACTTAAAGGGCTGTCCAGGGCCCGAGACTGCGCTGAAGGCCCCAGAAATGCCCTGCTGCCCAGGCTTATTCCTGGGGCCCCAGGTACTTGGCCTGCACCATAGGCAGTGTTTACCACCCTGCTTCTCTGATTGGCAAACTGAGGCTCCAGCTCTTAAGAAACCTGGGATCTCAGGGGCAGTGAGTGCGGAGCTGGGGCTCCACCCCAAGCGATCCTGACCCATAACCTGGGATGACCACACAGCACGCCGCCCCCGACTCAGGCCCTCGCCATGTTCGTAGGCCCTCACCCGGCTCCTCTGAAGGACCCTAATTTCAAGGCCGTCCCTGGCTCACAGCCTTGCTCTGCCTCTGCCCCTGCTGTCCCGGCCACCACGAGCTCACTGCGCCCTCCTCTTCACACACCTGTAGGCACTGGCCTGCCCTGGGCACCCACCTGGGCTGCACCATCCCAGACCCAGACCCAGGCTCTGGGTCCTCCTCATCCGTTGGGGAGCATTATGGGCTGAATTGTGCCCCCTCCAAAAAATTATGCGTTGGAGTCCTAACCCCTAGTACCTTGGAACATGACTTTATTTGGAGACAAGGTTTTTACAGAGGCAGGTAGTCAAGTTCATATAAGGAAGGCAGGCCCTAATCTAACAGGACTGACGTCCTTATAAGAAGGGGAAACCTGGACACACAGAGAGATGTACGCAGGGAGGGCATCACACAAAGTTTAAGGCAGAGATCGAGGTGAGACGTCCCTAAGCCAAAGAACACCAAAGACTGCCGGCAAACAACCAGAAGCTGGGGGAGAGGCCTGGAACAGATGCTCCCTCCCAGCCCTCAGAAAGAAACACCCCTGCCGACACCTTGATCTCGAACTCCTGGCCTCCAGAACTGCGAAACAGTAATTTTCTGTTGTTTAAGCCTCCCAGTGTTGTGGCAGACTGATACAGGGACACAGGCCGGCTCACCCCAGGGGCACTCCCCCGTCCCGGCTTTTGCCCAGGCAGTGCCCCCACCCCTGGATGCTATCTGCTTTACCTGCAAGAGGCCGCACCTTGCCAGCCCTCTCCAGGGATGGAGAATGGCTACCGTGAGGGACGGTGGCCCTGACTTGGGACACGAGGCTCCAAGTGGACCAGGAGTCTGACCCCTTTGGGGTCTGTGGCTTCCGTGCACCCTCTCGGTCCCCGGGGGGAGCTTCCCACCAGCCTGGGGATGGGGGGAGCTTGGTCCCTGCAGGGAGACGAGACTCCGCTTTGGAGCATTTGAGACCTTGAAGTGTTTGGACCAAGCAGGCCACCCCTTGAACCACCATTCATTCTCCAATTAGCTGTGAATGAATCAGAAACACGCAGATTCAATTTCCCACGAAATGTAAATGGGTTTATAGACGTTAGGGAGTGAGTCTGGATTTATTTTAAGGGCATTTGAGCACCGGCCTGCCCTGGCTGCCGAGGACCCGTGGAGACAGACGGGCTCCGAAGAAGAGCTGAGCGCAGGTACCTGCCTCCCATGGGGCTGGTGGCCGTGCGCTAAGGATGCTGCCTGTATCCCCTCCGTCACCTGCCAACAGCCCTGGATTCGACGCAGCCCATTTCCCGTACGGAAAAACAGGCACAGACTGGATAAGGCCCTGGAAGGGGGCACAGCCAGGGCCTGGACCCCGCTTTCCCTGACTCTGGGCCCCGAGCCCTTTCCTACACGACGAGGATTTCAGGAGCCCCGGGGAGATCAGAGTGGCTCCAGAAAGGAACAGGACTTGAGCAGGGCCCTGGGCAGGGCCGGAAGCTGGCTGGGGCCTGGGGCTGGCGGGGCAGCCTCGGCTGCAGCATAAGGAATGCCGAGTCCTGACTGAGTAATGTGTTCTGGAGGGTTCTAGGCACCCCGACGGGCCTTGGGCTGTAAGCAGGCACTGTGTCTCCCCTGTGGTCCAGACACACTAGCAAGTGGTCGGTGGGCGCCTCGGGCCATGGCCAGGTGTAAATGACCTCAGGTGGGGCTGCTCGCTCCAGCTCTGGAATCCCAGCCGCTGCCCTCACCCACAGTGTCCTGGGCTTCAGGCCCAGGGCTCCGGATGGCTCTGTCCTGCTGTCCAGTGACTCTCCCTGGAGTCCCGGCAGCCAGGGCGGCCTGCGGTGGGTCATTCGGGACCACTTCCTCTGGACAGAGTGATGTGGAATGTAGGGGAAGGGGAAGGAGGGGCTGTGAGCTCTGAGTGCCCCCCCCCCCGGGAAGCTGAGCCAGGGCCGCTGGGGGACGTTGGGGGACCCCTCACCGATGTCAAGGCCAGTCGAGCGCTCTCTGCGGAACTTTGGATACGCGGCCCGTTTCTGAGCCGTGTGGTGCAGCTCCCTGAAACCCAGGCCCACCCAAGCCTGGGTGTCTTCAGCCCTGCCGTGCCCTCCCTACCCGGTGTCCCTCACCTCTGCAGCCCCCCTTCGCTCCCGCCCGCGTGGCAGCTCCTGCCCAGCCCCAGGAGTGGTCCCTTTGCCCACGGCCCCACGGGGCTGCGTGTGGGCACGTGGAGATCATCATCTTCCCGCTGGTTCTGGGGATGACGTCACGGTCCGCCTCCCCCCAATCACAGCTTGAGAGCAGCCGCGCTGCCACGCCCTCCTGCCCCACCCCCAGCAGAGCTGGCGGCCCCTGGAAGCTACGTTGCCCGTGTACCCCCATCTGCCACAGGGGCGGCAGGGCAGCCTGGGGAGGGCCAGCGGTCAGGCTGCCCTGGGTGTCTGCCCGTCCCCGGCAGGACCTTGGGCCCTGTGTCCCGGTCGCCTCCATAAGAAGACCTACAGGAGCAGCGCTAGAGGGCGCCTGCGAGGGCCCCGTGCAGAGAGAGGAGATGCTCTGTAAAAGTTTGCTGTCAGTTAACCGTTGTCCCAGCCGAGGCCCCGGGGCCTGCCCCATCCTCTCCCTGAGGGCCGAAAGGAGGGCAGGGGCCAGACTCAGAGGCAGGGCCACCAGGCCTGTGTGGCCCCTTGTCCATCTGGTGAGCGGAACTTAGGCTGTATGGAGGGTGGAGGCCCCAGGGGGCTCAGAATGGAATCTGGGGTGAAGGGGTGTATGAGGGCTCTAATCAGGGGCCTCGAAAGCCCTGGGGAGGTGGGCGGTGACTCCCTGGGTGGAGAGATTCACCATGTGCTCCAGAGCCAGCCAGCCAGGAGGCTGGGACCCCTCCCTGGGGGTCTGGCGCCCAGAGCTCCAAAGCCTGCCGAGGCAGGAGATTTCTCAGCCATGGAGGAGGGAAGCAGGGGGTGGATATCACTCAGCAGCTGAGAATCGGACTGACCCCCAGAGACCTGTGTGGCTTCTCACCTTCCAGATGAGGAGACCCAGGGCTGAGTCAGGCTGTGAAGCGGACAGGCCCCTCTCAGGGGTGGGGTGGGGACCGTCCGGAGATGAGCTGGTCAAATGCCCCCTCACCTGCAGAGCCAGACAGAGCCCAGTGCAGGTGACCACCCGCCGGGGCAGGTGAAGGACACAGACCCCCACTCTCCTCTCGGTGCCCCTGAGTCGTGACCTGTTTGCTGCACAGATGCCACGAGAGCCCCTGAGACCGCAGTGATCAGTGGCCCCAGGGGCGGGGCTTAGCCTGGTCTCTTCAGACGGTGGGAAGCCCAGATCCAGGAACCCGGGTCTTGTAGCTGCTGCCACTGACCCTCTGGAAGTCTTTGGTCAAACGCTCATCCCCTCTGGCCTGAATCTTGCCCCAGACCAAGGGGCGTGGGTCACACCCCTGATGGGTCTGCCAGCCCAGATCCCAGTAGGGCAGATGACTAAGCTTGGGCAGGGCCCTCACACTCTGGGCCTCGGTCTGCCCACCCATGGGTGAATCGTTCTCACTCTCCCTGGCTGATGGGCTGGTCATGGTCATGGCTGGAAGGGGGTGGTAAGAAGCCCCTGGACAAGGCAGAGGCTTGCCTCAAGTCCGCCCTGTGGCCCCAGTCCATGGACGGTGCTGTCAGTGGATCCAGCGCCTGTTTGTCCTCCAGGCACTGCCGGGCGGTGGGTGGGGCAGCCAGGCTCTGGGATGGAATCCTTGCTCTGCACGGGACTCCACTCCCTCCTCCTCAGTTTCCCCATCTGTAAAATGGGCCGACCCTGCGATTTCGTGTGCGCCGAACACGAGCACCAGCTGGACTGGATCCTGAAGGTCACTGGCCCTGTCCCAGCCCCAGTCAGCCAGGCCGAGCGGGAGGGCAGGGCACCAGCTGAGCACTGGGCCCAGTGTGGCCACGTCTGGTCCCGCCGCGCAGCCTGGGAGGCTGAGCTGCCAGAGTATCCTCTGTCCTCTGGTCCGAATTTTTGCACGATTTCAGGGCTTTCTTCTCCCTGAGTTTGGTTGTGGATTGGCTGATTTCCTGCTCGTGGCCACACGTCTGTCCAGATGCCCTCTCTGCTGAGAAGGAGGAGAAGACTGTTTCACCCCAGAACCTGCTGCACTGCGCACGGCCTCTCGTGCCCCCATTCGCCACCCCAGGCCCCATGCCACTGTGACCCAGTGCTTCGCTGGGAGCCCAGAAGGGTCTGCTTGGGGAAGCACCACGCGTTCAGGGGCTGCCAGGCTGTCCCACCAGGGTCAGTGTCGTGTTTGCCCGGCAGGGATGAAGGACAGCGACCCCAAATGCATCAATCTTCCAGGAAGGAAAAGAACCCTGGGAAACCAGAGATCCGCAGACACAGGCTCATGCTTCTGGGGCTGAGATGTGAGCTTCCAGAAGGGCTTCCCTCCGGGGATGTCCTCCTACTTGGCCGAGACCCTCACAGATGATGGGAAGGTCCCAGGAGGTGAGTGAGGGAAAGACCACCTGCCAGGTGCCTGCTCGCTTTGAGCAGCTCACTTCGTCCTTGCAAACTAGGAGGAAGGTTGGTGTGGGGGCCCATTTTACAGGTGGAGAAACTGAGGCTCAAAGACGGGAAAGGAGTTGTCTGTGTCATGCAGCAGGTCTGAGATAGAGCCAGCATTACCTAGTGTGAGTTTGGGAGGTGGGGTAGGCTCCTTATGGTGGCAACTGGGGCTGGGGAGCCTTGAGGGATCTCGGGCCATGCCAAGTTCTGATGTCCCTGCTCTGCTCACCCCACACCTGAACGTGTCCTCAGGTGAGGGGTCAGCTTGAGCAAGGGCTCGGAGGTGGGAAATGACCCACCCTGTATGTTTTGGGATTACCAGGGGGTAAGGCTGGCTGTGTTGGGGATGACCCTGAGGGTCAGGGAGCACTGTGGAGTTGTGAAGGGGCAGGGCACTTCTTGAAAGTTCACCTGCCTACCCCACTGGGGATGGTGGCAAGCGGGGAGGTGATGAACAGCCAACGCTGTGTGGGGGACTGGGGAGACAGAGCAGTAGAGCGAGGCAAGGGGCCGGTCAGGCCAAGAAGAAAAGCAGCTTCCAGAAGGAGGGGGCTGGGCAAGTGTCCCCAGTGGTCCCCTGACCAGCAGGAGGAGGGTGGCCTGGGAGGACACTGGTGGGGCCTCCACGGCAGTGGTGTCGGTAGAGGACGGGGGTGGCAACGTCCTGGTGAGCGGACGGGAGACTGGAAGCATAGGCACGCCTCCAGGGTGGGCAGAAGGAGGCCTAGGGGTCAGGGGCCAGCTTTGGGGGCCAGAGGCCAAGTGCTCAGGGCTGTGAGGGAGGCTCCAGCCCCAGCTCCCACTTCTCAGATGAAGACAAGACCGAGAAGCTCAGAGACTTGCTGGGGCCTGGGGCAAGGGATGGGGCAGGGTGACCCCAGGAATTGTGGAGGGCCGCCACCTTTACTCCCCGCTGCAGCAGGTCTGCAGCCTGAGAATCAGTGCCTCTAAGAGGTTCTCAGGTGATGCTGATGGCACTGGTGCCACGAACCACAGTGGGAACCGATGCCCCAGCGAGAGAGAGACGGACACAGACAGACAGAGAGATACAGAGAGAGACAGGGAGACAGAGAAGTGCAGAGAGACAGAGAGGTACAGAGAGGAAAGACAGAGAGAAAGACAGAGACAGAGAGTCACAGAGTGTTACAGAGAGACAGCGGGACCTCAATTCGCAGTGACCTGGTTGGCACCTCTCTGCGGATCTGTGAGGGAGTGGACCCGAACAGCTGGGGGACTGGGGACCCCAGGGGGCAGCCATGGGAGGTTGGGGACCGCTTCGTGTGAGTTACATTGGGGCCTCTTTTCCTGACCCGGGACAGTGGGGTGCAGGTGCTGGCACCCAGGCCAGCCAAGGCTGCAGGACACGGGCTGGCGGGGGGACAGGTGGTGACGTTTCGTGCCACCTGCAGTCCTCAGGCCTGCTGCTGGGTGGCCGCGGACCTGCTCTCGGCGGGCTCACTCTGCCGTCATTAGAGTCATCAGCCGCGGTGGCCTGCCCCAAGGGACCACCTCCACCAGGCTCGTCCCTTGACGGCCGGGCTGGCGAGCTCATGGTGGATGGGCCCCAAGCAAAACTGGGCGAGCTCTGCCCCTCCTCCGGTGGTAGGGGCTTTGGGGGCTTCAGCCTAGGGCCACTTTCCCAGGCTGATCCTGGCGGCCCAGGGCCCTGTAGGCGGGCAGCAGTGACCCCAGCTCACCCCAGGGAGGGGGGCCGTCACGTCTCCTGTCTAGCCCACACCCCCCTCAGTGCCTGTAATTGGCAGGGCCACAAGGAGGGTTTTGTTGCCCCCGGCGAGGGCAGGCGCATGGGGGGATTGGCCCCTTTCATCTCCTAGGCCCCCCAATCACCCCTTTCTCTGGCTGGGACTTAGATGCTTTTAAATAACAACAGTCAAGAGGCCGAGGGGGAGCGAGGGGCCCAAGAGGGCTCGGGGCCTCTGAGGCTGCTCACAAAGGAATGAACTCCTGGCTCCTGGAGATGCCAAGAAAGAGGCCCCGCTTGGGTTTAAAAATAGACGTCTGGTCCATGATGTTCTGGCCCCGCTTCCCTGCCCAGCTCAGAACACCTCCCGTGACCCTCATCTCACAGCGAGGCACCGCTTTCCCCAATCCGCCCTGGCCGGTGTCAATCTCAGGACATCCTCTCAAAGACATTCGGTGAAGGGGCAGTGGCAGCGGGGTGGGATGGGGAGGGGGGCGGCGGCCGGCAGAAGTCCCTCCTCCACGCCCTTTCCTGCGCTGTGCCCTCAGCCTGGCACACCTTCTCTCCTCCCTCTACCTGGGAGCCTGGTTTATCTCTCCAGGCCTACCTCACATGCCACCTCCCCAGAACATCTCCCTGTATCCAGGCACAGCTGGAGCCCCAACTCTGTCCCATGGGCCACTCGCCACGGTGACCTCTGTCATGACGTCCCCCACTGGCCCGGCCACTCCCGGATGGTCATCTTTGAGCCCTTGGTCCTGACACGGGGCCTGACACTCGGAGAAGGGAGGGAGGAACCAGTACAGGAATGAATGAAATTCCATACCCTAATTTGCCTCTCCTGGCCTCATCTTTCCTTCTCCCCACCACTGACCCCTCCCCAGATCTGCCCCTGCATCCCCTGGCCCTGCCTGTACCCCCTCCATATGTGATCTGTGGTCCTGACCCTCTGGGGTGAGGACACCTTTCCATGGCCCATGGCAACTCATTCCGGAGGGAAGAAGCATGGCCATACTAGTAATCTCTCGCCCCACATCCAGCATCCCCACCTGATGACCCTCATGCCTCTTCAGCTCCCAGCCATGCTCAAGAGTCAGCTTTGAGCCGACTATAACTGATGTGTTTTCTTTGGGTCCTCCATGTGTCACCTCCCTTGAGAGTCTAGCTTCCTGGAGGGAAGACGGGGTCCCGGCTGCTCCCTCCTGCCTCCTCAGGGCCCCCCCCGGAGGGTCTGGGGATGGATGGCTATGGAAGGAGAGACGGAGAGTGGGCTGAAACGGAGCCCCCAGGCTACAGACCTCGGAAAAACATCTGAGGAAAATCGCAGGCTGGCCTCAGCTTGCAGGCGACCTGGGTCTTGGCACAAACGAAATAATTTACTGAATTAGCCAAAGCAGGACCTGAGCGGCTGAGACCTCGGGATTTGGGTAATCTGGTGTAAACTGGGAAAATGAAAGCCACTTCCCTGGATGCGACAATTGCCGCTGGGTGGTGGGGTGGGGAGAAGGCCAGCATCCCTGCCCCCTGGGCACATCTCTGTGAGGCTGGTGGGCGCAGTGCTGTAGGAGGTGATGGAGATAGTGAACTTGGACTGTGGCTGTGTCGTCCCTGCCCACAGCAGTCCCGGAACTATGGGCTGCCCCGGAGCCACTCGGGCATCTGGAAGTTTGTTTACTGTGGCACAGCTGGTCAGCTCTGGATCCGTTGAAGGGATTTTCGAGCTGCTTCCTCTGATCACAAACGTTTTGGCATTCAAGGGCACAGAGGCCTCTGACAGCTGGGAAGCCTGAGGTCTCCCAGGATTTCCTGTTCTCAAGAAGGAGCACAACTGCTGAACATGGGGACCGTGAACAGCAGGGCTCCAACGTGCACACTTGCGTTGGCCCTGAGGCACCCCCAGCTCGGCACCCCACACTGCAGTTTTCCAAGGGGAGTCACAGATCCTGATGTTGATGACTTGGGCTCCACGTTGAAGCTGCTGCCACTTTGCATGCAAAACTCAGATGTAGCTGATTCTCGGGGGCTGTGGCCCGAGGAACCACTGACCTGACCGTGAATGTGCCCGACGGCCCCTCCTGTCTGGACTCTCAGGGGTGAATGCACGAACCCCATAGCACTTCGGTGTTCACACTCTCAGGCAAGACGTCTGCTACTGCCTGGCGTCCTCTGGCTCCATCTTCTTCCCCAGAAAACTGCAGAAATTGAAGCTGAGCGAACGTACCCTCTCCCACCCTGGGCACCCAGCAAGCTGCCGCTCCCTGTGGGCAGGGACCAGACTTATTAGGGGAGAAGGATCTGAAGGCTCGACTCTGCAGGGTCAGATTCTGACTGGCTGTCACTTACTGTCTGAACTTGGGCAAGTCCCTTCCTCTCTGAGTCTCAGTTTCCCTGTGAGTAAAATGTGGAAGATACTCACCTCTCCATGGGTGTAAGGATTAAATGAGGTTGGGAACATGTTTTGCATCTTGGGAAGGAACATGAAAATGATTATTATGGCTGTCCTTCTATAGGTTCCTGATTCTCAGTAGCACATGAAGGCCACCTGAAGCTATTTATTTCCCATCCCTTTCATTTTGCTCATGACATTGGAGGGCTAAAAAAAATCAGAACTGGAAGAGTTTCCCTCCCTACCCCCACTCCTTTCCTCCTTCCCTCCCTCCATCCCTCCATCCATCCATCAAGCTCTCTACCCATCCATCTACCTATCACTCATCCAACCATCTAACTGTCCATCCATTTATCCATGTTTTTCTATTCACCATCCATCCATCCATCCATCCATCTCTCCCTCCCTCCATTGATCCATCAATTCATTCCTCCCTTCATCCATCCATCCATTTCTCCATCCATCCACCTATGACTCATCCAACCATCTGTCTGCCATGCATGTATCCATCCACCATCCATCCATACATACATACATACATTATCCACCTCTCCTTCAAGCACCCACAAACACTTCCTCCATGTGGGGCACAGGAAACCCAGACTGAATCAGACCCACGCATCTGGAGGAAAACCTAGACTGCCATGGGAAAGTCCAACATGGAAACCCAGAATGGAGAGTGGATATGGGGGAATCCACAGTAGGGGGATTATACAGGAGCCCAGAGGGGAGCTTTGGAACCTGCCAAGGGAGAGGCATGGTCCTGTGGGAGCCTTTCTGGAGGAGGCAGCACCAAGTTTTCCCTGCAGCTGTCTGAAGGGCCAGAGAATCCAATCACGTTCTCCTCCTTGGCCCACCCTGGCGTCTTCCTGCTCAGCTAGCCAAGGCTGCCTGCGTTCTGCAGTTTAACCCCTGTTCCTGTAGCACCGCAGGTTTCCTAGACTTGAAGCCAAAGTTAAAAACATCATAATAACCACAGTGAGATGCAAAATAATAACAATCCCCAGGGCTGAAAAAAAAAAAAAGAGAGGCTGTCGCTTACATCTCGATAAATTGCAAAATTTATCTTCTTGTGCCATTTCTCCCCTTCTCTATTTCATTTACAGTGGATTTTTAATAAAAAAAGCTGATAAAAATCAAAGCAACATAATCAAAATAGAAAAGCTTGACATTTGTACATGTTGTTTATTACTTTAGCGTTTTAAAGTATTAAAAAGGCACACCAAAATTAGTTTCTTATCAAATGTCAAATTTTCATCAAGTTCTCGCCTACAGACTAGTTAAACTTTGTTCTTTGGAACCAAGTTGAGCGTCTGCGTGAGAATGTGGGGAGAGTCCCCACAGACTCGCCACGATGTATCATGGCTCCGCTGAAATGATCACATCATGCTGTCTTCCTAAGAAGCTTTGAGGATAAGTCTTGTTTTTTTCGTTTTTTTTTTTTTTTTTTTTTGCGGTACGCGGGCCTCTCACTGCTGTGGCCTCTCCCGTTGCGGAGCACAGGCTCCGGACGCGCAGGCTCAGCGGCCACGGCTCACGGGCCCAGCCACTCCGCGGCATGCAGGATCCTCCCGGACCAGGGCACGAACCCATGTCCCCTGCATCGGCAGGCAGACTCTCAACCGCTGCGCCACCAGGGAAGCCCCTCTGGAGGGTTTGAGTGCCTGGAACAGAGACCAAGTTAAACCAGTGTCGCCAGGAAGGGAGAACCCTTGGAAGGAGAGGGGGTTCCTGAAGGCTCAGGGAACACAGAGCATCTGGAACAAAGCCTAGAAAGTTGGGTGCAGCTGGGGCCTGACGGGGGCTGGGTCTCCCCTTCTTAAAGATGGAGGTCAGATTTCTGGCCCCTTGACTACCATGAACATGTTGTCGGGGGCAGAGGCAGGGGAATCAGAGGAGATGGGTTTGTATGTATCCACTTTGTACCACCCAGTACATGTCCTGAGCCAGGTCACTTCTCTGAGTTTAGTTTCCCAATAACTTGACCTTCCCTGGCCTCCGTTTTATCATCTGTCATATGAGCAGAGTGACACCCCCGCCCCAGCACAAAGGGGTACAAGCACCAAACATTCGTACTTCCTGCTTCTGAGGTCTTCCCCCAGTTTGGGGATTCTGCAAATCTGTGGTCGAGCGGGGCTGTGACCCAGGACCCTGTCTCCAATGGAGTCTTGTCCTGCCAGCAGGATTGGGGTACCCAGGACACAAGCTCTGAGCCCAGCTTCTCTCTTTGCACCCTGCACTCCCCACCACACATCCCCAAGGAAGGGCCACCATCTAAATTCCAGAACCTTCTGAAGGGGATTGCCTCCTCCTCCAGAGCCATATCTCTCCAGAATGCTGTGAGCCGGACAGCTGGAGAACGGGAGACAGGGGAGACAGAGAAGCCAAGAGACACAGCGTTTCCAGATGATTAGAGGAGAGAAGCTAACGAGGCTGCTTGTCTCAGAAGAATCTATGCAAACAGCTGTCAGGGAGATTTCTTCCCATCAAAGACACATCAAGAAGGAAGCCAGGGCAAAGGAGTCCACTAGCCCTGGGGTAGACAGGAGACAGAGCAAAGACAATGATGGATACATTAGCATGAGTTGCCTCTTTATAAACAGCCGCCGTGGGACAGCCTGTGCCCTAGGACGCCGCCTCCAGTCTGTGGGACCCTCCAGTGCAGGCAGGGAGACCAGTGCACAAACACCAGGATCTAGAAAGGTACACGTCCCCCAGGGGACAAGCCACACACTGGGGAGATTCAGAAGAGGTGGGAATAAGCTCCAGCTTGGGGTTTAGAAAACACAGTATATTCAGGGACAGCTAGAGGTTGATTATGTACACAGTGCCGTATTAATAAAATTATAATAGATCAGAACAAGGAAAACCTCCGGATGTCGGTGTGACTTACTATCACACTGCTCTGTCTCGCTTCCTGCCCTCTTCAGCGCCAAGTTCTCCTCCTGGCCAGTGGGCCGCCTTCCTCCGTGGGTGACTCAGGGCCCAGGCCCCTTCCATCTTGTGGCTCTGCCATCTCCTGGGGCATCATGGTCCTCTGTGCACAGCCAGCAGATGGGGAAAGTGGCCGTGGGGATGGTGTCACCTTGTCTCAGAAACCCCAGCCTGGAAGTCGCCCACATCCCTCCCACTCAGAATCCTTTGGAGGACAAACTCGTGGAAGCAAAGAGGGCCAGAAGAGAGTCCATGCGGACCCAAGGCTGCTCACCACGTCTGCTTCCCCTTTGCCCTCCCTTGTGTCAAGCAAGCTTGTGGAAGTCTCCAGGCTGTGTCAGCTGTGCTGAGGGAGCTAAGAAAGCAGTTGGGTCCTGGGGTGGGCAGGGGCAGTGAATCTGAGAGCCCTGTGTGTGTGGGGGGGGGGTGGCAGGACAGAGAGAGGGACCCCCTTCTGCCACTCACCAGGACCCCTCCTTGGCCAGGCTTCAGCTAGGCTCCTTGGCTCTCTCTTCCCATCTAGTCATCAGCCTTGGCCTGCAGCCCACCCTGGGCCTGCAGAGGCCGGTTTGGGCAGAGAATCTGCTACACCCGTTTAGTGAGAATCCCCTCACCCTCGACATCTGACCAACTTCCCCCTGATACTTTTCCATCCACTGACCCTCTCACTCTGCTTGTCGGCGGTAAATTCCCAGCTGTCTTTGCCGCATTCAGAGTTCATTCCCTCGCCCCCTGTTACAATAGTCTTGAATAAAGGCTTTCTTGTAATTTTTAACTGGTCGGGGGCCAAATTTTCTAACACCATCAAGAATCTGACACAATCTTTTCGTCTAGAACATTCCTTCCAGAACCAATCTTGCCTGCTCGGGGTTAGGGGCTATGGAGGAGGGCTTTCCCCATGTGGACAGTGGTTCAGGAGCCTGGAAGGTCACGGCCAGCTAGTTGGAGGGGAGGGGGACCTCCAGCCTGAGGAGAGGCTGCAGGGGAGAGTCTGACAGCGGAAGTCACACTTGTTCTATGGCCCCAGGTCTGGGACAGGAATTCCGATGGAGAAATTCTGGCTGAGCTGGAGACCTCCCACTGGCCAGGCTGGAGGTGTAATGGAGCAGAACCCTATGGGGTCTTCCTGGGACAGCCCTCTGCCTTAGCTCCTCTCTGCCGGACCCAGATGACAGTACCTGATGCACATGTCCTGAGTTGTTTTACAGGTGTGAACCGTCCCCCACCGCTGCCAAATGGAAGATGTTAACTACTTGATGACCATGAGCACACAGCCCCGGGCCTCCTGAAGCCTAATGACTGACAATGTGACCCCTGTGACATCACCCTGTTCCCTCACCAGCAGCCAATCAGAGAAGTGTTCACGATCTCATCACATACCCTGCGATCCCCTCCCTTACCTGACTTTTATTTTATTTTATTTTGTTTTATTTCAGACTCTTCAATAACTTTTTTAAAAAAATATTTATTGGCGTATAGTTGGTTTAAAATGTTGTGTTAGTTTCAGGTGTACAGCAAAGTGAATCAGCTATACATATACATATATCCACTCTTCTTTAGATTCTTTTTCCATACACGTCATTACAGAGCACTGAGCAGAGTTCCCTGTGCTCTACAGCAGGTCCTTGTTGCTTATCTATTTTATGTATAGTAGTGTGTGTATGTCTACCCCAATCTCCCATTTTATCCCTCACCCCACCCTTCTCCCCCACCACCCGCACCCCTCCCCCACTCCGGCTTTTAAAAATGCTTTGCTGAAACCCTTCCGGGGAGTTCAGGGTTTTTTAGGGCATGAGCCACTGATCTCCTTGCATAGCACCGCCATAAACCTTTCTCCGCTCCAAATGCTGACGTTTTGGTTTCTTTGGCCTCACTGTGTGTTGAGCTCGTGAACTTGTGCTAACAGAAAGGAAGGCTTCCATGGCGGGTGCAGGGGTGGGAAAGGCACTCACCCCAGGCTCCTTCATCCACCCCAGGAGCGTGCGCTGGCCTCTGCCACGCAGGGTGCGAGAGTCCACATCTGCCCCCCGCTGCTGGGGACACGGATGAGTTTCCCTGGGGAACAGGTCCCTGGGCCCTGGCATGAAAATGCGTCAGTCCAGGGACCAGGGCATCCTTTGAAGACTGTTTCTGGTTTTAAACCTCTCCTGCCCAAGTGCCAGTTGAAGCTATTTTTTGGGATTAACCATTCACCCCAGGGCTGTCTGGCCCTTCTGAATGCCCTCGTTAAAGTTTTCATCAGCAGAAAGCAAATACTTGGCCCCAGGGGTATCCAGGTTTCTTGAGAGCCCCGGCTGCCCTTGATTGTAGGGCCTCGTTGTTCAGGCCCTTGCCGGAGAGGCCAGGGAGGGAACTTGGCTGGCCACCGAGATCTTGTTAGTGTCTTTTCCCTCAGAAATCCAGATCTGTCTTCCAAAACCACCATTTCCCCATAGTTCATGAATACTCCTTCTGTTGACACACAAATACCCACGCACACGTACACATGCCCCTCAGTCCCACTCGCCACCCCAGGGAGGGGACAGCTTCCAGTAAGTAATTTATCAGCACAATGGTTCAAGGGCAAGACCCTGGAAGGGGGGGTGGGAGGCTTTGTTGTGGGTGATCGGGGAGGTGTGGGAGCTCCAAGGGCCAGGACAGAGGCAGCCCCTCAGCCTCTCTGCCTTCCGAGGACCCCTAGAGAGCTAGAGTCGACCTGGCCCCTTCCAGGGCCCCAGTCCTCTGCCGGGTCGGACAGGAGAAGAAGCCCACAGTCTTAGCTCCCCGAGGGAGAGTTATGGGAAACATTGAATTTGAAGTCAAAATCATTTTTATTTGCTATGGGATAACTGGGGCAATTATTTAAACTTTCTCTAAAATTAAGGACAAGAAGAGGGGAGAAAAATGTTTGGGGGAAGTTTCTTTAGAAGAAAAAATATGATTCTTTGAGTGAAATGCAGAAAGGACCACACATGAAGCTTGCCTGGTGTCCAGGCCCTGTGCTGAGCACTTTAAGATAGCATGTCATTTAATTTAATTGTCATCATAATCATACCCATTTTCAAGACTGAGAAACTGAGGTTCAGGGAGTCAAGCACTTGCCCTTGGCCCCTAGCTTCTCAGTGAGATGCTATGCAGTGACCTTGAGTTCCAGCTAACAGAGCTGGGTCCTGGACACACAGACTTCCCTCCTTTTCCAGTGACAGGTGTGGCCCAGAAACCTGGGATGGGATGGGATGGGGTGTGAATTCCAGGGCCTTCCTCTCTGAGACCCTGTGGGAGGCTGTCCTAGGGCTGGGCCAGGGCCTCCAGGGACACCCCATCAGTGAGCACCTGGCCTCTCTCTGCAGCTCTCATGCTCTGAACTGCTGGGTGGGGGGGTCTTCAGCCTAGCTGGGGAGCAGTGGATATGATTTCCCTCCACCACTGACACAGTGGGTCTCTTGTCTCCTTGAGCATCTGCCTTTCCCGAAAGGCTCGGGCAAGTGGGCAATGCTGAGGAAGTAGAACCGAGCCGGACCCTATAGGGGCTCCTGGGCAGGGCAGCCTTTCTGTTTAGCCTCTGTGACCTTCCCTGAGTTCCAAACAGCAGATTCAAACAGTTGCTAATCCAGGAAGAGAAGGGATGCAAAGCCAAGGGAGAAACAGTCAAGAAACAATATTACAGCCTTGGGGCAGGGTCCTGGTTCCACCTCAAGGGACACACGTAACAGTGTCTTTAAGCCCTTTTATAGGATTAAAACCTAACAAATGGAAGATGTCAGCATTCTCCATACCAGAGAAGACCACGTGAGGCCAGACTAAAGGAACCAGAGAAGCTGTCAAGATTTTACCAAAGACCAGACTGAGGGCAGTCCCTGCACATACCCTGATCTCATCAGCAACCCCACCCTGAACTATCGCTGTAAAACTCCTCAGGAAATCCTCCCAGGTTGGGACACATAGTTTTCGAGGGCAGGAACCCACTGTGCTCCTCCTTTGCGTGGCTAAGCTATAAAGCTATTCTTTTCTACTTCACCCAAAATTCTGTCTCTGAGATTCGATTCGGCACCAGTGTAAAGAGAGGCTGAGCTTTCGGCATCAGGAGGAGGGGAGGAGGCAGCCCTGGGTTACAACCAGAGTGGGTGGAGTGCTGGAGAAAGCCCTAGCCTCATGCCCGCCAATTGCAGTGTGGGCAAATACATCAGAGCCATCAAAGGAATACTACACAGCCAGGAAAAGGGATGAAGTACAGACAGGCAACAACACAGATGAATCTCCGGGACCTGCCTTTGAGCTAAAAATGTCGACACCCAAAAGAACACATTGCTCGAGGCCACTTATGCTTGCCCAAATCTGGCAGAACCAAGCTTTGGTGAGAGCTTCATTGTTACCTTTGTGGGAGGTATTGACTGGGAGGGGCAGGGGGCTTTCTGGGATAAGGGGGATGTTTTATGGTTGGATGGTGGTTTTCTGAGTGTCTCTGGATGTAAAATCCGATACGCTGCCCTCCTAAGATTTATGCGCTTTTCTGTATGTATTAATATTGTGTCCATTTTTAAAAGTTCTCAAAACTTTAATCCTAAACAACCCCCGACACACACAAAAGAAACAAACAATAAAACATCCCTAGCCTCCTGGGGCTTGCCTGGGTCACCCACCACCCCCCGGGCCTCTGAATCCTCTAGAAGCCTACAGTCAGACCCCTGCCCCCAGCAAAGAGGAGATATTGAAGCATCTCTCCGGCCGGGTGTTGGAGGCTGCCTCCTACCCAGGGGGCTTTAAATCTTCCAGATCGTGAACTTTCCTTGAAGAGTGCTTTATGGAATGTCTTCTCACCACAGAGGACAGCTGCTCGGGTCAGCTGCCGCTGAGGGAGGAAAATAATCACAGAGAAGGAGGGGTGGAAAGACGCCCAGAGCCTTCCCCTGCAGGACTCGCGGGGCTGGTGGGGCTCTCACAGCACTGTCCCGCCCCGAGCCGGGGCCCCTGCCCCATGACGAGAACCATCTCGCACATCTGGACGCCACACCCTTGCCATTACCTCATGTTTTCCTCTGCAGCCTCCCAGGCTGGGGTCCCAAGCCCCCAAGATGCTGCTGGGCCGGTCAGTTTCCAAGCAGGGCTTGGACGTGACCTCCTTGAAGAAGCAGCTGGACGGACCCCACTTGTGGCCTGTGACCCTGGAATTGAGGTTATGCTGGCCCCGTGTACCCCAAACCGCAAGCTCTACTATTCCTGGGGCCCCCAGAAGAAGATCCCCAGACCTTTGTCTCTGGACTGTGTCTCCTGACATCCAGCTCTCTCTGTTCTGGGGACCTGTGGGAGCTGATGACGACAGGCTGGCCCTGGGGAGGGGACACGGCCTTCTATTCTCCTGGGGTTCTGGGGAGATCGGAGGCTCAGAACAAACAGTTACCTTATTACTGCAGCAGGCGTGGCTGGTCCCAGAGCCCAGGGCTGCTACCCTAATGTTGAGGCCCTACCCAAAATTCCCCCCCCCCCCCGACCTCCAGCAAGGTCTACTTAAGCCCCACACCCCACAGAATCCTGTGGGCATCTGCAGGCCTCCAAGCCCAGCCCCAGTCCCACAGGCTGGATGACAGATGGAGGGCAGAGTGGATCTTGGGGATACCAACAACCTGGTCCAAGCAGCACAGGTAGCACCCTCACGCCGCGTGGAGGTGGAGCGGGCCTGCAGGGCTCACAAGCAGGGGTGAAGCCGAGTTACTGCCACAGTCTGCTCCGTTCCTCTGTTGGCTCCCAAACCACGCCCTCTCCCTGGGCTTCAGCCCCTTCTTACACGCATCCCGAATCCCCCGCCAAGCCAAATGCTAGAAACTTCCAGGTGCCCTGGGGGGAGGGAGGTTCCTCAGGGTGGGGCCTGTGGAGGGGAGCTCAGTGGGTATGAGTTTTCCCTCTCCCTTGACCCCAGCCAGCACACTGAAGCCTTTCTCTTGAACCTATAGCTTCTTTCTCAGCTAAGTGGGTTCTAACAGGAACATGGGCTTGGGAGGTGCTGTGGATGAAACAGTGGCTCCCACAAGGCAAGTCCATGTTCTAAGTCTCCGAACCAGTGAGTGAAAGTGACCTGTTTTGGAAATAGGGTCTTTGCAGATCAAGAAAGGATCTTGAGATGAGGTCACCCTGAACCTCACTTGGACACCTAAATCCAATGACAGGTGTCCTTATAAGGGACAGGAGAGGAGACACAGAAGAGGAGGCCCTGTGGAGTCAGAGGCAGAGATCAGCCTGAGTGATGCAGCCACCACCCAAGGACGTGGGTGGCCACCAGAAGCTGGAAGAGGCCAGGGAAGATCCTCCCCTGGAGCCTTAGGAGGGCACGTGGCCCTGCTGACACCTTGATTTCACACTTCTGGCCTCCAGAACCACGAGGAAATACATTTCTGTTGTTTTAAGCCCCCCAGAGTGTGGTCGTTTCTCCCGGAAGTCACAGGACAGCACAGGAGGCTAGCAGATCTTGGTTTACACCCAGGGTCTGATAACGACTCCTGTGTGACCTTGGAGAAGTCACTTTGCCTCTCTGGTCTCTGCCTCCTCAGCTGAAGTCTCCCTCCTCCATCTTCCCACACCGTGAGGAAGAAATGAGACGTGTTCTCCGTGGCTCCGCGTAAGCCTTTGCGGAGTGACCGGTGGGGAAGAAGTGGTTCTGGGAAGATGCGGCAGCCATGCTGGTGAACTTGGAAGGCCACGTTCTGCTAGAAGAGAGCCCTGCTACGGCCCCGCAGCGAGAACTTTCTCCTAGCACTTGGCTGGCGGCTGCTGCGGTGATGGACAGCTCGTCAGAAAGACGGTTCCAGACGGCTGAAGTAATGTTTATTGTATACGTGCCATAGATACTGTCCTGTGGTCAATTAGCCGCCAGTGCGGCCAGGACCATGGGAAGGGACGGGACCTCCTCTGTTTCCAGCTTGGCCTCGCGCCCCGAGATGTTTGCTCTGGAAAGCAAAGGCCAGCGCATGCAGCTCCCTGGGCCCGTGGGGTCCTGCCAGTGCATGGCGGCGGTCGGCAGGCAGGGCCAGGGCCACGTGGTCCCTGGACCCCTCGCTCTCAGTTAGAGGGGCTGACAGTGGGGGGATATGAAAAGTCCCCAACTCTTCCTCGGCCACGGTGGGCGTGAGGGAGCCCCACTGTTTTGTGGAATTTGAGAATAAGAGCTTCTGAAGGGACCTCAGGGATCACCTTGCACCCTCCCCATAATCTTTCAGACACGGAAACTGAGGCCCAGCTGGGGAGAGGGTTTGTTGGACTACAAACAGCAGACAGAGGAAAGTCAGAACAGAGCCTCTGGTCTGCAGGGCTCACAGCCTCGGAGCCCCCAGCTGGCCCTAAATGCGAGGTCCTAAGACCCTCATCCAAGGCCAGGGCTCCCAGGCACTAACTAGGACCATTCTGCAGACTCTGAGACGGGGACTCACCACCTGGCAAGGCTGCCCACCCAGTTCTTGGAGAACAACTCCCAGTGACAGGACATCCTATGTTGTACCAGCTGAAGCACCTTTCCTGGGGACCCCTCTTCTTGCCCAGCTCCACAGAGCAAAATACTTCTCCGTTTTCCATTCTGCCCCCTGAAAGAGACCCTGGAGGCAGTGGTCTCAGTCCCCGTGGCCCACCTCCCCTCTCTGGGGCCCAGCCTCTGGACCCCCTTGGCCACCTCCCTTGGCCGCTGGATGTGGGCCCTTGGCAGGAGGAAAACTCGTCTGAACCATGGCAGCTTGCAGTAAGGAGGGTTTTCGTAAGCTGAGGTCATTCTCCCAAAAAATGGGAGAAGAGCCGGGGAAACACTTCATAAGCTTTAAAGAGGTTATGGATTATTATTAGATTATATATGTCCTGCCAGATGTCCACAGAAACATGCACCGTCAGATCTTATGTAACTAATCGTGTCAGTAGCCATGTCCAGGCTCACGCCCTCCCTAACCAGCCCCATATGTCAAATGTACACACGCTGGTGAAGAGAACTGACACATACGGAGCCCTTCCAGAGTGCAGGCCCTGTTCTCAGCCCACTGCCAGTGTTAACTCATAAACCCCACAGCACCGAGAGGAAGGTATTGCTGGGATTCCTGTTCTGCTAAGGTGAACACTGAGGCATGGAGATTAAGTCATTTTTTTTTTTTTTTTTTTTTTGCAGTACACGGGCCTCTCCCTGTTGTGGCCTCTCCCGTTGCGGAGCACAGGCTCCGGACGCGCAGGCTCAGCGGCCATGGCTCGCGGGCCCAGCCGCTCCGCGGCATGTGGGATCTTCCTGGACCGGGGCACGAACCCGCGTCCCCTGCATTGGCAGGCAGACTCCCAACCACTGCGCCACCAGGGAAGCCCGAGATTAAGTCACTTTTTGCACACACACACACTGCTCATGTAGGTACATTTGTATATGAATCTGCTAATTCATTTATTTATTTCAGGGCAGGATTTCAGGAAGGGTATGCACAAGGTTACCTAAAATACAAGGGTAGAGGCGAAGCCTGCAGGGTACCTGCGGACACCTCTGTCCTCTTTCCTCCTTGGTTCCAGCCACGTGAGCCTCCTTGCTGTTCCCAGAACATCTGAGGTCTTTCCTGGGCATAAGGCTTTGCCATCCCTGCGCCACGGGGCTGGCTCCTTCTCATTAATCAGCTCTCAGCTAAAATGTTGCCTCTTCAGAGAGCTCTCCCCTGTCCACACTTTGCCACCACTGTAAAGCAGCCCCTGTCCATGTCAGGTACTACCCCATGTTCCTGTTTTATCCTTGTCCCAGCACTCATCACCGACTTGAAATGGTCTTGCTCATTTACTTGTTGACTCTTAAATGTCACTGAGCACCATCTCGTTTGGTCGCTGCTATGATCCTAGCCCCTCGCACAGTGACTGGGATGAGCTTGTGCTCAGCAAGGGAATGAATGAAAGAATGAATGAACAGAATGAGAAGTGAATAACGAAAGAGAGGCTAGGGGAAGACATGGGCAAGGGCAGCAAATGGACCCAGACCTGAGGCCTGGCTCACTAAATGCCTGTCCTGAAGTCTTATTTACTGAGCTCCCTGGCAGCCGAGGCGAAGAGAGAAATGCAATCGGTTTACGTGAGTGAAACAATGGTGAGACAGGCCAAACCGTCGGGTCAGGAAGCATAGGACTGTTTGTGGTCCTGAGACCAGTTGGATGCTTTCCTTAAGATTCCTACTAAAAGGACCTCCATTGTGATGTCACCCCGAGGTGCGCACTGACCTCCTCATGGGGAGCACGGGGACGCTTTCGGCACAGACTGACGGCTCATCTCACGAAACAGTCAAGACAAAAGAGACACGGGGTGGAGGGTACTGTGGGTACCTTGAAGGGAGGTGGCCGGGGGCTGTAGGTGCCCTGCCCACTCTTAGGGTCTGACAAGAGCTGGGCTGCAGCTTCTCCCACGGAAGGGGCGGGACACACTCCCATCCCACCCGCGGAAGAGATTATTATCCTTGGAAAAACGGTTTCCACGCAGCCGGGGGCTCCGGGCAGGCAGGTGGGATCACGGGGCACATCGTACACATGTCAGCCTCACGCTGCACTTCAGCCGGCTCTGACAGTAACTCATCCCTCCCCAGAGAGGCAGAGGCGGGGCTGGTCGATCCAAACTGAAAGCAGTCTGGAATGTTTTTGACAGATTTCTCCTCAAGGTGGTAAAAAGCCTAACGGGTCTGCAGTGTCTTGGCCGTGTCTAAATCCGGTCCGCTAATCGGAGGCACCAAGGCGCTGGTGCGGATTGAGCTCAGTATAGCTTCCAAGGCCCTGCTAAGCCCACCAGTGTCAGTCCCCTTCTGCCCTGTCGTTTCCACTACCTCCTTCACTTCACCAAGTCCACACTCTGGACCTGACTGTGTACTGAGGGAAGCAGCGATGAAGGAAGACATTAAATAGGCAAAGGGCATCATGGCAGCCAGGCAGGCATAGAAAAAAAATTCGCACTTAATATTAATAGAATCATCCTGGTGGCATGGCCCAGCTTTACACGAGATTGCGGCACCGGAGAGCGTGGGTCCGTGTATAGAATCCCTGAATGTTAAAATAACGTTTGAAATGGGAACCATGTGTTAATTTACACTTTTAACCCACAGGATTGAATCAGGAGAGTGAATAAAATGGAGAGTAATTACAAGGGAGTACAGGGAGTCCTGGACATATTCTTACCTCAGTGAAAGGTGCCAGAGAGAAAATTGACATCAGCGAGATAATGAAAGCTCATCTTGTGTCTAATGCGAGTACTCACCTCTGGGCAGATCAAATGGTGTAAAAAATAGAAATTGACGGTGGTTCTAAAGCTGCTTATTGATGAAACCCTGGAGTTATGTGATAGAAGAAATCAATTAGGTACTAAGGTGACACCCCTGCTGAAAGGAGAGGCTTGGAAGTTAACAAGGGAAATTGACATGGGTGGTGAGAAAAGGGCTGGAAATTATCTTGCCAAAGGAAAAGTAAAAATAGAAGGCTACTTTGAAAGACTATATCATTAAAAAAAAAAAAAAAAGTATCATGGAAGGGAGAAACTAGAAAATTGCATTTACCTGGGAAAGAAGGAAGAAAGACAGGAAGAAGATGGGGAACACATTTGCTGACCGAGCCCCAAAGCAAAACTAATAAAAATGCACGGAGAATGACCGCCAGAGAGGGAATAGTGGGTACACGCTGGCATCTTTCAGATGGGGAAACTGAGGCCCCACAAAGCACAGGACCTGTGGAGGAAGTCCTTCCCACTCCAGCCCACCATCCAGGGCTCAGTGGGGGAGGCAGACTGTCCAACGTTAGAATTAAGTCATGGTGTCCAGCCCACGGGCCGAGCAGTAGAGGCATCCATCTCCTCTCAGAGGGAAGAGCAGCAACCCCCCAAAGCCTGGTGTCCCAGGTGTAATAGCACAAAACCAGAGAACCCTTGCCCACCGCCCACATCCCATCCACCAGCAAGTCCCTCTGGCTTGACTCCAAAGCATAGCCATGGCTGGGGCAGCCGTCCGGCACCCTCTGCCCAGTTATCACCTTCTCCATGAGGCCCTCCTTGACTACCCCATCTGGAGGAGCACCCTGCCCCAGCATCTGTGGCCACGCTACACGCATTACTGATTTTGCTTTCTTCATGACGTGACTGTGGTCTAACATTACCATTTTTGTACTTCTCTATTGCCACCCACCCTCTAGAATGTCAGCTCCAGAAGGCCAGGGGTCTTGTCCGCTGCTGGTTTCTTTTGCCTATTCAGATACTCAGTAAGTGTTTGTTGAATGAATAAGTGATAGCCTCTGGCCTGGGCCAGAGACCCCTTCTCAGAGCTCCCCCTGCAGCCCATACTCCACCACACTCCCCCCCCCACCCCCATCCTTATCACTCAGCATGGTCAGCCCTGGTCAGACCTGATGCCTCAAGGTCAGCCTCATATCTGAGACCCAGCACCCAGCATCACGCCTGGTCCAGAGCAGGTGCCCCAGGAGTTTACTGAATGTTCTAAGCTCAGAGCAGCCTGGAGGTGGGACGTGGTCTCAGAGCAAGACTGCAGGGCTTGGAGGGCTCACGAAGCCCCTCCATTTCATAGGCACGAAAACCAAGACACTCAGAGCAGCTGGGGGACCTTGGAGGGCGAGCTGATGGCACCCCTTCTGCTCAGCTGGGCCAGGACATGGGCAGCCTCTGGTCTCTCAGGCACAGCTGGTGCGGGGCTGCTTGGCATCTCAAGAGGCAGCACCCACTCCCTCCTTCCTCTTTTTCCCAGGTGAAAATTGGATCTTCCCACGAGGAGGCTCAACCAATTCTGAGCCCCTGCAGCGGCTGCTCTGTTAGTAATGTTCAGGGGGGATGGTCAGCCACAGGCCCGAACACCATCCCGCTCGGGCTGGGGCAGAAGCACCCCACCCACACCGTGTCCAGAGCCCCCGGGGAATGGGCAGCAAGAATTTTCTGTGTGGGAACGAGATACCCGTCCTGTGAATGGGCTCTTGGTGCAGAATCAGGACATGCCAGGATGCCTGAGTCCAGCTCGGCCACCAGGAGCAGGTCAACACCAGGTGTGGCACTTACTGCCCGCTCCTTGGACCAGGCGCTGAGGAGGTGAACAGGTCAGGGAGTCGTTCCGTGTCCTGGACGTCGGCCCATGTTCTGGACCAGACGTTGTGTCAGGGCCGATGTCTGTGAGACCGTGAATCTGCCTCCCGGGGCTTAGTGCAAGCTCTGGGCTGGTCCTGCATCCTGGCTGGCTTCTCCCATTGAACCGAAAAACAGGACATCTGAGGCCCAGTCGGACCACTGGAGTTGGAGTTGGGGTTCTATGAACTTCAGTCTTCCCATCTGAAGGATGGATGTCAGCTTCCAGACGACAAGGCCTCCAAACTGTGACTCTGTTGAGGGGACTGGGGCATCACCGTCTGTGAGAAGCTCAGCCTCCCTCCTCGCCAGGAGGCCACCCTCCGCTGCAGGCGTCCTGGGCAGTTTCCCCAGCTCCCGCGACAGCAGGTCCAGGACACGTGGCAGACCCAGGGGTTGGTCCAGGACTCCCAGCACCTTCGTCCTCACCTCCATGGAGACAGGCTTGGCCTGTGTCTCTTGCCAGGGCAACCCCCCACCCATCCACCCAGCCAGAAACTCACCCCAGCAGCATGCCCCTTGAGTCACTCCCCAGTCCCTGTCTTCGGACTACTGGTGCCACCACTCACCAAAGAGAGCACAGGGGGATCAGCAAGGGGGGACCAAGGCATGTGGAATGGATAAAATAGATAAAATGGAAGGCAAAGGAGCGCGTACACCAGGATGGGGACTCCAAAGCAGGATGCAATGAAGAGATCAAATGGTTATTTTATGGCACAGAGATGATCCTTTTTGGGGTGATTGATAAGAATGCCTCACAATTGGAGGACCTTTGGTGTTCATGAAACAAGTTAATTTTTCTTTCTCATTTAGCAAAATCCATCTGGAGTGGATGTATTTTCTCCATTTTGTAGGACAGAAGAACAAAGCTACCAGTAGCAAAGAGAGGAATTCCTCAAGTCTCAAGCCCACTGGCATCTTTGAGGGCGTCAGCCCAGGTCCGGCTGGGCCAGCCTCAGCCATGGCCCCAAGTCACCCCACCTTAAAATCTCTGGAACCAGCATTTAAGCAGCCGGCTCCAGGGGGGCCTTGGGAGGTGAGCCCAGGGTGGAGGGGATGAAATTTTATTCCCGAGGGTCTTTTGGACACCCGGATTCACTCCACCTTGCAAGTTCTTGGAGTTTACAAGTCTTTAGCCTGACCCAATAGCCCAGTTCCTCCAGGACTCAAAGTCATCCCATTTCCAAAGACTGAGTGGGGGCGCTGTTTCTTTGTTCTAAATGTTAAGGAATCACAAGATCAAATTCATTTCGTAAAGGTCACTCTAGCTAGACAATGGAAACTTGATTCAAAGGACAAGTTGAAAGACAATTTGGTTGTACCAGACACATGTTAAAATATGCATACTCCTTAACCAATCAGTAGCACTTCTAAGAATCCACCCAATAGGAATAGTTGCAGAAATGTGCTGTAAGAATGTGTTTACAAGCGTGTTTGCCAGACTGTTCTTTGCGAGAGCAAACCAGAAGTCCTTCAACAGAAAACTCATTCAACAAAATGATTCCTCCATACAATGGAATACGACACTGCCAGTAAAAATGTGGTAGATTTACATGTACTGGCATGAAACTATGTCCACGAGTGAAAAGAAATCATTGTAGGAGAAGACTGAACGATCTCTTTGGTAAAATAGCTACCTAGACATTTGTACATGCAAAGACAATGGTCTAGAACACAAACCAATATCATCGGTTCCCCAGAGAGATATTTTTGCAACAATAAAGGAAATATCAACAAGCCATGGACTTTCCTTAAATGACCTTTGGGTGACCTAACCTCTGCGATGGAGCCTGGTGCTGAGAGTGGGGACCGGGGATGGAACTTGGAGTGTTCCTGTGTGTGGTGTGCTCACCTATGTGTTTCCCTATTACTGAGTGACAATTGTGGAAGTGGGGAAGGCACGGGACAGGAAGGAAGGAAGAACAGACTGAACAGCCCAAGAGCATTCTCCTTGAGGGTGAGTCGAGATGCTGCTGAGCCCCTACATCCCTCCCCGCCCCTGCCTCGGCTCCAAAGGAGTCTGTAGTCTCGAAGCAGTGGTCCCAGGGCAGCTGGTGACAGGAACGCTTGCGACTGAAATCTTACAGACACCGCTGAGGATGGAGGCTGATCAGAAATGGATCTGGGAGCTATCAGGTGAAAGACAGGCCTCGCTTTGCTTCACGGTTGTTGACTTAAAAAAAAAAAAGAAGCCTGACCACAAAACACGAGATCATGTGGGCATTTGCTAGACAGGCAGCAAGTGGGGCCCCAGGGACGAGGCTTGCAGGGTGGATGTTTCCACTGTAGCCAGCAAGGAAAGCCAGGGCCTCTGAAATGTGGCTTCGTGCACGAGGGGAAAATAAAACACAGTGGCATGGGGTGGACTAAATAGGATGGAATGGATAAAATAAATAAAGTAGAAGGGAAGGGAATCTACACACTGGAATGGAAACTGTACAACGGGATGGAATGAATGGATGAAACGTAATTAGCCAAGGTCAATAGAGCAGGCTGGAATGGGAAGTAGAGAGAAATAGAACAGACTGGAATGACATAAACAAACTGAATTAGGTTGCAGTCGAACAGCCAGAGGAAACCAGAATGGACTGCGGAAAGCAAGGGGCTGCCTTCTTACAGCAGGAGGGGGCTTGGGTCGTTGTACGGATGAGGACACTGAGGCCTGAGACGCACAGGACCAGCTCCCCTCCATCTTCACTGCCAGGACCTTTGTGGGGCCTGTGGCTGAGGTTTGCCAGGTTCCGAGGTGGGGAGCATCTCGGTGTTGGGTGGGGAGACGTCCTTGGAGGGAGGCACCTGATGTGCAGACCCCAGAGAAAGCCCTGGGTGAAGCCAGGCCCTGCTTCTCGCTCTGGCCCTGCCCCTGACTTTGGGCAAGCCCCGCCCCTTGGACCTTTATTTTCCTCACCGTTCAAAGAGCAGGTCAGCTAAGATGACCTTGAAGAGTCCGTCTGTCCCCAAACTCTAAGTTCCTTTTTTTCACAGTTATTGAACCCGGCCATGGGCTACAGATACCAAAAGGGGCACGAGAGGAGCACAGAACCTGTGACGCATGCTGGAGCCCAGGGCCAAACAGCACCCAGGTCTCCGGGCGACACCATGCCCTCACGGCCCCGGACACCCAGGACCGCACACCTCCTAGGACAGGCAGTGTCATGCCGAGGGTATTGGAGCTGGAGGCCAAAGAAAACCTCAGATATACTGATTCTATCTCCATTTACAGTTTCGATATTTTGTTCATCATGGATACATCTGCATTAATTTTGACTTTTTAAGAGATGGTGTTAAAGTATTATTTATTTTGATTACTGAGTTTTTGGCGCCCCTTTAAATGTTGCACCCCAGGCAAGGGCCTCTCTCGCCTCACCCTACTCCCGGCCCTGTTGGTAGGTGCTCTAATGACCCCATTCCACAAAGGAAAAAACAGAGGTTCAGAGACACCTGACTGGTAAGACATCACCAAGGATGCTTGTGGGAGGGGTCACTTGCTCTGCTGGAAGAAGGGTGACGATGACTGTGCTTGGAGTGGCTCTCTTTAGGAGCTACGTCTTCCGGAGGACATGTTACTCCGGGGGGGAAAGAGAGCAGGAGGGCTCTCTCTTTCCAGTCTAAGCAGAAGGACTGGCCTGTGCAAAGCAGCAGGGAGTTCTGGGGTTGGAGTGCACATCAGTATGGCCACATTCAAGGCCAATGGCAGGGGTCAGGGCTGGACTTAGAGCCTGCGCCAGAGCCCCAACTGCCTCTTGGCTACATCACCTCCATGTATCCCCTGGATAAAACATCAGGCGTGCATGGATGATAGAATGACAAGCAACGGTCAGCCGCTCCCAGCAGAGGTGGAAGCAAAAAGCCCCAGCGGTGATGAGCGCATCTGGGGAAACTGCTTTCTGTGCATATATGGTCCCGGCCCCTTGGGGGCTTTGAGCTGTCAGTGTTGAGGGGGAAAAAGAAGCCCTTCCCAGCCTCAGCTTGCAGGCAGATTTATTTGGAAAATATAGGATTTACAGAAATCCTCGCCAAGTGCAAAGCCCTGAAACCCAGACAGGAGATTTGAGCCACATGCTGTCTGCGCAGATATGGGAAGAGATTGGAGAGTGACACTGAAACCTCTGCTTCTTCCCGGTCTTGGACAGCTCCCCAGGCTTTGGGGGACAGCCCCTCCATAGCCCCCACCTGCCCTTCCTTGCTGCAAACCCACAAGAATCAGGCAAAGCATGTACAGATGTTTGTGTCTTAGGGCTCTGAGCTCTCTCAGGAAAGTGTCCTGGCTTTAGGGCTCTCAGATCCCTTAGGACAAGAGTTCTGTGGGCAGCTGGTGGCTGCCATCTGCTTGACCCTGGGCATCCCAGAGCTAGGGCATCCCTGGGGAATTTGCTGTGCCCAAGGCCTGGTGCCTGTCCTGAGAGAAGAGACAGTCCCCAGGGAGCTCAGAGATCCACACTATGGCCCTCTGGTCCTGAAGCCCTGCCCCTGCCCTGAACGTGCCCACAGCTCTACACCAGGGCCGTTTCCACGGGAACTCACAGGTGTACAGTAGACCCTTCTCCTGAGGGAGGTCACTGCATTGAAGCCACGAGTCCTGAAGAAGCCCATGGCCCAAAAAGCCATGGCCTTGTCCCAAGGGAACCCATAGCCCTAAAACACAGCCCTGACTTGGGGGAGATCATAGTCTTAAATTCCGTGTTCCGTCCCGATGGAGAACTTAGCCCTGAAGACATGATCGTGGGAGACCAAATACACAAAGGGACAATAATCAGATCATACGGAGAAACAGAACTCCGACCCACAGCCTGTGCCACCTGCCTGGGAAGCCGAGCCCTCCCCTGCAGTAAACAGCCCAGGAAGCCAGCCTGCAGGAGGTCAGACCAGCAGGAGGCAGGAGCAATGACGCTGTAACAATTGGCCCCAAATGGCCGGGACTTGATCGATAAATCACCGCTGCCCTAAGTTTTGTCCCCGCTCCCAACTTGGGACACAACAGAGAGAGCAAAGTACGCCCCCTAACAGGTCACCTAGGAGCCCCTCCTCCAGCGATCTGCTCCCACCGTCCCAGACCAGCAGCCCCGTCGGTCAGGAGCCTGCCTTTCCCGCCGTGAAGCTCCCCCTCCGCCTGCCCGTGAGGCTCCCCAGTCACAAGAAGGGGTGCTGAACCCCCGGCTCGAGCGGCTCCGAAAGAACAGCCTTTGCTTTTCCCATCTGGTTGGTCTCCTTTATTCCCAGGCTTGCCATTGGATTTAGGGTCCCCCCGAAAATCTCATCTCGAGATCCTGGACTTCATTACATCCACAAAGACCCTTTCCCCAAATGAGGCCACAGTCACGGGTTCTGGGGGTTCGGATGTGGACACAGCTTTGGGTGGACCCCATTCAAGCCACACAGGAGGGAACTCAGCCACTCCCCTGCCTCCGCTTCCGTGGGCATAAGTGGCGGATGATAACAGGACCGGCCCCACGTGTTGTCCGACTGTGTTCTTGGAAAGCCAGCAGAATAGGACCTGGCAGGGGGTACAGTGCACACGGAGAGTCCATCATCGTTCACAGAGTAGGGAGAGGAACCTTGGCTTTTTCTCCTTTGGTTGGTCTTCATCTATTTCCACAATATCATGACAGTGTCCTTCAGGAAACTACAGCCCTAAGCTATGGCACTGCTATAAGGCAACACTTGTCCTAAGGGATCTGAGAGCCCTAAAGCCAGGACACTTTCCTGAGAGAGCTCAGACCCCTAATACCACAAACGTGTCCTAAGGGGGCTCACAGCCCTAAAGTCACGGCCCTACTTGTATCGAGTGCATTGGCCCAAATCCACGTCCCAGGGGAGTTTCGTGTCTTAGCAGTCCGGGTCCTTCTCAGCGATTCGTCTCACCCTCTGCTCCATCTGACCCACACCTCACGGGTCCACCAGTGTGATCTTTCCAACAGCCCCTTTTCTAGGTGATCAACCTGCTGCCCCAGAGCCTGTGTGGCCGGCTTCTGCTGACGTCCTTGCTCACCTCTGCTCCTTTCCTCCACCCAGCTGAAAACAGGCCAGATTTGGGTTTCTGCTTCTGTGGAGGATGGAGAAAGCTGCAAAGAATGTTGTTTCCACCCTAATAACGAGAAAAAGCCAGAAAAAGTCAAACTCACCAGTCATTAACGCACCAGTCATGTCATCTGAATGCCCAAGAAGATGACCCCCTCCAGACCAGGACACACGTGGGCTTCACGTGGCAGAGCATGGCAGGAAGTGGTGGCCACCGTGCGACCGGGTAAGAGCAAAGCAGCTGAAATGTTAGTGAGGCCAAGGGCAGGCTCGAGTGCTAGCCTGGAATAGCTGGGGGGCTCTAAGGGGGGCTGGACATAGGCGGGGCGTGGCGCTTATGCCCGCTCAGAGCTTTCTCATCAGACTCCACCAGGTGTGCAGAAGGAACACTGGGCCTGGGGGTGAAAGAGATGCATCTGCGCGGGATCTAGGGGGATGGCTGCGGAGGGATGGGCGTTAAGGCCCACCCACTTTCCCAGACCCTTCTCTCCTAAGAAGCAAATGCCTTAAGCTGCTGGTGGTGGGGTGGCAAAATCTGTCACCTCCAGGACACAGGCAAACACCCGTTGTGGCTGGACAGAAAGACAAAAGAAAAAGACCCTCTACCTGGGGGCAAGGCAGGAACACACCTGGGACCTAGGATCATACACTGAAATCAAACAGAGGTCTGTGCTGTCAGAAAAGGGTAGGAAACTCCCCCACGAGACCAACTGTGGAGACCGGGCAGAGTTACAAGGGTCAGGAAGGCAGCTAACGTCCCACCTGAGCCCAGGTGCACAGAGCCTGCCTGAGATGAAGACTTAGCACTTTGTTGAAAATCAATTGATCACAGATATAAGGATTTACATCTGGACTTTCAATTCTGTTTTGCTGATCGATATGTTTTTTCTTTATGCCACTGTCTTATTGTCTTTTTGTGTGTGTGTATGTCTACTGTTTTGTTTTAAATTTATTTTATTGAAGTATAGTTGAGTCACAATGCTGTGTTAATTCAAGTTATACATATATATATACATTCTTCTTCATGTTCTTTTCCATTATGGTTTATCACAGGTTTTTGACTATAGTTCCCCGTGCTCTACAGTAGGACCTTGCTGTTTATCCATCCTATACATAATAGTTTGCATCTGCTAATCCCAAACTCCCAATCCATCCCTCCTCCTCCCCCTCCCCCTCCCCCTTGGCAACCACAAGTCTGTTCTTCATGTCTGTGAGTCTGTTTCTGTTTTGTAGATAAGTTCATCTTGATAAGGCAGCAGCTTTACAGTAAGTTTTGAAATTGGGACCTGAAAGTCCTCTCTAGTGGACTGGTGGCTCCCAAGAGGTTACGTCCGCCTATGCTAATCCTGGAACCTGTGGACGTGGCCATATTTGTAGAAGGGGGTCTTTGCAGATGTGTTTACAGTGAGGATCTTGAAATGAGATCATCCTGGATTATCTGAGTGGACTCGAAACCTAGCGAAGTGTCCTTATAAGAGACACAGAAGAGAGAGGAGAGGAGGGGAGCTACCGTGTAAAACTGGAGACAGAGATTGAGGTGATGCAGCCACAAACTGCAGGGGCCACCAGAAGCTGGAAGGGACAAGGGGCACAGTCTCCCCTGGGGCTTGCTGACACCTCGATTTCAGACTTCCGGCCTCTAGAACTGTGACGGAATAAATTTAATGATTATGTATAACTTATTAATAATTTGTATAAGGGACTTCCCTGGCGGTCCAGTGGTTAAGACTCCCCGCTCCCACTGCAGGGGGCGCAGGTTCCTTCCCTGGTCGGGGAACTAAGATCCCACATCCCCCGCGGCCCCCCAAAATAATAATAATTTATGTAATAAGTAAATCTGTTGTTTTCAAGCCACCTCAGCTGTGGTATTTTGCTACGGCAGGCATAGCAGACTAATACAATATCCCCCAACTTTGGTCTTCTTTTTCAAAACTGTTTTGGCCATTCCTAACCATATAATGTTTAGGGTCAGCTTCCCAGTTTCTGAAAAAAAAATTCTGCTGGAATTTTGATAGGGATGGTGTTGAGTCTATACATCAACTTAGGCAGAATTGCCATTGTCACAGTATTGAGTCCTTCCATCCATGAACATGGAATGTATCTCCATCTAAATAGATCTTTAATTTCCATCAGCCCATTTAATCAATTTCAGTACATCTGGCCCCTCTTTTGCTAAATTTATTCCAAAGTATCTTATGTTTTTGATGCTGTTGTGAAAGGTATTGCAGCCTTAAAATTTCATTTCAGGTTGTTCATTGCTAGTGTATGGAAATATAACTGACTTTTGTACATTGATCTGGTAACTTTGCTGAATTCATTTATTAGCTCCAATAGATTTTCTTTATGGGTTCTTTAGGGTTAGTTATGTGTAAGATCATGTTACCTGCAAACAGAGATAGTTTTGCTTCTTCCCTTCCAATCTGGATGCCTTGTATTTCTTTCTCGTGCTTAATTTCCCTGGCTAGAACTTCCATACGATGTTGAATAGAAGTGATGAGGGCAGACATGTTCGTCTTGTTCTTGATCTCAGGGGGAAAGCAACCAATCTTTCACCATTAAGTTTGATATTCACTGTAGGTTCCTCCTAGATACACTTTATCAGGTTGAAAACGTTCCCTTCATTTCCAATTTTATTTAGAGTTTTCATCACAAATGGGTATTGGATTTTGTCAAATGCTTTTTTCAGTATCTGTTGAGATGATCCTGTGGTTTTTATGTTTTTTTATCTTCTATTATTATAGGGTATTACATTAATTGAATTTTTTGTTGTGGTTTAACCAGTCTTATTTCCTGGGACATAACCCACTTGGTCATGGTGTATAATCATTTTTATTTATATGTTGGTGG
Organism: Phocoena sinus; assembly: GCF_008692025.1. Classification (NCBI taxonomy): domain Eukaryota; kingdom Metazoa; phylum Chordata; class Mammalia; order Artiodactyla; family Phocoenidae; genus Phocoena; species Phocoena sinus. Next base: position 174,482,148 of record NC_045764.1, read on the forward strand.
ATTCGGTTTTCTAGTATTTTGTTGGAGATTTTTGCATCTGTATTCACAAGAGCTATTGATTTTCTTTGAATGTGATGTTTTAGTCTGGTCTTGGTATCAGGACAATGTTGGCTCCATAAAGTGAGTTGGGAAGTATTCCCACCTCTTCTACTTTTCTGGTTTTGGTTTGGTTTGGACCGGTGTTCATTCAAACACTTGTCAGAGTTCACCAGTAAGGCCAGCTAGTGCTTGGCTTCTCTCTGTGGGAAGTGTTGTGATTACTAACTCAATTCTTTACTTTTATAGATGGATTTGAATTTTCTAATTTCTTCCCATGCTGGTATTTTGTGCTTTCTAGGAAATAGTTTCATCTAAGTTATCTAACTTGTAGGCATGCAATTGTTCATAGTATTTCCTCATAATACTTTGTACTTCTATGAGATTGGAAGTAGTGTCACCTCTTTCATTTCTGCTTTTACTAATTTGTGTCCTCTTTCTTTTTCTCTTGGTCAGTCTAGCTAAAGGCTAGAATGTCAATTTTGTTAATCTTCTCTAAGAACCAACTTTGGGTTTCATTGATCTTCTCTATTGTTTTTCTATTCTCGCTTTCATTAACTTTTACTCTAGTCTTTATTATTTATTTTCTTGTACTTGGTTTGGGTTAAGTTTGCTCGTCTTTTTCTAGTTTCTTAAGGTAAAATGTTAGCTTAGGGTCCTGAAATCTTTCTTAATTTTTACTGTAGGCATTTGCAACTGTAAATTTTCCTCTGAGCACTGCTTTCTTTGCATCCAGTAAGTTTTCGTATGCTGTGATTTTGTTTTCATTCATCTCTACACAAGTTCTGCTTTCCCTTGTGATTTGTTCTTTGACTCAATATTTAGAGGTATATTATTTAATTCCACATATGCGTAAATTTTCCAAGTTTCCTTTTGTCATTCACTTCTAATTTCATTCCATCGTCATCAGAGAACATGCTTTGTATGATCTCAGTCCTTTTCGAGTTTTTTAAAATTTATCGAGACCTTTGTTTTATGGCCTAACACGTGGCCTACCCTGGAAAACACTCTGTGTGCACTTGAGAAAAATGTGTATTCTGCTGTTGTTGAGTGACATGTTCTAGAAATTCCTGTTAGGTCTAGCTGGTTGATAGTGTTGTTCAAGTCTTCCAATTCCTTGTTCTAGCTAGCTGTTCCATCCAGTATTGAAAGTGAGGTTTTGAAATCTCCAGCTATTCTTGTTGAATTGCCTATTCTCATCTTCACATCTGAGTTTTTCCTTCATGTATTTTGGGACTATGTTGTTAGGTGCATAGACGTTTACGATTGTTACTTCTTGATGAATTGTCTCTTTAACTGCTATAAAATGTCATCTCTCTTCCTAGTAACATTTATCTTATAGTACATTTTGTCTGGTATTAAAATAGCCACTCCAGCTCTCTGTTACTATTTGCAAGGTATATCTTTTTGCCATCCATTTACTTTTGAGCTATTTCTGTCTTTGTATCTAAAATGCATGTCTTGTCGATCAAATATAGTTGAGTCTTAATTTTTATCCATTCTTCCAATCCTTGCATTTTAATTGGAGTGTTTAATCTATCGATATTTAATGTTAACAAACAGGATTTATAAATGCCATTTGCTATTCATTTTCTATGTTGTATGCCTTTTTTGTTCTTCTATTCCACAATTACTGCTCTATTTTGTGTTAAATAGATACTTTCTAGTATTCTATTTAAAACCTTTGTCATTTCTTTTACCCTATATTTTTGAGTTATTTTCTTAGTGGTTGCTTGTGGATTAAAATTATCATCTTTACTTATAACAACTTAGTTCAGATCAATGCAAACAAGTTCAGTACTGTGCAAAATATTACCTCCTTTGTAGCTCCATTTCCTTTCCACTCTTTTGTGCTGTTATCGTCTTACAAATTATGTCCATATACAGTGTATGCCCGTCGACACAAATCTGTAATTATTGCTTCATGCAATTGTCTGTTTAACATCTATGTGGTTAGATTTACTGGTCCTCTTTCATTCTTCCTGCGGATCTGAGTTACCATCTAGTGTCTTTTTCTTTTTTTCCAGCCTGAAGGACTTGCATTAGTATTTCTTGTACGGCTGATATGATGGCTATACATTCTCTCAGCCTTTGTTTATCTGGGAATGTCTTTATTTTCTTCATTTTTGAAAGACAGTGTTGCTGAATATAAAATTATTATTGACAGTCTTCACTTTCAACAGTTTACAAATGTCATTCTTCTGTTCTCCACAGTTGTTGAGGTGAAGCCAGCTGTTAATCTTATTTATTTATTTATTTTGTGGTACGCGGGCCTCTCACTGTTGTGGCCTCTCCCGTTGCAGAGCACAGGCTCCGGACGCGCAGGCTCAGCGGCCACGACTCACGGGCCCAGCCGCTCCATGGCATGTGGGATCTTCCCGGACCGGGGCACGAACCCGCGTCCCCTGAGTCGGCAGGTGGACTCTCAACCACTGTGCCATCAGGGAACCCCCAGCTGTTAATCTTATTGAAGACCCCTTGTACCTTTTAAGTCGATTTTTCTTGCTACTTCCAATATGTTTTTTCTGGTTTTGACTTTTGTCAGTTTGACTATAATGGGTTTAGGTGTGGATCTCTTTGAGTTTAATCTACTTGGATTTTGCTGAGCTTCTTGGATGAGTATATAAATATTTTCACCCACCTCGGGAAGTTTTTGGTCATTATGCTTTCCAGTATTTCTTTCTGTCTCATTCTCTCTTTCGTCATATTTTGGGACTCCCTTTGTGAATGTGTTGGTACAAGTGATGAGCTCTCTCTTTTTCTCTCTCTTGCACCAGTGACCTCTAGATTGCCACATCCAATGATCAACATTATCATTTTTATCTCAGCAGCATTCCACATAATTTATCACTCCCTCCTTCTTTTTAAAAATAGCTTTGTTGGGATATGATTTGCATACCATAAAATGTATCCCTTTAAGATGTTCAGTGGTCTTTAATATATTGAGAAATAAGTGCACCCAGCACCATAGTCAATTTTTATCACCTCAGAAAGAAACCCTGTGTTCTTTAGCTATGATCCTTCTACTCTCCCATTACTCCTTCCACTCCCACCCACAGACCTAAGCAGTCACGAATCCATTTTCTCTCTCTATGGATTTTCCTATTGTGGACATTTCATATATATGGACTCCTATAACCTGTGGTCTTTCGTGACTGATCTCTTTCACTTAGCATAATGTCTTCAAGGTTAATTCATGATGTAGTATGTATCAGTGTTTCTTTTCTCTGTGTGGTCAAATAATATTCCATTGTACTGCTACACCACATTTGGTTTATTCATTTATTTGTTGATAGACATTTGGGTTATTTCCACCTTTGGCTATTTCAAGTGCTTATCAGGTACATGATTTGCAAATATTTTCCCCATTGTATGAACTTCCTTTTTACTCTTTTGATAGTGTCCTTTGAAGCATAAAAGCTTTTAATTTTGATGAAATCCGCTATACTTATTTTTTTTCTTTTATGGCTCTTTCTTTTGGTATCATAGCTAATAATTCATTGCCAAACTGAAGGTCATGAGGATTTACCCCTATGTTTTCTTCTGGAGTTTTATAGTTTTTGCTCTTACATTTAGGTGTTTGATCCATTTTGAGTTAGCTTTTGTATATGGTGTGAGGTAAGAGTACAACTTCATCCTTTTGCACGTGGCTATCCAGTTGTCTCAGCACCATTTGTTGAAAAGACTATTCTTTCTCTGTTGGATGACCTTGGCACTCATGTCAAAAATCAGTTTACCATAAACACATTGGTTTATTTCTGGACTTTGAATTGAATTCCATTAATCTATATACCTATCCTTATTCCAGAACAACATGTAATGATTATTGTTGTTTTGTAGTAAGATTTTTAAAAATAAACTTATTATTTATTTTTGGCTGTGTTTGGTCTCTGTTGCTGCATGCGGGCTTTCTCTAGGTGCAGCGAGCGGGGGCTACTCTTCGTTGTGATGCACGGGCTTCTCACTGCAGTGGCTTCTCTTGCTGCAGAGTATGGGCTGTAGGTGAGTGGGCTTCAGTAGTTGTGGCACGTGGGCTCAGTAGTTGTGTCTTTCAGGCTCTAGAGTGCAGGCTCAGTAGTTGTGGCGCACTGGCTTAGTTGCTCTGCGGCATGTGGGATCTTCCTGGACCAGGGATCCAGCCCTTGTTCCCTGCATTGGCAGGAGGATTCCCAACCACTGTGCCACCAGGGGAGTCCCTGTAGTAAGTTTTGAAATCAGGAAATGTGAGTCTTCCTACTTTGTTCTTCCTTTTAAAGATTGTTTTGGCTACTTTGTATTCTGAGTCCCTTGAATTGTATATGAATTTTAGATCCAGCTTGTCAATTTTTACAAAGAAGTCAGCTGGGATTTGGACATGGATTGTGTTGCACCCATAGATCAATTTGGGGAGTATAGCCACCTTGAAAATATTAAGACTTCCAATCCATGAACATAGGATTTTTAAAAATTTATTTAGAGCTACCTTAATTTCTTCCAGCAATGTTTTATAGTTTTCAGAGTATAAGTTTTGCACTTTTCTTGGTAAACTTGTCCACAAGTACTTCATTCTTTTTTATGCTATTGTAAATGGATTTGTTTTCTTAATTTCCTTTTTGGATTGTTTATTGCAAGTATAGAGAAATGGGGCTTCCCTGGTGGCGCAGTGGTTGAGAGTCCGCCTGCTGATGCAGGGGACCCGGGTTCGTGCCTCGGTGCGGGAAGATCCCACATGCCGCAGGAGCGGCTGGGCTCGTGAGCCATGGCCGCTGGCGTCCGGAGCCTGTGCTCCACAGCGGGAGGGACCACAGCAGTGAGAGACCCGCGTACCGCAAAAAAAAAAAAAAAAAAGTATAGAGAAATGCAGTTGATTTTTTATATATTGATCTTGAGTGCTACAACCTTGCTGTACTAGTATATAGATTCTAATACTTTTTAAAATGCGTTCCTTAGAGTTTTCTATATGCAAGATCATGTCTTCTGCAAATAGAGATAGTCTTACTTCTTCCTAATATGCCTTTTGTTTCTTTGTTAATTGCCAAGACTAGAACTTCTAGTACAGTGTTGAAAAAAAAAAGGATGGGAACAGACATTCTTGTATTGGTCCTGATCTTTTGGGAAAGGGACCCAGGATTTCAGCATTAAGCGTAATGTTAGCTGTGGGGTTTTCACAGATGCCCTTTGTCAGTTTGAAGACGTTCCCATCTACTGTTTTTTTCTTGAGTGTTTGTATGATGATGGGTGCTGGATTTTGTCATGTGCTTTTTTATGCATGCTGAGTTGATTGTGTGGTTTGGAGGGGTTTTTTTATTCTATTGATGTGTATTATATTAATTAATCGATTTTCGAATGTTAAGTCAACTTTGCATTCCGGGGATAAATCCCCCTTGGTCATGTTGTACATTTTCTTTATGTGTTGCTGGATTTGATTTGAAAGTATTTTGTTGTGGATTTTTGCATGTATATTCATAACAGATATTGATCTGTAGTTTTCTCTCCTTGTGATGTCTTTTTCTGGTTTGGGCATCAGGGTAATGTTGGCCTGATAGAATGATTTGGGAAGTGTTTCTTCCTCTTCTATTTTTCGAAAGAGTTTGTGAAGAATTGGTATTAATTCTTTTAAAATTGTTTCGTTCCTGATTCTTTCTTACGCGAGTACAAATTTGTTGTTGAATTTCTCTAGTGAATTTTTCATTTCAGGTATTATACTTTTAAACTCCAGACTTTCTTTTTTTTTTTTCTTTAATTTAATTCTTTAAACATAGTTTTAAAAGTTCTTTGAACATATTTACCCTAACTGATTTAAATTGTTTGTCTCCTAAATCCAACATATGGGTCACCACAGGGACGATTGCTGTTGGTTTCTTTTTTCCCCTGTGTATGGACTATATTTTCCTGTTTCATTGCCTGGGACATAATTTTTTGTTGAAAACTGGAAATTTTAAATAGCAATTTGTAACAATTCTGTCATCAGCTCCTCTCCCTCCAGGGATCCGTGTTGTTGTCGGGGTTCTTTGAGTGTGTTTGTTTGCTTTTGTTTTCCTGTTTCTGCCTATTTGTTTAGTGGCTTTCCTGGGCTAACTCTGTATTCCCTGTGGTGTGCAGCCACTGAGTTCTCCGCTTCCTTTTTCTTCTTTTTTAAGTTCTTGTTTATATTTTAAAGCCTGGCTTCCTAGGGTTCACCCTGTGTCAGTATAATGTAGTGCTCAGCCAGTGATCGATCAGATTTCCTTAACTGCCTTGACCATAAGTTTTCCATCCTTTGTCAAGATTATCTGTGAATGAAGGTAACTTTCAAGTTTCAGGTGGTTTACACATTGTCCCTAGTTTTTACTTCCTGCTTGTGCAGGGCCTCAAAGTCAGCCAGAGGTGAGTGACAGGGTCTTTGCTTTTTCCATATCTTTCCTGGGTATGCATATAGCCCTGTGCATTCACACAACATTTTAGAGACTCAGGAATATGTTGGAACTCTCCAAAGTTCCCTTGGCTTTTCTAGTTCTCCAGGTCTTCCTTTTAAATTTTTGACCAGGCTCTTGTTTGTGCCAACTGAAAAACCACAGCCTCCGGCAACTGTGAGGTTACCAGCAGATTCCTGTTTTTTTTTCAGTAACATCCAGGGCATAGGGCTTTATTCACAGAGCCGAGCTCACAGTCAAATCAAAGAGTAACAACGCCCTGGGAATAGATTTTCCTGCAAATTCTAGTTCCAGGTCAAACTAATGACTGTGCTCTAGGTCTGAGCCTTTCAACAGAACTACACTACTGAACTGGAAAAGGAGCATGTACCAGAACAGCCCAAAATTTGAGATGCCACAGACTCGCTATTCTTACTGAAGTTCAGTAGTTTTTCCTGAATAGGTACTTTTCAATTAGTTCTCTGCCTATAGTCAATTTCTATCATTCCAAAATTGTTGGATTTTATTGCCTACAAGACCTTTTTTTGCTTTTGAGGGAGGGTATGTACACTGAGTTCCTTGCCCTGCCGTGCTTAGCATAGGCTTTTTAAAAAATTTTATTTTATTGAAGTATAGTTGATTTATCATGTGTTCATTTCTGCTGTACAGCAAAGTGACTCAGTTATACACATGTATACATTCTTTTTCATATTCTTTTCCATTATGGTTTATCACATGATATTGAATATAGTTCCCTGTGCTATACTCTAGGACCTTGTTGTTTATCCATTCTGTATATAATAGTTTGCATCTGCTAATCCCAAACTCCCAATCCATCCCTCCCCCACTCCCACCCCCCAGCCCACCCCCTTGGTAACCACAAGTCTGTTCTTTATGTCTGTGATTCTGTTTCTGTTTTGTAGATATGTTCATTCGTGTCATTTCTTAGAGCCCACATATAAGTGATATCACGTGATAATTGTCTTTCCCTGTCTGACTTATTTCACTTAGTATGATAATCTCTAGGTCCATCCATGTTGCCGCAAATGACATTATTTCATTCTTTATTTCATGGCTGAGTAGTATTCCATATATATTTATATACATCTTCCATATATATATACATTCCATATATATATTATACATATATATACATACATATATATATACATTCCATATATATATATACATTCCATATATATATATACATTCCATATATATATATACACTCCATATATATATATACATTCCATATATATATATACATTCCATATATATATATACATTCCATATATATATATACATTCCATATATATACATACATTCCATATATATACATACATTCCATATATATATATATATATATATATATATATATATATATATATATACATCTTCTTTATCCATTCATCCATTGATGGACACGCATGCTGTTTCCATGTCTTGGCTCTTGTAAACAGTGCTGCTATGAACTTAGGGGTACATGTATCTCTTTGAATTATAGTTTTGTCCGGATATACTTAGCATAGGCTTTTGAGTCTCATTGTGTTGCTCCATTTATCCATGGTTTGTTTCTATTTTGCATAGCAGTCCATCTTACGGATACATCTCAGTTTGCTTGTGAATTTACTGGTCGAATGGTATTTGTGTCATTTCCAATTTTTAGTGACTGAATAAAGTCACCACAAACTCTTACATACAGGTTTTTACGTGACCACGCATTTTCATTTCCCCTGGATAAATACCTGAGAGCTGGGTTTCCAGGTTGTGTGGTAAGCATAAGTTTAAAGTTGTAAGAAACTGCTAAACTCTTGCAAAGTGGTTGTAACATTTTTCATTCCAATCAGCAAAACTGAGAGGTACAGTTGCTTCACACCCTCTCCATCATCGGGGCATTAGGGTGCTTTTTTTTCTTTAAAACATTGTAGCCATTCTAACGAATGCACAGTGGTGTAAGATTGTGGTTTTAAATTGCATTTACCTAATGCTCAGTGATGCTGAGTATCTTTCCCTGTGCTTATTTGTCATCCATATATCTTCTCTGTTGAAGAGTATCTGTTCAAATCTTTTGCACATTAAAAAAAATGTTTTTGGAGTTTTGAGAGTCTTTATATATTTGAGATATAAGGCTTTTACCAAAAATGTGCTTATCAAATATTTCCTCCTATCTGTGGCTTGTTTTTTAATATTAATAACAGTCTGAAACACTAGAATTATTAATTTTGAGGTAGCCCAATCTATTAATTTAATTCTTTTATGAGTTGTGCTTTGGGTGTCGTATATAAGAAATCTTTGAAAAAATCAAGGAAGGCCATAAAGATTTTTTCCTGTATTTTCTTCTAAAAGTTTTATAGCTTTAGGTTTTACATTTAGGTCCAGGATCCATTTTGAGTTATTTTTTGTGTAAGGTATGCAGTATGAGACAGGGTTCATCATTCACATTTGGATGTCCAGTTATTCCATCACCACTGAAAAGACAATTTTTTCTCCATTGAATTGCCTTTACACCTACATCATAATTGGCCAGATGGGTGAGTTTATTCCTAGAGTCTCCATTCTTCTTCACTGATCTATATGCCTATCATTTCACTAACCCCACACTGTCTTAATTAATGTAGTTTATAATAAATCTTGAGATCAGGTAGTGTAAATCCTCCAACTTTGTTCTTCATTTTCAAAATGATTTTGGCTCTTCTAGTTTCTTTGCTTTTCCATACAAATATTAGAATAAGCCTGTGAATATCTAGAAAATATACTTTGGAGATTTACAGATCAATTTGGGGAGATTTGAAGTCTTAACAGTAATTGGTCTTCTAATCAATGGACATTATTTCATTTATGTGCTTCCATCAGTGCTTTGGAGTTTTTATATGCAGATCTGGCACATATCCTGTTAGCTTTATACCTAAGTATTTTATTTTGGGTTGATATTGTTAATTATGCTGTTTTAAAATTTTCTCAATTTCCATATACTGGTATATAAAAATACTATTGATTTTTGTATATTGACCTCACAACCTGCAATCTTAGTAAATGCACTTAGTTCTAGGAGCTTGGTTGGAGATTCTTTGACATAGACAAGTATGTGGCCAAAAAATACATACTTTTCCATTTTCACTCAACCTGTGTATCTGCTATATCTTATTGTCTCTCTGCACTGGGTTGGGCCTCCAGTACATGCTGAAAAGAAATTATGAGGGTGGCTTCATTCTCTGTTTCAGAGGGGAAACATTCAATCTTTTTCATGGTTAAGTGTGAGATTAGCCGTGGACAACTAATCTTCTCTTATGCCCATCCAGTTTATATCTCAGGTTACATACTTATATTTTTCAATTCTAGAATTTCCTTTTATTCTTTTTTGAATAGTTTGCTTTGCTCTTCTGATGTTCTGTATTTGTTTCCTCTTTATGGACATATTTTTCCTTAAAGTCAAGATCATGTTCCTAATAATTTTTTAAAAGTTTGTTTACTAATTCCATATTTTGGGGTCTATTTTTACTAATGGTTTATGAATCCTGTCTTTCCTCTTTTGTTAAATTCTGGACATTATGGTGCTATTTCACCAAACATCTGGTTTTGTTGTCTCCTTCATTTAAAATGTTGAGTTGTGTTTCAGTCAGTAGTTAATTTTCTTGTGGACAAGCTTGTTCTTTGCAAGACATTTCTAAACTGTGTAGCCTTTCCTCTTGGGCTGGTTTAGTCCTACTTTTAAAGTGTGGCCTTTCCAGTATCTCCAGTCCAGCCAGTTGAAACGTGAACATCTCCCAGCCCCATGTGATCTCTGGAGACTGTCCAGCCCACATCTGCCCAGAATGATTCCCCACCCAGCCTCAGGGAGCCTTGCTCGGCATGTGGACAGCTTAGTATTCAGAGACCCAGAGGGATTCCTCTTCAGATTCCTGGAACTCCTTTTCTACACAGAGCCCCTCTTTCCTGAACTGATGCTGCCAGTTCCAGCGGCCCCAGTAGCCCTGACCTGCAATCCTGTCCTTCTCATCAACATGAGACCACCATGTCCAATTCAATGCCCTCTTCCTTGTGCCGTAGATCAGACCTGAAAGGGGTTCTAAGCAGAAAGCCAGCTCACCTCATTCTTTGTTTCTTTCAGGGATCACGGTCCTGCCCTGCTTACTGACCATAAAACCACTGTAATAATTCCCTAGGGCTGCTGCAACAAATCACCACAAACTCAGTGGCTTACAATGACAGAAATGTGGTCTCTTACGGCTCTGGAGGCTGGACGTCCAGAATGGTTTCACGGAGCCACGACCAATGTGTGTGCAGACTGGAGGCTCTTGGGGAGAATTGGTATCCTTGCCTCTCCAGCTTCTAGAGCTGCGTTCCTTAGCTCATGTCCCTCCCTCCGCCTTCAGAGCCAGCACTGTAGCATCTCACTTCAGTGGGCACATTGCCTTCTTGTGCTGTATCAAGTTGAATTATGGTTTTGTCTAGATATATGTTCCTTTCATGAGGACACTTATGGTTTCATTTAGCAGCCCATGGCTGGGAAATGTCTGTCCAGTGAGTGCCCGTTTCCCGTGATGTGACCACGGGGGTCTGAAGTGAATCGAAGATGACATATGTTCCTTTCAGTCTTGTTGACCCCTCTCCAGTTACCGCCCCAGGTCCCCCTGACCCCTGCTGTCTCCTGGTCATTGTAACAGCCTCTTTGCTGGCCTCCCTCCAGCTTCTGGCCACCTATGATTCACCCTCCAGCCATCGCACTCTCTCAGAACCGTTTGCCAAAGCCCGTGGCCCTCTGGACATCTGGCCCGCCACTCCAGGCCATGCAGGAGCTGCCAGTCCCAAGGAGGAGGCCCGTTTACCTCCTAGGCTCAAGGTCAGCCACCCAGGGCATGGCCAGGCCATGCCCTCACCTGCCATCTCCCTTGCCTGCGAGCACCTGCTGCCTTTTTCTGCGCGACCCACGCCTCTCCATGGCCGGGTCTGCACTCCCTCATCAGTGTCTTAGAGGACACATCCCCCAGATCTGAGACCAACTGCCTATTGGTTCCTCCTCCACTGCCAGGAACCCTCAAGGGCTTATTTCTGGGTCCCTGGGCTCCATGCCCATGGGCCCAGAGCAGGGGCCTGGGGTTACTTGCAGGTGTAGGAAGGAAGGGAGAGATTAAAAAAGAGGAGAAGGAGGGAAGATGGGGGAGCCCATCCAAGGAAGCTGGACTCCCTCTGGCCTTATCTGGTCCTGCAAGGAGGGCAGGAACTGGGGGTGGGCAGGAGGGAGGCCACCAAACCCGGACCCCTCCCCTCCGTGCACCTCTGAACACAGGGTGGAGGTACAGGGTTCCTGCGTGGACGGGGTGTGCGGAGCTGAGCAGGGCGCCCAGGTTCCAGGCCTGGCCCTGCTGCACACCCACTGTGCAGTCGGCAATAGCACCCTACCCCTCTGTCTGGGGCCTCGGTCTCCCGGAGGTGAGTGGGGGTGTGCCCAGACACCTGCTGGCTGGGGCACCCCAAGTCCAGACTCTCCAGCCTAGCATCTGCCCTTTCATATCTTTTCTGGATGGAGAGAAGCTCCTAGGGTTAGATCCTTCAGATCAGAACCAGTTCAGAATGCTCGGAGAGCTTCTCTCCTTGCTTCCCTGAGCCTCAAGTTTCTCACCTGTAAGGTGGACATAACCCTTGCACCAGAGAAAGTCCTGGCTGCCTGGCCTCATTCCTTCTTTCCTCCCTCCCTCTTCTCCTATCCTCTTCCCCTTCCCACTCTTCCTCTTTCTCTCCCTCTCTCCCCCTCTCTCCCTCTTTCTTTCTTTTTCAAGGAGGTAATGTGGGTATTTAATTGAGGGGACCTGACTGTAAACACAAAAGTTCGGGGTGTCAGTGATGCTCCCCGCCTCCCGGCCATTGTCCCAACCCCATTCTCTGCCTCCCTGAGCGCCATCCACTGGGGTCTGAGCTGGCCTCTCCCAGTGGACAGGAGGACTCTGGCCCCTGAGCCCTGGGCTCGGACACCGCCATCAGGTAGAACTGTAGACGGGAAAGGTGACCAACACTCAGAGTAGGGACGGCCTTGCCCAGGGCGCAGAGGGAAGCCTGGGCAGACCCGGGCTCCTGATTGCTCCTGACACCTGGGCCCCCAGGGCTCACCGATCTCCCCAGGAGGAGAGGGGCTGCTGCCACCCCAGGGTGGGCAAGAGGCTGTGTGAGCAGGGCAGCGGGGGCCGGGAAGGATGGCACCCTCACGGCAGCGTGGTGCTTGCCTCTTTCATCTCAAACCACGGGGAGGACTCTGCGGAGGCTAGGCTGCCTCCTCTGAGCCCTCGGCCAGGAATTCCGACGGAGGGGAGGCCAGATTCAGGCTGGGGGGCGGGAGGAGAGTGAGTCACGAGAAGGGAGCGAGCCCAGGGCAGCTATAACCCCTGCCACAGGGCGTGGAGGGGATGCCGGCCAGGTACCGGCAGGGCCCGCGGGGACACGGCCCTGGGCTCTCTGGCCTGGGCTCCCTGCCCTGGGCTCCTCGAGGCTGAGGGACAAGCGACCGGCCTGCTCCCCCTCAGGGTCCCTGCCTCCCTCCCCTTTGCCCTCCGTGGCTGCAATGTATCTTCCCTCATCACCCCCTACACCTCCGCCTGGCTCCCTGTTTCCTGGGGCATTAATCACCCGCCAGTGGACACTGAACTGAAACCTGTGTGGCCCTCACTCAGCGCCCCTGCCCTGGGGACCTCGCCCCACGCTCCAAGCTGCGCAGCCATGGGATGGATGGCCGGCTGGCCGGATGGACAGCCAGGAGGTGGGCTTTCAAAGAAACAGCAAATCAGTTCCGCTGGGGCCATGGCTTTGCCAGCCCCAAAGAAAACAACCTCCTTTGTGAAAGATGTCTGGAACACGGATGGGGCTCTCCTCCCTCTCGTGTGCCGCCCTCTTAGCACCAGCTCCTGGGCACACACTCACGTGTTTCAGAACTCACTCAGCGTTACAGCTCTTTGCGACAGCTTGGTGCCAGGGCCAGCGAGCAGGGCCAAGTCCTTTCAGCCTTAAGTGACCCTGGAACTCAAGGCTCCCCTTCCAGGGCCTGTCGTTGGAGGGGAAGGGCAGTGGGTCTTGCTTGGGGGCAGGGGGCACCCAAAGCAGGGAGACACTCTGGTTACCTGCGTAGGTGCCGTCCCAAGAGCAGGGCCTCGGGAAGCAGGATTCAGACTGGCCCAGGCCTCCCCACGGGGGAAGGATGGGAAATCTTAGGCCTGTTGGTGGAACTCACAGGCTCCACACGCAGACTCCCCACAGGAGGTGAAAGACTCGCCTCCCAGGGCTGGATTCCTAGAGAGGCCACCAGCCCCCTCCTGACGCTTCTCAGGGTTCTGTCAGGAGACTTGGTGGACAGGTGAGCTGGGCACATGGAGGCCTGGGGCCTGGCACAGGACTAGAACCCTTTCCAGCTCCCAGCAGCCTTACTGTGAGCAGTGAGCAGAGACCAGGTCGCCCCACCCCGATCTCATGGAGAGACGCTGATGAATGCTGGAACATTCTTCCTTGGAGGAGGCCAAACACGACCCTCTAGTACTTCACACAGAGCAGTCATAGGCTTTTTTTCCCTTTTTTTTAGCTGGAAGGGATCTTGTACACCATCTGCTTAATCTGCCTCATTTCAAAGATGGAGAAACTGAGGCCCAGAGAAGGGCAGTGACTTTACTGTGGTCACACAGCAGCAAGGCAGGTCCCAGACCCGTTAAAGAGCCTGACCTCTGCCTTCACCCACCGGCCCTCCCTCTGCTCCTGGAGACAGCCTAGCTGGCAAAGGGGGGGGGGCCTCTCCCCCAGCTTCTCTTCCCGGGCCTGAGGGGGCCAGTTCCTCTCCAGTTCCTACTCACCCTGTTTCTGGCAAGCTCACCCTCCTGGCCATCCTCACTCAGGCACCTCCAAAAACACCTCAGTAGCCCTCTGACCACCAGAGCTGCCTCCCTGGGCCCCGCCACCACTCAGGGGGCCCTTGCTGGGTGCTGGGGGGCACCAGTCACCTGCAGTGACACCTGTGAGCCCCTCCAGGTCCTCCTGTCACCCTTGTTCCCCCAAACCCCGAGCTGACGTTTACCTTGGTCAGGGTTGGTTCTTCACATCCTAATGGCTATTTCCTATTGGCACGTGTGCCAGGACACCTGCTGCTCCATCCTGTGTCCCAGGGAAGACTAGAGACCATCTCGGGATGAACCCAGAGCTGAACATAATGGGAACCACCCTGCTTTGCTCTGCATGAGAGGGTGCTGTCTGACCTGAGGTTATGGTGAACAGCCTCCGTCCCATGAGAGCAGATGAAGAGGCCAGAGAACTTGGGGTCGTGAGCTTTTCCTTGTATCCCATGGGAAAGTGAGAAGAGGAAGCTGTCGTGGCCTCTTCGCACAATTGACGGCAAATGAGAAGCACTCCTGGGCGTCTTTATCTTGGGCCTGGCTGGGGAAGTGGCTGGGGAAGGGAGGTGGGGGGTAGTGGAAAGGCCTGGGGGTGGCCAAGCCAATGGTTGGGTTGCCCGCCCACGGCGGGTGGGCCAGCTCTGTTTCCAGGGCCCAGGAGGACCTGTGAGGATGGCTCATGCCTCAGGGTCCCCGTCTTCTGTCCCTGACAGAGAGCTGTCTCAAATCAGCAAGATTCAGACTCTTAATTTAATTTTATTAATATATTGTTTTCTGTGGAATTCCCTAGTCCTTTAAAAAAAAAAAAAGGTTTTAGAATTGAAGTACAATTTACTTGCAGTAAAAAAGATCTCAAGTGAACAGCTTGACGAGTTTGGAAAACGAATACACCCATGTAACTAACACACAAATCAAGACAGAACGTTTCTGTCACCCTGGAAAGTTCCCTCTTTCCTTTCCAGCCAAGACACTCCTCCTCTCCAGAGGCAATCACTGTCCTGCTTCCTATCACCGTAGGTTGGTTTTAGCCCCTCTAGAGCTTCACAGGACTACACGCATTCATCTGTTTGCTTCTGTCTTCTCTCACTTGGCAAACTCTTTTGAGGTTCATTCATGTTGTTGTGTGTAATATTTCCTATTATTGCTTAATGGTATTTCTTTGTACGAATACAGCATTTCCAGTTATCCTGATGATGGGCATTTGGGTTGTTTCCTGGGAGTATTATGAACAAATATGCCGCTATGAACATTTGTGTAATCCTTTTGTGGATACGTGTTTTTACTTCTCTTGGATAAATACCCCAAACTGGAATTGCTAGGTCATAGGGAAGCTGTATGGTTAACTTTATACGAAACCACCAAGCAAATTTCCAAAGTGGTTTTACCATTTGACTCTCCCACAGACGTGAATGGAAGTTCCAGGTGCCCTGCGTCCTTGCAAACAGTTGCTACCATTAGCCTTATTCTTGTCCATGTTTGTCATTCTGCAGGGTGTACAGGGGTATCTTGTTGTGGTTTCAGTTTGTATTTCCTTGATGAAAGCTCTAATGTACATTTTCATGTGTTAATTGCCATTTGAATACCTTCTTTTGTGAAGTGTCTGTTTGAACCTTTTGCTCATTTAAAACAGTTTTCTCTTTACTATTGAATTGTAGAAGTTATTAGTATATTCTGGATACATTTCTATTTCCAGACATACGTATTGCAAATACTTCCTGCCCATTTGTGTCTTTCTTTTTCATTTTTTTTTAATACTGTCTTTTTTGGTAACTTTTAAAGGTTGATATAAAATTGTGCGGCTAGTACCAGGGGCTCCTTTATACCCTTCACCCAAATTCATGAGCTGTTTACATTTTATTGCATTCACTCAGTTTTTCTTGCCTTTCTCCTTTTCTTTTTTTTAAAAAAATAAATTTATTTACTTATTTAATTTTGGCTGCATTGGGTCTTCGTTGCTGCGCGCGGGCTTTCTCTAGTTGCAGCAAGCGGGGGCTACTCTTCGTTGTGGTACGCAGGCTTCTCATTGCACTGGCTTCTCTTGGTGTGGAGCACGGGCTGCAGGCATGCAGGCTTCAGTAGTTGTGGCTCGCAGGGTCTAGAGCGCAGGCTCAATAGTTGTGGCACACGGGCTTAGTTGCTCCACGGCATGTGGGACCTTCCCGGACCAGGGCTCGAACCCATGTCCCCTGCATTGGCAGGTGGATTCTTAACCACTGCGCCACCAAGAAGTCCCTCTCCTTTTCCTTTCAAGTTTCTAGGAATGTGCACACACACGTGCACATTCATGTGTGTTTATATGAATATGCATATGTATAAAGATATAGAAACATATATCATATTATAAACATGTAAACACGCACAGATAGGTGTGTGTGCATTTTTCCCTGAACCATTTGTGGGGAAGTTGGGGATATCATGACCCCTTTAGTACACAGTGCGTGTGTCCCAAGGACAAGGGATTATTTTGCACATCCACAAAACAAAAACATTTTGGGACTTCCCTGGTGGTCCAGTGGGTAAGGCTCCATGCTCCCAGTGCAGGGGGCCTGGGTTCGATCCCTAGTCAGGGACTAGATCCTGCACACATGCTGCAACTAAAGATCCCTCATGCTGCAACTAAGACTGGCACAGCCAAAATAAATAACTAAATAAATAACATTTTAAAAATCCTCTGGAAAATGCCTCCCGGTGGAGGATTTAAAAAAATAAAAAACTTTGACACCAGTACAATTCTATTATCCAATCCACAACCTATATTCACATTTCAGTATTGTTACAATATGTCCACGGCAGCTACATTGTGACAAGTCCAGGATCCAGTGCTGGATCGTGGAGAGAACTCGGGTGGTGTCTTTTTAGTCTTCCTTCCTCTGGACTAGTTTCTCAGCCTCTTTTGATCATTCATGTCCTTGGTGCTTTAAAGAGTGCAGGTCGCTTATTTTGTGGAATGTCTCTCGGTTAGGGATCACCCGACACTTCCTCATGGGTAGATTCCAATCACACACTTTGGGTGGGTATTATTGAAGAGATGTGTCTTCAGTGCATGACAGCAGACGGCGAGAGTTGTTAGTTTGGTGTTAGTGATGTTCACTTTGACCTCACTGTGAAGTTGGCATTTGCTGTAAAGTTATGATCTTCCGTTTTATTTATAAGTAGTTTGCGGGGAGACTGTGTTAGCTCAGGCTGCCGTAACAGGGTGGCTTAAACAACAAAAGTGTATTTTCTCATAGTTGTGGAGCCTAGAAGTCAAGATCAAGGTGTGGACAGGTTGGTTTTTCTGGAGGCTCCTCTCGCTGTGTTGCAGGCGGCCACCTCCTCCTGTGTCTTCAAGGGCCCTTCCTCTGTGCACACATTACTGGTGAATCTTCCTCTTCTTGTAAGGATACCAGTCCTATGGGATTAGGGCCCCACCCATATGACCTCACTGAACCTTAGGGTCCCCTTTAAAGCAGTCACATTCTAAGGTACTGGGGGTGAGGGCTTCAACATATGGGTTTTGGAGGGACACAATACACTCAATAACAGAAATACTTTGAAACTCTGTAAATATCCTGTTCCTCATTAAGCTTCAGTAGTTTTAGCATGTGTTGATTTTCTAATTTCATCTTTCCTTTTATACTTACTAGCTGGCTTTCTTCTGAGGGAAGAGCTTTCCCTTCCCCATGTTTATTTATTTACTTATTCATGTTTTGACTAGCTCTGTGTATTTTTATTCTATTTAATGGATTATAACCCATTTCTATTGTTATTTACTTTTGTGCTCTAATTGTCCTAACTTTGGCCAGTAGAGGCTCCTTTAAGCTGGTTCCTCTGTCTTTTTGACATGTGCCTATGGTTTTTGTTTTTTTTTGTTTTTTTGCTCTATTTTTTAGAGCAGATTTAGGTTCACAGCAAAACTGAGCAGAAAGTATAGGGATTTCCCATATGCCCCCTGCTGACTGCACCACAGAACCTCCCCACTAGCACACATGTTCATGATTTTTTGAGGACTTCTTCAGAATATTTATGCTTGTTCTCATTCCTTAGTCCCTTCAGACTTCTGTTATGTCCAAGTCTTAGAGTTGTTTTCTGTAGGGTGTATGTGTGTTTGGGTGTGTGTGGGGGGGAGGTGTGTCTTTCAGTAGGGTATTACTACACCATGCCCCAAAGCAGAAATCCTACATCTTGCTTTTGTCAGCTGAACTGATAATCTTTGCCTCTGAGTTGGAGGGTTTAATCCATCTGCAGTCAGTAAAATGATTGACATGGTTGGGTTCAAGTCAGCTGTCTTGACACTTGTTTTCTATTTTTTCCTCCTTAATTTATTCCTTTGTTTTTCCCTGCCTTCTTTGGGTTAATTGGTTAATTTTTATATCTATTTCATTTCCTTTAATGGGTTTTCAGCTATACTTCTTTCTGTTATTCTTTTTTTCTTATTAGTCATCAATTTTTTTTTTTTTTTTTTTTTTTTTTTTGTGGTACGCGGGCCTCTCACTGTTGTGGCCTCTCCCGTTGCGGAGCACAGGCTTCGGATGTGCAGGCTCAGCGGCCATGGCTCACGGGCCCAGCCGCTCCGCGGCACGTTGGATCTTCCCGGACCAGGGCACGAACTCGTGTCCCCTGCATCAGCAGGCGGACTCTCAACCACTGCACCACCAGGGAAGCCCAGTCATCAATTTTATACACATCAGTGTATACATGTCAATACCAATCGCCCAATTCATCACACCACCATCCCCACCCCACTGTGGTATTCCCCCCCTTGGTGCCCATACGTTTGTTCTCTACATCTGTGTCTCAACTTCTGCCCTGCAAACTGGTTCATCTGTACCATTTTTCAAGGTTCCACATACATGCGTTAATATATGATATTTGTTTTTCTCTTTGTGACATACTTCACTCTGTATGACAGACTCTAGATCCATCCACGTCTCAACAAATGACCCAGTTTTGTTCCTCTTTATGGCTGAGTAATATTCCATTGTATATATGTACCACAACTTCTTTATCCATTCGTGTGTCAATGGGCATTTAGGTTGCTTCCATGACCTGGCTATTGTAAATAGACCTGCAATGAACATTGTGGTACATGACTCTTTTTGAATTATGGTTTCCTCTGGGTATATGCCCAGTAGTGGGATTGCTGGATCATATGGTAATTCTATTTTTAGTTTTTTAAGGAACCTCCATACTGTTCTCCATAGTGGCTGTATCAATTTACATTCCCACCAACAGGGCAAGAGGGTTCCCTTTTCTCCACACCCTCTCCAGCATTTGCTGTTTGTAGATTTTCTGATGATGCCCATTCTAACTGGTGTGAGGTGATACCTCATTGTAGTTTTGATTTGCATTTCTCTAATAATTAGTGATGTTGAGCAGCTTTTCATGTGCTTCTTGGCCACCTGTATGTCTTCTTTGGAGAAATGTCTATTTAGGACTTCTGCCCATTTTTCGATTGGGTTTTTTTTTTTCCTTAATATTGAGCTGCATGAGCTATTTGTATATTTTGGAGACTAATCCTTTGTCCGTTGATTCGTTTGCAAACATTTTCTCCCATTCTGAGGGTTGTCTTTTCGTCTTGTTTGTAGTTTCCTTTGCTGTGCAAAAGCTTTGAAGTTTCATTAGGTCCCATTTGTTTATTTCTGTTTTTATTTCCATTACTCTAGGAGGTGGATCAAAAAAGATCTTGCTGTGATTTATGTCAAAGAGTGTTCTTCCTATGTTTTCCTCTAAGAGGTTTATAGTGTCCCGTCTTACACTTAGGTCTCTAATACATTTTGAGTTTATTTTTGTGTATGGTGTTAGGAAGTGTTCTAATTTCATTCTTTTACATGTAGCTGTCCAGTTTTTCCAGAACAACTTGTTGAAGAGACTGTCTTTTCTCCATTGTATATCTTTGCTTCCTTTGTCATAGATTACTTGACCATAGGTGCGTGAGTTTATCTCTGGGCTTTCTATCTTGTTCCATGGATCTATGTTTCTGTTTTTGTGCCAGTACCATATTGTCTTGATTACTGTAGCTTTGTGGTATAGTCTGAAGTCAGGGAGTTTGATTCCTCCAGCTCCATTTTTTTCCATCAAGACTGCTTTGGCTATTCGGGATCTTTTGTATCTCCATACAAATTTTAAGATGATTTGTTCCAGTTCTGTAAAAATGCCATTGGTAATTTGTTAGGGATTGCTTTGAATCTGTAGATTGCTTTGGGTAGTATAGTCATTTTCACAATATTGATTCTTGCAATCCAAGAACATGGTAAATCTCTCCATCTGTTGGTATCATCTTTAAGGTCTTTCATCAGTGTCTTATAGTTTTCTGCATACAGGTCTTTTGTTTCCCTAGGTAGGTTTATTCCTGGGTATTTTATTCTTTTTGTTGCAATGGTAAATGGGAGTGTTTCCATAATTTCTCTTTCAGATTTTTCATCATTAGTGTATAGGAATGCAAGAGATTTCTGTGCATTAACTTTGTATCCTGCAACTTTACCAAATTCATTGCTTAGCTCTAGTCGTTTTCTGGTGGCATTTTTAGGATTCTCTATGTATAGTATCATGTCATCTGCAAACAGTGACAGCTTTACTACTTCTTTTCCAATTTGTAATCCTGTTACTTCTTTTTCTTCTCTGATTGCCATGGCTGGGACTTCCAAAACTATGTTGAATAACAGTGGTGAGAGTGGACATCCTTGTCTCATTCCTGATCTTAGAGGAAATACTTTCAGTTTTTCACCATTGAGAATGATGTTTGCTGTGGGTCTGTCGTATATGGCCTTTATTATGTTGAGGTAGGTTCCTTCTATGCCAACTTTCTGGAGAATTTTTATTATAAATGGGTGTTGAATTTTGTCAAAAGCTTTTTCTGCATCTATTGAGATGATCATATGGTTTTTATTCTTCAATTTGTTAATATGGTGTATCACATTGATTGATTTGTGTATATTGAAGAATCCTTGCATCCCTGGGATAAATCCCACTTGATCATGGTGTATGATCGTTTTAATGTGTTGTTGGATTCTGTTTGCTAGTATTTTGTTGAGGATTTTTGCAACTATATTCATCAGTGATATTGGTCTGTAATTTTTTTTTTTTTTTTTTTTTGTAGTATCTTTGTCTGGTTTTGGTATCAGGGTGATGGTGGCCTCATAGAATGAGTTTGGGAGTGTTCCTTCCTCTGCAATTTTTGGGAAGAGTTTGAGAAGGATGGGTATTAGCTCTTCTCTAAATGTTTGATAGAATTCACCTGTGAAGCCATCTGGTCCTGGACTTTTGTTTGTTAGAAGATTTTTAATCACAGTTTCAATTTCGTTACTTGTGATTGGTCTGTTCACATTTTCTCTTTCTTCCTGGTTCAGTCTTGGAAGGTTATACCTTTCTAAGAATTTGTCCATTTTTTCCAGTTGTCCATTTTACTGGCATAGAGCTGCTTGTAGTAGTCTCTTAGGATGCTTTGTATTTCTGCATTGTCTGTTGTAACTTCTCCTTTTTCATTTCTAATTCTATTGATTTGAGTCCTCTCCCTCTTTTTCTTGATGAGTCTGGCTAATGGTTTATCAATTTTGTTTATCTTCTCAAAGAACCAGCTTTTAGTTTTATTGATCTTTGCTCTCTTGGGTGTCATTTGCCTGAGAATGTCATTATTTCTCCTTATTTTTAAAAGACATTTTAACTGGACACAGAATTCTAGAATGACTGTTTTTTTCTTTCAGCACTTTAACAATGTTGTTCTGTTATCTATGACCTCTTTTTTTCTAATGAGAAAGTCAGTTAATGCTTTCTTTGTTCTCCATGTATATACCTCCATGTTCTCCAGGTATCTCCATGCCTTTTTTCTTTCACTACTTTTACGACATTTCCTTTTATCTTTAGTTTTCACAAGTTTTACTGTGGTACACCTGGATGTGGTTTCCTTTTCATTTGCTCTCTTTCAGCCCACTGAGAATCTTAGTTAATGCTTTCAATTAAATTTTGAATTTTTTACTACTATTATTTAAAATATTTTTTCTGCCCCATTTGACTTTCATTTTCTCCTAGGACTTCGATCACAGAAATATTAGGTTGCTCAAAATCATTCCTCAGTTTGTTGAAGCTCTGTCCCATGTTTTAAAAATCTTATTCTCTCCATGTTTCAGTTTCGTTAGTTTCTATTGACCCGTTTTCAAGTTCACTAATGCTTTCTTCTGCAGTGTCCAGTCTGGCACGCAACACATTTTTCACTTCAGCTATTGTATTTTCCAGTTCTAAAATTTTCATTTGATTCTTCTTTAGAGTTTTTGTTTCCCTCTTGATATTTCCCATCACAGTGGGAATATATACACAATCAATCCATCTTTTCCTGTACATTTTAAAAAACATATCTATAATACTTATTTTAAAGTTCTTGTCAAGTAATTCTGACAGTTTGGTCATCTATCTGTTTGCTTCTTCTGACCAATTTTTTCTTTTGATTATGGGTCACATTTTCTTGCTTCTTTGCATGTTTAGTAATTTTAAATTAAATAATGGACATTGTGGCTGATATATTGTAGAGGCTCTGGATTCTGCTGTTATCCCCTGAAGAATGTTGCCTTTTGTTCTAGTGTCAACCAAATTACCAGCAATCACCTTGACTTTGTGGAAGTTTGGGTTTAGGCTTTGAAAGGGCGCGTTTATTGCAGTTTTCTCTTAGTCCTACAGTGCCACCCTAAGTTCTAGGACACATGATCCTTATGCCTAAGGCATATCCCTTCTTTGGCTTCAGTTGAAGGACTAACACTGCAGAAATTGAACTTCAAATTCTGTATCCCTTGAACTGAGCAGCCAATTAAATTTCTGCTCTCATTTTAAAGGCTGATAGTGTTGCTTTTCATGATATTTTTGGAGTGTACCCCTGTGCATGTACAATATGTGAGTCAGCCAAGAGGCATTTGTATGCAGATTTCAGGATATCTTCTTCCACCCCTGTGCTCTCTCTTTTCCTGGATTTCCTCCCGCACTTTCTAACTTCTCCAGTTTCTCTGAATTCAGACCTTGACTCCTCAGCCTCTTTAAACTGTCACTTTCTTCTTTATCTCTATTCCTGTGTGCCATATAAACTGGAGAGTGCCTCCAGGGCAAAAGCCCATTACATGTCTCATCTACTGTTTCCCTTGTTTTAAGTGTCCTATTCTTTCAAGTTTAAGCCCATTGTTCTTAAGTGTCTTCAAATAGTTGTTTTTATGTTTTGTCCAGAGTGTAATTATTGTCAGGAGAAATCATGGTCTGTTATAAACTACCCCACCATTATTGGACTACTCAGACTTCTAATTTTACTTTAACTTAAAAATATTATCATAGACTCATTGGGAATTGCAAAAATAGTACCTAGAGTTCAATATATCGTTCTCCCAGCTTCCCTTAATTATGATAGCTTTAGTGCAATATCAAAAAAAGGAAACTGATGTTGGTACAATATTTTTAATTAGACCACAGACCTTACTTAGTTTCCACCTCCATTCATGTGTGTGTGTGTGTGTGTGTGTGTGTGTGTGTGTGTAGTTCTATGCACTGTGATCCCTTATATAATTCATGTAACCATTTATCACGCAAAGAAGTTCTCTTGCACTATCACAACCCCTTCTGTTCTTGTCCCTGAGAAATCATTAATGTGTTCTCGATTTCTATATTGTTGTCATTTTAATAATGCTATGTAAGTGTAATTACACAGTGTGTAAGATTTTTCAGGTTGACTTTTTGTACTGAGCGCAACATCCTTGAGATCCATCCAAGCTGCTGTATGTACCAACAATTGGTTCCTCTCTTTTCTTTTTAAGTTTTTGAATTTTAAAAATAAACGTAATTTTAGAACAGTTTTAGATATGCAGAATTATTCCAAATGTAGTACAAAGAGTTCCCATATATCCCATACCCAGTTCCTCATATTATTCACATTTTGCATTAGTGTGGCAATTTGCCACAATTAATGAGCCAATATTGATACGTTTTTATTAACTAGAGTCCATATATTATTCAGATTTCCTTACTTTTCCCTTAATGTCCTTTTTCTGTTCCAGGATCTCACCCAGGACTCCACATTACGTTTAGATGTCGTGTCTCCTTAGGCTCTTCTTGGTTGTGAGTGTCCAAATAAAACTTCCTTTTATTTTATTATTGAGAGTTTTGAGGAGTACTTGTCAGGTATTTTGTAGAATGTTCCAAAATGGGGATTTGTCTGATGTCTTTCTCATGATTAGAATGGGATAAAGTGTCTTGGGGAGGAAGACCACAGAGTAAAGTGACATTCTCATCATATCGTATCAAGGGCACATACTATCAATATACCTTATCATTGTTGATGTTGACCTTGATCACCTGGCTTGGGGTCATGTTTCTCAGGTTTCTTCCCTATGGACTTACTCTTTTGATCTCCCCAACATACTGTCCTCTTTGGAAGAAAGTCACTATGGGCAGCCCATACTTGAGGAATGGAAGATGTGTTCCCCCTCCTGAGAGCTGAATGTCTAAACAATGATTTGGAATTCTCCTGCACAGGAGATTGTTTATATTCAGCCATCCATCCATCCATCCATTCATTCATTCATTCATGTCAGTATGGACTCATGGATTTAAACTTATAATCTAATACTACGTTTTTATTTTATTACATTGGGAGCTCTTTGAATTGGCTGCTTTATCTCCTTGACATATGTCAAGTCATTGTGACTTTTCTCATTTGGTTTGATTTTTAAGCACTTTCTGGCACTACAGGACGCTCCAGGCACATCTTGTACTTCCTCAGCTCAGTCCTATAATCAGCCATTTTTCCAAGAAGCTCTGGTTCCTTTTTCTGGATAATGTTACTAGATAGCAACATCTGGGTACAAGATGTGCTCATTGCTACTGGAGACTCATTGCTTCTCAGCCCTCTAAGCCAATAGAGCAAGGAGATGTGTTTGCTTATATCAATACTAACTCAGGTATATGCACATCTATACATATCTCTATATGGAACCATCTGTGTTTATATTACACTAAGCACAGTTCACACTGATGTCTCCAACTCTACTGCATTAGCACATGGATCATTCTAGACTCCTCCCCTTATTCATACGTAACTTCTCACTCAGACAATGAGAAATTTGGTTCCTACCATCTGCCATCTATTTTTTAATTGTTCAATTTCAGTGTACATGCATAGTGGTTTCACAATTGTTTACCTACACATCCCCTATAGGAAACAGCTCCTTGAAGTAGAATATCATGCTTACATGAATTCTTTTGCCTTCAGTCTTACAGATTCCACTATTTTCAAAGTTACTTACCCCCATTCCATCCCCTTCAGTGAGGTCATGTCATACATTTGTAATATATTTAGATTATTCTGTCACAGTCTGCGCTTTATCCTGAGATGCCTCAACCCCTAAATGATTTTTAATTTGCATATATTACAGTTTGTGCTATAAAGTTCTATGGGTTTCAATCCAAAAATGGGCAGAAGACCTAAATAGACATTTCTCCAAAGAAGACATACAGATGGCCAAGAAGCACATGAAAAGCTGCTCAACATCACTAACTATTAGAGAAATGCAAATCAAAACTACAATGAGGTGTCACCTCACACCAGTCAGAATGGCCATCATCAGAAAATCTACAAACAACAAATGCTGGAGAGGGTGTGGAGAAAAGGGAACCCTCTTGCCCTGTTGGTGGGAATGTAAATTGATACAGCCACTATGGAGAACAGTATGGAGGTTCCTTAAAAAACTAAAAATAGAACTACCATACGACCCAGCAATCCCACTACTGGGCATATACCCTGAGAAAACCATAATTCAAAAAGAGTCATGTACCACAATGTTCATTGCAGCAATATTCACAATAGCCAGGACATGGAAGCAGCCTAAGTGTCCATCGACAGACGAATGGATAAAGATGTGGCACATATATACAATGGAATATTACTCAGCCATAAAAAGAAATGAAATTGAGCTCTTTGTAGTGAGGTGGATGGACCTAGAGTCTGTCATACAGAGTGAAGTAAGTCAGAAAGAGAAAAACAAATACCAT
Organism: Phocoena sinus; assembly: GCF_008692025.1. Taxonomy (NCBI): domain Eukaryota; kingdom Metazoa; phylum Chordata; class Mammalia; order Artiodactyla; family Phocoenidae; genus Phocoena; species Phocoena sinus. The sequence goes on from NC_045764.1 coordinate 174,508,414, forward strand.
ATGCTAACACATATATATGGAATCTAAAAAAAAAAAAAGAAGTTCTACCTAGAGGCAGGATAGGAATAAAGACTCAGACGTAGAGAATGGACTGGAGGACACGGAGAGGGGGAAGGGTAATCTGGGATGAAGTGAGAGAGTGGTATGGACATATATACACTACCAAATGTAAAATAGATAGCTAGTGGGAAGCAGCCGCATAGCACAGGGAGATCAGCTCGGTGCTTTGTGTCCACCTAGAGGGGTGGGATAGGGAGGGTGGGAGGGAGATGCAAGAGGGAGGAGATATGGGGGTATATGTATATGTATAGCTGATTCACTTTGTTATAAACCAGAAACTAACACACCATTGTAAAGCAATTATACTCCAATAAAGATGTTAAAAGAAAAATTTCTACAGGCTTGACAAATGTATAGTGTCATGTATCCACCATTACAATACAATACAAAATATTTTCACTACCCTAAAATACCCCTTGTGCTTCACCCATTTAACCCCTCCCCCCAACCTCTTAGCAACCATGGATTTTTCAACATCTCTATAGTTTTGTCTTTCCCAGAATATCATATAATTGGAACCCTACTGTATGTAGCCTTTTTAAACAGGCTTCTTTCACTTAACAGTATGCTAAACAGAATTCTTTCCATCCATGTCTTTTTGTGACTCAGTAGATCATTTCTTTTTATTGTTGAATAATGTTCCGTTGTGTGGATGAACCACAGTTTGTTTATCCATCCTCCTAGGAAAGACACCTTGGTTGCTTCCAGTTTGGGGCAGTTATGAATAAAGTTTCTATCAACATCTATATGCAGGTTTTTGTGTGGACATACATTTTCAACTCGGTTGGGTAAATACTGAGGATTTTGAGGGATCCTATGGCAAGACTATGTTTAACTTTGTAAGAAGCTGTCAAACTATCTTCTTAAGTGGCTGTGCCAGTTTGCATTCTGACCAGCAACACGTGAGATTTCCCCTTGTTCTGTACCCTCAGCAGCAATCAGGTGTTGGATTTTAGGCAACCTAGTGGGTGTGCTTGTATCTCATTGTTGTTTTCATTTGCAAGTCCCTAAGGACACAAGATTTTGAGCACCTTTCATATGTTTATTTACTATGTGTGTATCTGCTTTGATGAGGAGTCACTTCAGATCCTTTTTCTATTTTTTATGGAGATTGTTTGTTTTCCTATTTTTGAACTTTAAGAGTCCTTTGTTTGCTTTGGATACAAGTCCTTTAGCAGATATGTGTTGTGCAAATATTTCCTCCCAATACGTGGATTGTATTTCCATTCTCTTAGCAGTGTCATTGGCAGAACAGAAGTTTTTTCTTTTAATAACATCCAATTTATCACCTTTTTCCTTCACAGAGTATGCTGTTGGTGTTGCGTGTAAAAGTTCATCTCCAAACCCAAAGTCAGGTAGAATTCTTCCCATGTTTTCTTCTAGGAGTTTATAGTTCCCTATTTCAAGTTTAGGTTTATGATCTATTTCCCTTTTATTTCTGAAGAATGTTTTTTTCTAGTTATTGGGTTTAGGGATTGACAGTTCTTTTCTTCCAGAACTTGAAAAATGTGCCACTTCCCCCTGAGCCTCATGAGAAATCTGCGTGCATCTGGACTGGGGCTCCCCTGGATACAGTATGTCACTGCTTTCTGGTTGATCTCAGGAATTCTTTGTCTTTAGTTTTCAGAAGTTTGATTATGATGTTTCTTGGCATGGATTTCTTTGGGTTCATTCTATGTGGATTCACTCAGCTTCTTGAATCTACAGGTTGATGCCTTTTGCCAAATTATAGGAATTATCAGCCATTCTTTCTTTAACTCTTTTTTCAGCCCTACCTCTTTGTCCTCTCCTTCCGGGACTCCAATGACATGAGTGTTAGAACCTTTGTAAGAGTCTTACGTTGTTGAGTCTCTGTTTATTTATTTTGCTTTTTTGTTTTTCAGTCTATTTTCTCTCTGTGTCTCAGGCTGGTCCTTCTTTGATCCTGCTGACCTCTTTGAGTTCACGGCTTCCTTCCTTAGTTATCTCCAATCCACCCTCGAGTCCATTCAGTGATTTTTAAATCTCAGTTATTGTATTTTGTTTAGTTGTAAAATTCCCCTTGGCGTTATTTTATATCTTCTACTTCTTTGCTGAGATTTTCTGTTTTCTTTCGTTTGTTTGGAGAGTGTTCACAATGGCTGTAGAAACGTTTTTGTGATCGCTGCTCTATAACCCTTGTCAGATAATTTCGACATCTGATTCCTCTCAATGTTGGCATCCGTTGATCATTGTTTCTCTTTCAGGCTGTGATCGCCTGCTTGCTATGATGAGTGATGATTTATTGTATCCAGGATCTTTGGGGTATTATAGAATGAGAGTCTGGACCCTATTTAATCTCTGTTTAGGTCTCTTTGTTTAGGTGTCGTGTGCACGCCTGGCTGGGGGTGGATGTTCAGCTTCCTGCCTGATGCCTTGAACACCACCTGCGCTAAAGTGGTTCTCTGACTCTCACCCCCTTGTTACCATAAGGTGAGACTGGAAGTTTGGTTTCCCCCCCCAACCCTACTGATACCTCCTTGCCAAAAGCATAGCACTACTGTGCAAACTGCCTGCTCGCCACTGGGTGGAGGTTGGGGTTCGGCTCCCCATTGGTCCCCACTGGCACCAACTGGGGGGAAGTCAAATTCCAAACGGCCCCATGTCACACTGCCTCCGGGATTCTGAGTCAGGGGGAATGTTCAGCTCTCAGCTGGACCCCCCCAACTCTGTTATGGGAGGAGTGCCTTCACTGAGTGCTTGGGCTGGTACTGTGTCTCGCTGCTGCTCGGGTAGGGGGTGGTTCCTTGCTGACTCCCCCGGCAGGGAGACAGTTTTCTCATTGGCGTTTGTCTCCACTAAGGCAGGTATCTTCAAAAAGGGTTTCTGCTCTGCTAAGCTGCCTTTTTCCCTTTGGCTACAGTCAGCAGGCTCTTCTTGAGGACTTTTGGTCCATGCCTCAGCATCCAGTGAGGCTTGTACCAGTGCAGGATGGATGCAAGGCAGAGAGAAAGCCCAGGGACCCCGTGCCACGTGTGCCTAAGTCCCCTTGGTCATTCTTCAGAATCTCCCCAAGTTTGCTACGTTATGTCCAGGTTTTTAATTTATTTTTTTAATTGTAAAGGGGAATAAGGAAGAAGGGGGCTACTCCATCTTGGATGGAACTGGAAATTTCCATTTTAACTGCCCCCCCCAACCCTTTTAGAAGGAAACAGAATTCTTAGGTTCCCCAAATAGGCCAGTGAACCCTCTCAGGGACCACAATCCTTGGTGTGGAAAACACTTGACAGGTCCCTGCAAAGAGAAGTTTTACCTTTATAACTGTCAAAACAATTTTTAAAATTGTTATTAAAAGGAATACATGCATTCAAACTATTCTCATAGAATGTGTAAGCTCCTGAAGCTCTGAGCCCAGACCTAGAAAACTCGGTCTGGGTTGAGGAGGGAAAAGTGCACTCCGGTGCATGTTCCTCTGCCCCTTGCCAGGTCTCCACGGCTGCTGTCCTCCTGCATCTGACCCTCCTTCCACTTCTAATTCCTGATTCTTAGCTCTTCTCAATGTGGCAAAGAAATGACGCAGACCCGGGTTCAGTTCCTGCCCCTGCCACTCCCTAGCTGAGTCCCAATAGTGCTGCAAAAGTGGGATAACATTTATACAGACCTTATGGGGTAGCTGTGATGATTCAATTAAATAGTGCAGGTAAAGATGAGAATTCAAGGGTGAACAGTAGGTTCCCAATAAACATTTGTTAAATGGATGAAAAGAGAGTCTGGCACAGTGGCTGGCATGTTGACATCGATTCCTAACATAATACGGTGTCTCTGCCTGGATGTGTCCTTCTCATCCTTCTGGGCTCTTCTCCAGGAGCCATTCCTTGACTGCCCCCAGGACACAGGGACCCCTTCCTCGATCCCTTACTGCCTGCTATCGGCTCTATGGTGGCCCGTGTCACTCTGCACTCCGGTTGCCTCTTCTGGTCTTGGTGCCCCTGGACACTGGACCCTCCTTGAAGGGTTCATTTCTTGCTGTACCTAGGGGATCTGTGAACACCATAGCATCACTGGGGGCAGCAGGGAGGCAGAAGGGAAGAATCCTAAGGCTCGTGCCCTAAGGAGCATCACTGATGAGTGGGTGTGAGCGGAGCGAGAGCTGACTAGGAGGACTGAGATGGGGCAGCTGATGTCACAGATGCCAGGGAAGGAGAAATTGTTAGGAAAGAAAAGGAGACATTGGATCTGGTGACACGGATGCTGTTGGTGACCCTGCTGGCGTTGTGTGGTTGGCTTGGGGGTGGGGGGTGGGGCTAAATGAACACTGCTCCTGGTGTAAGGTGTTCCTTGGCTCTGTCCATGGCCCAGCACAAGTGATCCTTCAGGAGATGCGCCCAAAGCAGCAAAGCCTGGACCCTGCCTCCCCTGCACAATGCTCCTCCTTTTCCAGAAACATCCACAAAACCCACAGTGTATCTAACAATCAGAGCAACTATTGCCACCATCATCACCAGAGCCACAGCACCTGCTTACATTCAATGAAGCATCCTCATCCCTTATCGGAGACAAACTCGGGTACTTCTTCCCCACCCCATGGTACAGAGGAAGAGACTGAAGGCCAGAGTGCAGACCACCATCCAAGCTCAGCTCTGCCTGCATCCAGCAACCACCGTCACCCCAAATCACTTCACTGGGAGTGGAGATTCACGGGAGCCAGCCACAGTGGACCTTGGGATTTGGGAGGGGGATGGCTGGGTCTGGGGTGACTCCAGATTCTGTGCTGTGAGAAGCGGAAGCAGGCAGAGGCTGGCTTTACAGCTGAAACGTCTTCCAACTGCAACCCCAGAAGTGACTCAAGACCGATGCTCACTCATTTGGAGAGAGCCTTTGCCCTGCAGGCTTCCTATGGAGAGCGGGGCACGATGCTCTCCCTGGGAAACGTGTGGTGAAAGCAGATACCCGCCACCTCCCTCTCCTCAAGCCCAATGGAGAAGGAACAGAGCACCTTGTGCAGCCCATCCAGGAGTCCCCATCCCTGAAGGGAGCGACCTGGCCTCCGTGAGATCACAGACACCCACCAGCCCTCTTGCTATGTCAGGGTGCTTAGCAAGTCCTTCAGGTCGCCCTGGACTGTGCCCACACTTCAACCAATTTGGTAAATGTATTGAGCAACTACTGTATACCCGGTGTATTAGTTTCCTACTGCCACTGTACCAAATTACCACAACTTCGTGATTCTAAACAATACACATTTATTATCCCACAGTTCTGGAGGTCAGAAGTCTGGAGGTTTTGTGGGGCTAAAATTGACATGTCGGGAGGCTGTATTCCTTCTGGAAGCTCCAGGAGAGGATCTCTTTCCAGCTCCTAGAGGCCACCTTCATGCCTCAGCTCAAGTCCCCATCACGCTGACCTCGGCTTTCACGGTCACATCTCCTCTGACTCTGACCCTCCCGCTGCCCTCTTACAAGGAACCTTGTGATGACACTGGGCCACCAGGATGATCCCAGATCACATCCCCATCTCAAAATCCTGGACTAAATCACACCTGCAAATCACACCTCCCTTTGCCATGCAGATTCACAGGTGATGGGTACTTTGCCATGTGATTCGCAGGTGATGGGTATATTAGGATGTGGACACTTGGGAGCTGTCATTCTATTCTGCCGACCACACCTGGCTCCCTGCTCAGCACCTCGTGTAACATGGCTCTCACAGGGCATCAAGGAGCCGGGCACCCAGTTCAAGAGGCAGAGAACTACCAGCTCTATCTGGGGCCTTCCAGCAGAAATGTGAAGTAGATCCTCTGGCAAACACCCTGTGTGTGTTCGGGGTGGGTCCAGGCATGGAGCCGAGATTCCGATGGGATCTTGAGGCACCTGAGGTGTCCACACGCCTAAGAGCTTCACCATCACCTGCCTGAAGGCTTGAAAATGTGTCTGGAACTCCCCTTCACCCCTGCCCGAATCCCCCCCCGGCCCCTGCCCTTTCATAGCGCGTGCTGACTCCAGGCCCGAGTAATTACTATGTGAGGTTACAAGCTTCCTATCGCTGTAAAATTTAACAAGTTGGAGTGCACTAATAAAAAGGGAACACTTCCCGCACAGCTGTGCACACTCGGAGCCGCGAGCCTGCATCCAGGGACGCAAACCCCATCCCCGCCTGGCTTTCGGTTCGGGAGGGTTCCGGGAACCCCGGGCACAGGACGTCTTACACGGAGGCAGGGGAGGGGGCGGGGCTTCCCCGAGCTCCAGGCTGGGAGACCCTCCTGGAACGCTGTTTGACATCACTTTTTCCAAACGTCGGTGGTCCCTGCGGAGGCCGGAGGCTAGCGGCATCCTGGGCTGGGGCGGTGGTGGTGGTGGTGGGTGGCGGGTAGGGAGTGGCGGGGGGTGGGGCTGCCTTTGGAAAAGGCCACTTAGAAATACCGAGAACGTGTTGCTGGCCCTGTGAGCCCGCAGGGCGGGGTGTCGAGGTGCCAGCCAGCACAGGGACGGCTGCAGTGTGTCTGGGTGAAGGCTTTCTGGGGACAGGAGCGGGGGGGAGGAGCTCCTCCATCACTTGGCGCCCACGGCCCACGGCTCCCCTTTGTGGGAGAGGTTCTGGCTTCTGCGTGCCCATGGTCGTGGGGCTGGCATCTCACATCATTCGCTCGGGCGGTCCTGCCTGTATTTCTCCGCAGGCCCTCCTATAGGCCCTGTACACAGGTGGCTCACTGCTTGTCTATTTTTTTTTTTTTTTTAAAGAAAGAAGAGGAAAATGTTGGGGTTATTTTTCCCTACAAAAAGCACAAGGCTTGGGAGAGTGAGGAAGGGCAGGTGTGGAGATGCCAGCTTTGGGCCCTGGCCTGTCCTTTGCTCGGACTCCCTGGCCACCATGCTCTTACCCCCAGTCACCACTGGGGTCTCAGGGCCCATCCCTTCCTGGATCACACTGTGTCCACTGTACAGGCGAGACACTGGGCACTCTCCTAGTCGGCCACCTCCCCCCTCACAGCAGGGAAGACTTGGGCCCAGAGTGGGTGAATGACTGACCCAGAGTCACAGAGCAGAGCAGGCCCAGGATGGAATCATCCAGGACATGTGCGGGGCGGGAAGGATTATGCTCGGCTAAAGACAGGCCTGAGACTCGCTTCTAACCAGTAGAACACGGCAAACGGACAAGATTTTGCAGATGTAATTGAGGCCCCAGATCAGTTGATTCTGAGTTCATCGAGAGGCATACAGTAGGCCCCCTACATACGAACGAGTTCCAATCTGAGAGCGCGTTCGTAAGTCCAATGTGTTCATAAGTGCAACAGAGTTAGCCTAGGTACCCAACTACACAATCGGCTATATAGTGCTGTACTGTAGTAGGTTTATAATACTTTCCACACAAATACTACCTAAAAAACAAGCAAACACAAAAAATAAAGAAAACCTTTTTTTTTTGCGGTAAGTGGGCCTCTCACTGTTGTGGCCTCTCCCGTTGCGGAGCACAGGCTCCAGGCGCGCAGGCTCAGCGGCCATGGCTCATGGGCCAGCTGCTCCACGGCATGTGGGATCTTCCCGGACCGGGGCACGAACCCGTGTCCCCTGCATCGGCAGGCGGACTCTCAACCACTGCACCACCAGGGCAGCCCAAAGAAAACCTTTTTAATCTATAGTACAGTACCCTGAAAAGTACAGCAGTACAGCACAACAGCTGGCATATGGGGTCGGGCATCGAGTGAACAGGCAAGAAGGGTTACTGACTGGAGGAGGGAGAGGAGGCGGGAGATGGTAGAGCTGAAAGATCTTCAGCAATAGGAGACGGAGGGCCAGCTGCGATTTCACTCACGCCTGATGTCGATGGCACAGGTTCTGGCTCCTTGCTGGATTCAGTTCTATCTACACCCTTGAAAAAATGATCCAGTGATGTCCGGGTAGTAGCTCTTTTTTTCTCATCATAGCACTGGCTTGCATTCTGAACGGCTGCTGCAACCCTCATATACCGTTCTATGTTTGGGTCCTGTGCCTCTTCAAATAAAGAAAACCCCCTTGTCATTTCCTGCATCGTGAATCTCTTCAGTTCTTCAGTTACTTCTTCTTCCTCTTGTCTCTCTTCATCCTTTCTCTGGGCGTGTTCACATCTCTGAAAGTTCAAAACTTGAAGGTCCGTATGTAGGGGACTTACTATGTTACACTTGGTGGGTCAGACTTAAGCAGGTAAAAGCCTTAAAAAGAGGGACTGGGTCCTCCCTGAGGTCAGAGAATCTCCTTCTGGCCTTGAAAACAAGCCACCACGAGTCCCAGAGCTGCGAGGAAGTGAAATCTTCCAACAACCTGAATGAGTTTGGAAACAGATACCCCCCTCCCCAGTTGAGCCTCTAGATGAGAACACGGCCCCTTGATTGCAGCCTTGTGAGAGCCAGGCAGAGGACTGAGCTCAGCCATCCTGGACTTCTGCTCCCTGGAAACTGTGAGAAAAGAAATGTGTGTTATTTTAAGCCACTTGGTTATGATAATTTATTACACAGCATTGGTAGCTGATACGAGAGGAGAGAGCCAGCATTTCCTCCAGGGCATCGCTTTTGGAGCCAAGTCTGCTCAGTCACTCACCAGCAAGGTGACCTCAACATTGTCATCTGTGAAATGGAGTCACTGGGCCTGATTTTCCTGCATTTCCTCCCACACCTGCACCCGCCCCTTGGGCCAGGAACCCCGGCCACACAGGGCATGTGGATGATCCTCACGAGAGCTCTAGGACAGCACGGGGAAACATCTCACTCCACCGAGGCCCAGGCTATCCCTGGACACCTACACATCAGAAGCCACCCCACCGCCCTTACCTGATGTTCAGACCCCCAGCCTGGCCCTCCTGGACACACCTGACCCAGGCCACTATGTGTGCGGTGCCACGCTGAGCCCTGGAGAGTGCCACACAGGGAAGCCACGGGCCTGCCTGGGTCAAAGGCCTCTTGGTGCCCTGAGCCTGTACTCACCAGGCACTTAGGAGACCCAGGCAGGTCACGGTGATCGGGGTGATGGCCACGCCTGGGGGCACTTCCCCGTCCACTACACAGGGAGTCATTCGGCCAGGCAGTGCTTTGGAGGACCAGATCTGTACGTGGCAGTGGGCTGGGCACCAGACAGGAGGGGAAGATGTAAACACAGCTGGAGCAGATGCGCTGGGCTCACTGCTCTGCATCTCCTTGGATCTAACATTTCAGAGCGTGCCAGGAGGTCTTCCAGCTGCCAGCAACTGCATCTCTGCCTGAGGACATTCTTTGAAGCTGCAAACGTTGGCTCTACTCATGCATGGCTGGGCCGAAATACTGGGGGGTTCACATCCTCCAGAGCAGCCCAGGAGCTGATGTGCAAGTCTGCCAGCTCCCTGCCCCCACGTGCTCTCCACTGGCTCACGGAGACCCCAGGGGGATTGCGCCCCAATTACCCTATGGGGAACCTGCTTGGAAATGCAGCCTGCACCCTCTCTTCGTGTTTCAAGGATCACCTTCCAAATAAACCGATGGCATTGGCACCTTGTCCAGAGCCTGCTTCTGAGGAACCCAAACTAAGACAATAATTAGGAAATGCCCCTGCCCTCAGGAGGCTCACCACTCGGTAGAAGTGACTGATCATTGCCACTGAACGCCAGGGGGCAGGTACAAAGCCCCTGAGCGGCTGTAGAGACCCGATGCCCGCCCAGCGCCCGGTGCTGTAACTGGCGTCCCAGTCTGACATCCCAGGGCCTCCGAGGATGTTGTTAGCAGGCACAGAGAAGGGAAGAGTGGCGTTTCCTGGAAAACAGGCTGGCCTGCCAGAGCACTGATCACAGGAAAAATGACAATCATTCCAGCCAACCTTCGATCGTTGATTGGGGTAAACACAGTGGGATTAAAAGAAACCACCAGAATTCCAGCTCATTAGAGCTAAAACGTTTCTCAGCTTGGAGCATCATTTTGTCAGGTCCCTCCAGACCCAGCCAGCCGGTGGAAAATCCGGCTAATTTCAAAATGAGTGTGGGAGCCTGCTCTGTCCCAGGCCCTGCAGGTCACAGATCTGGCTGGAGGGACGGCGGGCCCCGGGCTGGCTTGCGCCAGCCTGTGACAGCTATGATCTCACCGAGTCCTCCCCACTCCCTGCAAGACCGGGGTGATCACCCACTGAGAGACATCAAGGGGTCGCCCAGAGAGGGCTGGGGGCCAGCTTGGTCCCCCGGAGATGGGCTCGACCCCCACGTGCGAATCAGCTCTCCGTACTCATCCTCTCTGGGTCGTAATAGAGGGACAGTCCCACATACAAGCTTCCCGTGTGGGAAGGGCTCCCCAAACTTTTCTGTAAAGGCCCAGAGAGTAAAATTTTAGGTTTTGCAAGCTGCACATGGTTGCATATTCCTGTTCATTTATTTTCTATAATCCTTCACAAATATCAAACCACTCTTAACTTACAGGCCATGCAAAAAATAGATCTCAGGCAGAATCTGGCCACAGGGCTATAGTTTTCCAACCACTGGCCCCAGGGATACAGATGTCCATGTGGCACTGATTCTCCACTTCCGCCTCTCAGAGACTCCTATGCATCCTTCACAACCCAGCTCAAATGACCCCTTCTGCACGCGCGAGGTCTTTCCCAGCTTCTCTCCTCGAGGCACCTACACCCTGGAACTGCCCTCTGGCCCAGCAGGGCTTCAGGCAGTGATGACACCGCTCAGCTGTCATCCAGATCCATCCTGCTCTCCAGTACCTGCATGGGGCATCATCCAGGCACCAGGGCGAGAAGGGTGCACTCGGTGGCAACACTGCTTGGTCTCGAAGTCACAGGTTTCCAAAATGACCCGGTGCAGGGAAGCCAGCTCACACCTGAGTGATCGTTAGAGGTACAGACCCTGGGTTCTGAGAAACAAGGACAGAACGAGGTGGACTGCACTGACTCAGGAATGAGTTGCTTCCAGAAAAGAGGCAGGGAGGAAGGGCCATAGCAGCCAAGACCAGGCGGGGCTGGGCTGGGGCTGGAGAAAGGCATTCTCGGGAGCGAGCAACACAGACAAAGTCCTGAGGTGGGAAATTCACAGTGCGGTTTGGGAAGCAGTGAGCGATGGGGTTTGGACATCCCTGTGGGTTCCAAGCTCTCCACAAAGGCCAGGATTCGTGTCTGTGCTCTTCCCTTAGCTCCCAGCACAGGACTGAGCCCTGTTGCAGCTTAGCACACACGATGGAGGAGCTGCAGGGGGTGAAGAGGGAGCGGATCTGTGCGTGGTTGGAGACAGAGCAGCTGGGGTGGTGTGGTGCTGGCATCCTTGCCCGCAGTGTCTGGGCACCGAGGGCTCTGATGGGCGAGGCTGCTTTGGGCAGGAGAGGCTGATGGGTAAGGAGACCAGGCGGGCCCTGTGGAGGGTGGAGAACAGCGTGGAGATTGCTGGGGAGGTGCTGGTGGGAGATGGTGGTGGCCCTGAGGACCATGGTGGGGTATAGGATGGAGAACTGGGTTTGTAAGTCAGGCCGGATGGGGTGTGAGAAGCAGGAGGTCTCCCCCGAGGCTGGAGTCCAGACCCCACAGTCAGCATGATGGCGCCATTGATGAGGGCCTTGATGAAGCCACAGAACCTGAGGGCGCCTGAGTGTCTGGAGCCCCATCAGACACGTTCAGCCCTTGGTCCGACTCCCTCTGAGGAGAGGTAAAGGCCAAAGACTTCCAGGCACACGTAGAGGGGAGGGGGCAGAGGCCCAAACCCAGAATAAGCCCAGAACCTTCCACCATGCTGAGTCTGCGGAGCCGCCGTCTCATCTCACTGGTGACCTTGGCTCGACCTTCCCATCTAGCCCCGTTCAGGTCCGAACCCTCCCGTGGGCTGTGCCGGGCTCTAGGCTGGGGATGGGGTGATTTCACGCTTAGCCCCCTCTTCCCTCCCCTCCTGCCTCGTCAGCTTCAAAGGCCTCCCCTCCGCAGGCAGAGCTCACAGGCTGGGAATTCCAGTGCAGCCCCTCCAGGGCCGTGTGCAGCAGGCATTCCTCGTGTGCCAAACCAGGATGGAAAACATACTCTTACAGCTTAATGTAAAGCATGTGTTCCCAGCTGTACGGGAGCAGGGGCCTCAGAAGAGGCCAGTGACCCCCAGCTTGGCCCCAGCTGCAGCGGCTCACGGGGTTCTGTCCCAGCCACGCCAGGGCCATGGGGAGGTCCCCACCCACACCGGCCTAGCCAGCAGGGCCTCAGACTGACCTGACTCAGAGATGATGTCTGGGGTCCCAGGGAGGGCCCAGGCTTCGAACCCGCCAGCATCTCTCCAGGGCCTCAAGAAAAGGTCCAAGCCCCCGAGACTGGGCTTCAAGACTGTCTCCAAGGAGCCTCTTTATAGCCTTGCCAGCTGTCTCGCTTGATAAAATCACATACTCTCTCTGGGTCAGCAGAATACGGGACCCCAAAGATGTCTGTGTCCTAATCCTTGGAACCTATGAATGTGACCTTACATGGCAAAGGGACTTTGAAAATGTGATTAAGGACCTCAAGAAGGCGGGGGGCGGGGATGATCTTAGACTCTCCAGGTGGACTCAGTGTCACCCCAGGGTCCAGATACCGGAAGGGCGAGGGAGGCAGGAGGGGCAGAGTTTGAGAAGACACGACATTGAATTTGAAGCTCAGGCAGCCTCTGGAAGCTGGGAAGGGCAAGGGATGGACCCCCCTCCCCAAGAGACTCCAGAAAGAGCCAGTGCTGCTGACATCTTCATTCTCACTCCACGGGGGACCGCTGACCCCTAGAACCATCAGATGGTAAATCTGTGTTGTTTCAAGTCGCTATTCGTGGTGATTTGTCACAGCAGCGATAGGGAACTCATACATCCTCCCATCTGTCTCCCCACCGTGCCTGCGCTGGGGCCCCTCCAGCCTTCGTACCAGCTGCTCTATCCAGCCTGAGCTCCCCAATGCACAGGTTCTGCTCCAGTAGGCAAGTCCTCAGTGGGCAAGTCCAGTCTCACTGGTGAGCCAAGTGGCTTAGACACTCCTCTTCTCCCACCATCACCTTCTCAGCTCTGTCCAACTTGCTTGCTGAGTGCTGGGACTGGGACACCTCCTATGACAGGGAGCTCATCACCTCTCAAGATAGCCCAACCCACCTCATCCTCCCAGGACCGTGCAGCTTGTTCCTGCTTATGGGCCCAGGCTGAAGAGGTGAGTGGGGCTGAAACCCAGCCCGATATGGCTATGGAGGGAAGGGGGTCAATTCTCAGGCTCTGGTTTTCCTAGTTAAGTCTCCAACTCACATCTTCCCCAGATAGAGTCCTCCTGCCTTGTCATAGGATTGCCAGATTTAGCAAATAAGAAAACAGACATGCCATTAAATTAAAATTTCAGATTAACAATAGGTACTTTTTTTTAGTACAAATAAGTCCCAAATGCTGCATGGATATACTCTACTGAAAAATCCCTTGTTGGTTATTTGATGTTCAAATCTAACTGGGCATCCTGTATCTCATCTGGCAGCCTCACACTGTCATTCCTCCAGAGCGCACTGCACAGGGCGCCGTTCACCACGGCCCACCCAGAACCGGAGCCATAAGGGCACAGGCTAGGAAGTGGGAAGACTCACCGGTCTCAGAGCCGGGTGCAGGTGCCTCTCTGATCCCCGCCTCTCCGTGGGATGCCTGGGGGTTCCCCCAGGGTGGCTTTGGTCTCCATATTTAGTGAGGGTATATGAAGTCAAGTCCTGGGGTCAGGACACCTGGTTTGGGGGCAGTGGCCTGCTCAACACTCTGCAGAGATTCTGCCATGGCCTCAGGCCACTTCTTTCTCTTCTGGGTCCCAGATGCTGACTCTCAACGGGTGGTGGTGGGGGGGGACTGGACTCAATCCCTCCTTGACCGTCTGTGGGATTGCAGTGACCCCTATCTATTTAGACAGACCAGGGAGACCAGCAAACTGCACAAGACCCCCACCCTGCCCACCCACACCTCCGCCCCCAGGCTGTCTACCCCTACACTGCTCCCAGAGCTGAAGTCCATTGTGACCGACTACAAGGTCAGCTGGAGAGTTCGGGAAGGCAGCTGCGGGAGGACTCTGGGAGGGGAAAGTGGATGGAAGCTCCCTTACTGGCCCCCACTCATCCTGGTCCCACCCTTGTCAGAGTTCAAAGGGCCTTCTCGTATGGAGGCACCACCAGCCAGCACAGGTCGCCCCCTGGCTGGGAGCCCTCAGGACATCACATCTCTAGGCCAAAAGTCAGGCCCGTGCCCTGCCGGGCTGTCCTGCCGGGGAAGATACTCCAGACCCTGAGCAAAGCAGCAGGGGCTTCAGGAAAACCCCACCTTCTATAGGCCTCAGTTTCCCCATTTGTAACTCCAGGACTTGAACCCAAGGGAGCCCTTGATGACCAGACAGTGTCCAAAAAATGCCCACACCCAGTGAGAGGCAGGCCTCCGGTATTAGCTATCTATGCTGTGTAACAAACAGCCCAAGCCTTAGAGGCTGGAAACAACAAACATTTGTCATCTCTCACAGGCTCTGAGGGTCAGGAGTGTTGCCGTGGCTTAGCTCCCTGCCTTGGTCTCAAGGTCTCCTGTGAGACCACAGTTGTGGTCAGCTGGGGCTACCATCTCATCAGAAGGCTCACCTGCTGTGGGAAGTGTCCACCTGCAGCCTCACTCGATCACATAGCTGTGGGCAACCTCAGTCCCTGGTCACATGGTCTCTCCACGGGGCTGCCGCATTACACAGCAGCTTCCTTCCTCCGGAGCATGCTATCGGAGAGAGACAGCAAGTGACATCTCCCAAGACGGAAGCCACAGTTTCTTAAAACCTAATCTTAGGAGTCACATCCCACCCCTGTGCTATTTTCTGTTCATTCTAAGCAAGTCAGTAAGACCAGCTCGCACTTGAGGGAAGAGGATGACATGGGGTGTAAATACAAGAGAGTGGGGTCAGCGGGGGCCACCTTACAGGCTGCTCCCCTCACCTCCCAGTGAAGTTAAAAGAGTATTGGTGCAGAGGTGGGGCCTGACATTCAAACCCTTTCATAGAGGAGAAACACGCTTTCCCTAGGGAGCAAGGAGGCTCGTGTCTGAAGTACTTGAGGGGTGAGTGGGGCCCTCGCAGGGGGAGCCCTTGGAATCCTCAGCTCCATCTCTCCTGCCTCCCCCTCCCTCCTCTCCCTTCTGCCTCCCACCTCTCTCCTCTCTCTTTCTCCCTTTCTCTCCCTCTCCCTTATTCTTCAATCCTTCCAGCTCTTTCTTCCTCTCCTCCACCCACTGACCCTCTCTTTCACTCCCTTAACTAGCAGCCCCCCAGTAAGTCTCAGCCACCCCCCACCCTTCAGGAGGAGCTGCCCCCTGCCTCCCATCCCACCTCGAAGGAGCCTTGAAGCAGGTGGGCCCTGGCCAGCGGGCAGGACCCAGCCACAGGGGAGCCCACGTGCTGCACCTGGGGGTCAGGGCGTTACCCTATTTTTATGGCATCCGAAGTGTCACTTTAAAGCTGGATAAGGAGTGATTTGGGCGGGATGTGTCCTGGTGACAGAGAGAAAGCATGTCACTGTACAGAATGCTAGATTCCTACAAGGCGGAATTGCTGGGTCCGAGGGGGCCGTGCATTTCACATCATGGAACATTCTGCCAAAGCCCCCTCCCCCAAATGCCATCCCAGGGCACGGGTTGTGCTCGCGTCTGCACATGCCGTTCTCCAAACCCTGTTAGCCCTGGATGTTGGGCCACTGTCACGGGCAAAAAACCCTCCAAAAAGTCTCACAGTTTCTTTTTTTTGTTTTTTTTTTTTACGGTACGCGGGCCTCTCACTGTTGTGGCCTCTCCCGTTGCGGACCACAGGCTCCGGACGCGCAGGCTCAGCGGCCACGGCTCACGGGCCCAGCCGCTCCACGGCACGTGGGATCTTCCCGGACCGGGGCACGAACCCGTGTTGCATCGGCAGGCGGACTCTCAACCACTGCGCCACTGGGGAAGCCCTCACTATTTCATTTAAATTTCCTTGGTTAAGGAGCTCTTCAGACATTTATTTCTGTTTTTGCTCCTCTTCTGTGAATTGCCTTTTCAGAGCCTCTGTCCATTTTTCTATCGAGAGCTATTTCTAGTTACTTTGTAGGAGACTTTGTTTATTGAGCATCGCCCCTCTGTCTATCAGAAGCGTTGCAAATCTTTCCTCCGCTCTGCCGTTCCTCTGTTAACTTTAGTCTGCATGTAAGTCTTCAGTACTCAGAGGTCTTGTGATTCTCCTTTATGGCTTCTGGGCTTTTCGTTTCGGGTGGGAAGGCTCTCCCCCACCTCAGAGCCTAGCGTTTTCCCTCTCTTTTCCGATGCTCTGTTATTTGGAATTCGTAACATCTTCAGTGCATTTAGGACATTTGTTTGGTTTGAAGTAAGGGACGAACCGTCGTAGGTTTTTGCCAGCTGGGTGACTGTGGCCCCCTTGCCCCTCCAGCACTGGTCGGGAGCTCTGGGGTCCTCACAGGAGCTGCAGGCTCTGGACCAGGAGGAAAGGTTGATGCACAGGACGAAGACCGCACTCTGGGCCTTCCCAGTCACTGACCCTCAATGAGGGTGTGGTGGAAAGAAGCTTCCTTGGGAACCGATCCCTGAGGCCCCTGGTCTGTGTCCTACCTGAGCAGTGGGACCCATGTTGGGGCCGAGCAGAGTTGTAAGGTTCTCCACAGCTCCAGAGCAGTCTCTAGTGCCTCCCCTCCTTACTGGGCCATGCCGATCTCCAGGGTGGGGTGCTGGGTGCGTCCACAGATGCCGTGGCTCCCTCTGCTCTCCCCACTCTTGTCCTGTACCAGGTGTAAAGAGAATGGGTGGTCCCTGCTCAGCTGCAGGGACTGCCAGAGATTTTCACTTGGGTCATAGCCAGCAGGGTCTACAAGGTGAGGAAACCAGTTCTGAGGTTCCCTCGAGGAAACCAGGGAGGCTGCTGGGGCTGCGAGAACCTATCTAGGCACTTCCCGAGCCTCTTCCAAGGGTAGAAAGAGCGTTTCCGACTTTTTCTTCTTTCCTCCGAGGCCAAATGCTGAGACGGTAGAAAGATGATCATCAGAGCTGTGACCCTGGGTGCGTCTGCAGGCTGAGCCCCAGGCAAGCTCTTCGCCTTATCACCAGTCCACACGACAGCCCTGCAAAGTAGACCACATGATCCCTACTTTACAGAGGATAACACAGAGGCTCAGAGAGGTTAAGTAACCTTCGAAGAGCCACACAGCATGCAGGAAAACTGAAGTCGCCTGAGGTGGTGCTGGGATGGCCGTGCTGGAGCACAGCAGCTGAGTGCCCGGCGGGGCTGGCACATAGGAGGCACTCAACACACTTAGCTGCCCTCCCCCTCCCTCCCTCCCTTCTCTCTGTTTCCTTTTTTCTTTCCTAGGAGATTCCGTCACCACCCGAAATCCATGATGACTATGACAAGCAAACTCCCACTTTGAGACAGGATACATTAAAATATGGGAAGAAACAGGAATTCAGCAACTGAGTGGCAAGGACCATTCATTCAAGAACTTGTTCCAAAAACATCCCCCTGGGTGGCAGGCCCTTACAGGTTACCCCCAAGAGTTCCCACCCCTACATAGCTCCCTATCCAACCAGAGGTTCACGCTGAACCAGGAGGGGATGGAGTGGGAAAAGTTTCCATCCACAGGATGGCTCTCAGGAGGAAGGGAAATCCAGAGGGGTTCCCTGGAGGGGCGGGTGTCTCGTCAAGGATTTGAGGTGTTAGTAATGCGAGGGGGTGGTGGGGAGTGACATTGCAGGGCCTGTCCCAGACGTGGGGAGGAAAGATGTTCTGTTTCCCGGGGTGCAGAGATAAGGGACATAACATTTTCAAGGCTTGCTGAACAAACCACAAAAAAAGTACACAGCACGATGTACGATTCCATGTATAAAAATGCAATAACTGGTAAAAAAAAAAAAAAAAAAGCATAGAAATCAGGTTAATGATCACCCCCGGGGTCAGGGAGCTTCTGGCCTGAAGAGAGGTGTGGTGGCGGGTTTCTGGGGGTGGTGACACGATTGCGTTTCTTAATCCGGAGGAGGCTGAAGAGGTGTGCCTGTCACTTTATGAAAATGTCCTCTGTACCCGTAGGATCCGTGTACTTTTCCGCGCATGTATTACACTCCAATAAAGAAGTTAGTGTGTTGCAACTCGAGCTCAGGGAACGGGAGGGTCTGACCATGACTCCGGAGGCAGCGGGAAGATCCAGAAGGGCTCGGAGCGCTGGTAGTTCGTGACCAGAGCTGTGTTTTGGACGATGAATCTGGCAGCCTGTGTGAGACAGATTAGCGGGAGGAGAGGGGCGGGCTGCGGAGTGCAGGTGAGAGGCAATTCACAGCCTCACCCTGGGGAGGACCGCCGTGCACCAGCTGTCTGTGGCTTCATTAAACCCCAGAAAGAGAAGTGAACCAATTTCGCGGCCCCGGTCAGTGCCTTCTCCCAGGATGTGGAGTCGAAGGCTCCGCGACTGAAGGCCAGTAGCAATCCGATTAATTCCCCTGGATAAAGCCTTTAATCTAACACATAACAGCAAATTCTTGTTTTTCCATTAAAAACAATACCTCAGCCCCCACGGAGGTTGCCAGGGCCTTAATGAGATCCCTTTCCCACCCGGGAGGCTGAATTGGACCTTTGTTCCTCGCAGCATGGGGTCCGGAGGATTGCTAGCTTGGTGGTAGGGCCGGTTGGGGGTATTTGCATTGATGGAGAGCAGGGAGGCCGCAGGCAACAGAAGCAGCGCGGGACTCTCGGCGACCTCAGCTGAACCGAAAGGTGGCCTGACTACTCAGAAGAACGCGTGTGTGCGGAGGTTTGCTAGGGCCAAGGCTGGGCATGGGATGGGGCGGGAATGGCCATGGGCTGGGAGGTCAGAGCCCTGGGGTCTGCCTAATCCACCAACTCACTGAGTGACCTTGGGTAAGTCTTGCTTCTCTCTGGCTTCTGTCTCTTGCCACATCTGATGAGACGGTTGGCCTCTTGGGATGACCAGTTGCCTATAGAATTCGGCTCCTGGTCGCTAGTCCCCTGGTGCTGAGGAGTGAACAACTGTGGGCAGGAACGTGCTGGTCTCTGCCTTACTTCCAGGGGCAGCAGAGATGGGAGAACAGCCCCTGCACCTGGAAGCAGCTGCGGGAATCTTAACGGTGTTGCACAGGAAGCGCTCTGGCGCCTGAGCTCCCGCAACATGGCGGGTGCAAGACCTGTTCAACTTGGCCCCCAACAGAAAGTGACTTGTCACCAAAGGAGGTGGCAGCATAGACACTGCCTGCCTCCCAGGATAGGGTGAGCAACTCATCCTGGTCTGCCCAGGACTCTCCTGTGTCAGCTCCGAAAGCTCCACCTCCCAGGAAACCCCGCAGTCCCCAGCAAAACAGGATGGTTGGTCACCCTAGTTCTGGATGGCTGAACAGAATGGGACTGTCCTCTAGACTCAGTCTATGGTTGGGGTGCTTGGTGTGGTGGATCTGATGTACCCCTTCTAGGCTGTGGCCCCACCATCCCCATCAAACCTTCTTCTTGTCTCTAGAAATCCCTGTTAACAAGACGCCCTCCAGGAAGAGTCAAGGAGGGGCTTCTGGGCCTCGTGGTCCCACCTGACTTCTGCAGCCAGGCTTTGGAATCCAAAAGGGCCAAACCAGGTGAGTGGCCCTCCTCTAGGACCCTGACCATGCCAGGCTTAGTTCGGACTGGACGTGTGCCAGGTCCAAGCTCGCCAGCTGGGGCCTCAGGGCCCGGCCCACGCCACAGGGCTCCCCAAGCTCCAGCGGCTTCTGCTTCTAACAAGGAGCCAGGCCCGTGGTTGCCGGGTGGCCGCCAAGCCGGGTCAGAGGGTCTCGGACGTGAGATATCACTTTCGAGGGAGTGTTTTGGTAACTTTTTGCCCAGCCATAATTTTCTGGGGCTGGAAGTCTCACCCTTGTTAATGAGGTGTCACTGGAGAGGCGTCCAGGACAGGCCTGGACGCCGGGCTGGCAGACAGAGCTCCCAAACAGATTCCACGCTGGGCGGTGCAAGTCCAACTTGGACGCCTCCAGTCTGACGCTCGGTAGATGGAGGACGCCACTCGTGGGAAAAGGCAACAGGCAGTGACCTACGAATCAAGAGCAACGGGATAAAAACGTTTGTCACTCAGAAAATATGTTTATGCTTATTAGAACAACATTTTTCGGGCTCACGTTAAATAAACATATTGGGTCAAATGTTGCTACGAGTCCGACGTTTCCCAAGAAGCGAGGAAGGTATGAAATTGTGGTCGGGAGTTGGCAAGAATGAAAAATCACAGCGGAATTAGCTTCTTGTGCTATAAATTGGAAAATTCAGAGATGTGTGGCACCGCTGTGGAGGCCCAAACTTCTAAATGAAATTTATTATTTCTGTAAAATCTGGAAACAACATCTTCAGGGATAACAAATACAGAGAAAACATGATTTCAGCCTTGATATTTGGTCTCCTTGCAGACGGTTTTCATTAAAAAGGGCTTTATAAAAATGGTAAAAATGTTACAGTTTGCTAAATAAAGTCTGAAATGGCTCTATTTAATAATCTGGTGCATTTTAATCATTTTTTGAAAAGCCTGACATATGAGAAAGAACCTCAGTCTTGGGCACTACCAAAGAAATGAAAAGGGAACAGAAGTATTCTCAGCTCATCTTGGGTTGTTTTGTGCATTTCTTAACTTAAATTTGTCCTCCTCAATGAAAGCTGGTGCCAAGTGAGCACCTGAGGCCCAGCACTCCAGGCCTCCAGACCCCTTGTAGCTGTGATAGGGGCCAAATGACAGTGGATTTTCTTTGTTCAGTTTTCTCTCAGGCACCAGAATACGAAAGGATAACCACTCTGTTTCCATCTCTTGGCCCTGTGATGCAAAACTGAGGGAGGGACAGGGAAAAGGCAGAAGGAACAGACCAGTTTGAAGCCTCATATGTAGCTCTCAGGCAAAGTCTTTTGCCAAAGAGCGATCTCAAGGGCCTTCCAAGGGGTCCTTAGAAAAGGTTGAGACCTTTTGGAGGCAGAAGTTGAATTTGAGAGGCAGCTGTGGGGATTTGTAAGAAAACTGGGCTCAGACTACAGAAATCCAGAGCTATCACACCATCTAAGGCCAAAGATTGGATGGATGCGTGGATGGATGGATGGATGGATGGGTGGATGGATGGATGGGTGGATGGATGGATGGATGGATGGATGGTTGAGAGGATAGATCAACAAGAGGCTGTCTAGGTGGATGGGTGGATAGATGGATGGATGGATGGATGGATGGATGGATGGATGGATGGATGGGTGGATGGATGGATGGATGGATGGATGGATGGATGGATGGATGGGTGGGTGGATGGATGGATGGGTGGATGGATGGATGGATGGATGGATGGATGGGTGGATGGATGGATGGGTGGATGGATGGATGGATGGATGGGTGGATAGATGGGTGGATGGATGAGAAGATGGATAGAGGGATGGATGGATGAGTGAACGGATGGATGAGTAGGTGATGGATGGATAGTGGATGAATGATGGATGGATGGGTGGATGGTTGAGGGGATAGATCAACAAGAGGCTGTATAGGTGGATGGATGGATACATGGGTGGGTGGATGGTTGGATGGATGGATGGACGGATGGATGGATGAGAGTTTGGGTCTTAATTACCTGTCATGGGGGAAGGACAAATGCTCATACTGACAATGTACCTAACGCTTGCCAAGCACTGAGTACAGTTTCACATTATCTAGCTCAGTCTCTGTCACAGTGACCTGAATTTTATGTGAGAAGATAAAGACTCAGAGGACAGTGTGCCAGGCAGCATGACACAGCCCTGGCGAGACTGACCTGGGCTTCCAAAGTCTGCGTCCTGCTCTGGGACACCGCAGCATTCTACAAAACTGTCCTCAAACCTGTGATTATTTTTATTGTGAAAGATAATGCCTTTGGTTGGCAGAAGGTTCTAGAACTTAGCTTTCCTAACCTCCGCACTATGAATCTTTCCACGGTCTTTCTGACATCCAGGTCAAAGGACTGGGGGAGATGAGCTTTGATGAGGATCCCGTTGAAGTAGTACTGGGGACATGTTCCAGAACGTTGTGAATTGTAAGAGAGAAGGGATAGAGCAGCTGAGGTACCAGGGCCTGGTGCTGGGTGCTGGGTGCTGGGGGAAGGCCCCTAATAGGGGTGGGATCCAGGACATATTGGGTTGGCAGAAGAAGGTAGAGCCAGAAGTGGAAATCCTTGTCTTGGATTTTCTTCAAAAACACCTCTGGGTGGGAAGATGTTTGGTCACAGAATACGGTCCAGGAGGCCCAGGGTGCAGTGGGAGCAGTGGGGCTGGAAGCCAGGAGGCCTGTGCCAGCCTGACCACATCCTCACTGCTCGGTGTGCCCTTGGAAAGCTACCTCGCTTCCCTGGGCCTCACTTTCCTGCTGCCTAACAGGGCATCAACTCTGTCTACACCCTGGATCCACCGTGAGGGCAGGTGAGAGTGGATATGCTTTGTCACTGTTGAGCTGTAAGGGACCCCCCCCCCCCATGCAGACGGGGCCCAGGACCCTCACCAAGCCCTAGAGCTCACCTCTGTGAATCCACCCCCTTCTGCAACCTCCCCGCCATGAGCACAACCGTGGCCTCAGAATCTACCTTCCCCTCCCACATTCCTAACTCTTCTCAGACTCACCAAACTGCTTCTTAGAACTCTGGAAGCTTTGGGGCAGGAAGCAGACAGACCCCAGCTCTCACAAGTTTGGGTGAACAGACTCTGGAACAGTCACACCCAGAGATGCTTTGGAAGCACCTGGGGCCCTAGTGGGTGTCAGGGCAAATCCTAGAAGGGATGTCACCATCTCTGGCCGGCTTCTCCCTGAAAACAAGGCTGCCATGTGCTTACACCTCCTTTGCTTTTTCCCTTCTTATTTTTCATGACGTCACTAAAGATTACTTAACTCCAAAGTAAAACCGTCCTCAAGCTACTAAGTAGGATGTAACTTAGTCCCCAAGAGCAGGGTGGCCTGTGGGTGGGCAGCTTCTACAAGGGCGTCCACCCCTGGAGTTGGGTCATAGCAGGTCGCCGGGAAGTGGGACAGTCCTTCTGGGACTGGCTTCTTCCTTCCCCTTCATCTCGTGCAGAGCCAGGGCGATGCTCTCAGTTCATCAAGACGGAGATTCCAGTCTAATCAACACAGATGTAGACCTGCCAAGCCCACCATCCCGCCTGTGCACAGTTGGCCAGTCACCCATAAGATGGGGTTCCCTTCTGGCTCTGGGCAGTGTCTTCCCCCAAATGATGGAGGAAACCACTGGGCAGAGCAGGACAGCAAGGGCCTGGTGTCTGGGCCTCTGTCCAGGGTCCCTGCTATATCCTTGAACACGATCACGGATCTATAATTCCTTTCTGTGATTTTATGAAAAGACTCTGTGTCTCCATCTTATTTCCATGGCTGCCCAAGGGACTCTGTCAATTCAGTCCCTCACCAAAAGCCAGAAATTCTCTGGGTTTGCCTGTCCACTGGCTACGAGTTTGGCAATTCAATCAAAGCAGCAAACATGGTTGATTCTTGGTGAACCCCTGCTGGGTCCCAGGACCACTGTTTTCTGGCCCTGATATCCTCAGGCCATCTGTTGTAACGTCTCTTCTGTAATTTGGTCGGGAACCACCAGGAAGTGTTGTCATGCGAACTTCCTGGGATCTGTAGGATCCCTATTTGAAAACTTCAACTTTGGTTCTGTGGTCTTAAGACACCTGTCCTGTTCTGAAGGACCCCTGTGCCTGGTGCCATAAGGTGCTCAGACTGGGCAGAACGAGGTTTGATTCCTGCCCCGGAGTTAACTCACCCGAGAGGGGCTCACAGGAGGCCCCAGGGAGCTGGCAAAAGGAAGCGCAGTTTCTGGCAGGGGCGGGGGAAACCAAGAGGGAGTGGGGACCCACTTCCTGGAGGAGATGATCTTTGAGTTGGGCCTCCAGGGGGTGGGAGGGGCTCCATCCATGTCTAAACTCACCTGGCAAACACATCTGGGCGGCCATATATTCACTGAGGGGGACCAGCCAGGCAGCTGGAGCAGCTTCCTGTAGCTGTGGAGGCAGTGTTCACACAGGGCCAGCTCACTCATTCCCAGGGCTGTAAGAGCCGAGGCAGAGGGCAGAATTCCAGTAAACACCACCATGCTCTGCGCTTTCTTCTCAAGAGGAAGCCCCCGGAGGGTGACTCAGACAGGCTGACCCCAGGAGTCTGGGACACAACCTCACTAGAATGTCGTTTAAAAGTGGCTCTCGTTCATTTGTTATTCGTTACCACAAATCACTCCCCATTCTGCGGCCGCCAACAGCCCTGCGTCCAGATGTGATGAACTGTGATGAAAAGTGGGAGGCCCCCCTCTCCCTGCGAGCTGCGTGCCCCCCGAAGCCCCTCCACGCATTGGCGTCTTTCCCTCCGTGGCAGCTACAGACAGGGTCGCCCTGGGAATCCTCCTGTTCCTCCTGGAAGAAGGTAGCTCTTGGCCTGCTCCCCAGAGATGTCAAGAGAAACATCTCTGGGGAGATGTCAGGGAAAGTCGGGGAGCAAGCTTTTCCTCCCGGGACCTTGTTACCTCACAGGGAAACAGAAGACAGTGAGATCAGGTCTGAGCTTGAATGGGCGCAGTGCACGGCACAAAGGAGGCATCCCCTGCTTCCAGAACTTTCTCTGGCTCCTTCTGCCCGGGAGCTTTATAGACATGGGAGGGCAGTTCTCACACTGAACTCCCCTCCCCACCCCCGCCAGCACACCCTAGTCTCCCTGTCCTCAGACTAAACACCCTGGTCCTTTAACAGATGCCTTCTCTGGACAAGCTGAGTCCCCCAGTGTGGCCTGAGGCTGTCACTGCCCATCGGGGGGCCCTCTCCCCTGACAGGAGCCCGTGGGTCCCACACGGGCCGCTCCAGCCCCTCTTTATTTCTCTCCGAGCCAAGTGCTGGTCTCAGAGGCTGGAGCTTGTCTTCCCAACATTCGCCTCTCATTTCAAAGTGTAAACCGGGCGAGTGGAAGGAAGGTCCGTGTTTTTCGCCTCTCAAAGCTCCTCTCGAGCTTCCCACCTTCTTGCAGGGAGAAGTGTCTCTAAAGTTGATCTTGGGTGTCGTTCTCAAATAACTGGGCCCGAGGAACTCAGCGGGGCAAGCCAGACGAGCCCGAGCGCCTGGCAGGCTTCTGTTTCCCGCTGATCTTTCTCAAGAGGTTTTTGTGCAAAGGGTGTTTCTTGAGCTCGTCCGGCTTTTCCTGTCCGCCTTGACAGCTGTCCACACAACACCACGTTTATCATGGGAAGGGCGGGCCCCACCCGGCTTTCCACCTCCACCCTTCCACCCGTTTGCGGAGCCCAGCTCCCTGCCCACTGCTGCGCCAGCCCACTTCTGCTCCCAGCCCGCTTCTTCCCACCACATCCAGTGCACGTGGTCCTCTGGGCTGCGGATCAGAGCTCCCTCGTTCCCTGCGAATTCCGCTTTCCAGCAAAGGTGGCAAGAAAGGTGAAGGGGCGGGAGGGTGCTCCCCGGGTACAGCCCCATCGAATGTAACCCGTGGGGTCCCTGTTGCATCGTCTACGCCATGGCGATGAGAGCAGGGCCCACTCCATCGAGGGGGTGGGGTCTGGCACGGAGGGAGCGACCTACACGCAGCTGTAGCTGCTGTTTTCCTGCCTGCCCTGCTCTGCTGATCAGAGCTCCCCACTTCTCTAATTTCTACTTTGTTGACGTTACCACCTCCCACCTGAGCTTATGGAGGGGTGCATGTTTCTAGGGAGGAGGGGGTATTAACTCCTCGAGGATGAGGACTAAGAATGAGCTCCTCGTTGCGGAGCCGCGCCATCTCTCCAAGAACGCAGTCTGTAAAGGGGTCCCCTCTTCTGCCCCACTCCCAGGGCCCCGAAGCAGGATGGAGGCTCGTCGGCCAGGTGGCAGGAAGCTGGGGCAAGGGGCACAGGCCCCGCCCCCCTTCTCCAGGAGGCTCCTCTGACCAGACTAAGCCAGAAGGTGAGCCCAAAGCACCCTGCACTGCCCTGGTTCACCCAGGGCCAAGAAACTCATCACAGGGGTGGGGAAACTGAGGCTGTGTGTCCCCGGGCAATCAAGGAGTGGAAGGCAGCAGCAGAACGGCCAAGCCAGATGCTGGGTCCCCTCGCCAGTCCCTGGAGACAGCGGCAGGCCTCCGTCACTAACTAAAGGTCAGACCAACTTACCCCGGAAATGCAAAAGGCGCAGGTCCCTGACCTTTCCGGGCTAATAAGGAGGAATATTTGATGCTATAAAACATTTCATTATTAAAGCAGCCAGGAAAACCTGTACAGAGGCACAGCCAACAGGCTTACTCAAATTAGCATAAACATGGGCCCCCCCCATCTTCTCCAGGCTGCCCACCCGTGCTTCCAGGAGCCAGCAGAGGCCTGGCCCAAACCGCAGTCTCTCTGGTCGGGCAGGGCCCGCTTGAGTGTAGGGCTCTGAGCAGGGTTTGTTTTTCACTGGCTGCCCCACCTACCCCATTTGGCTTCGCTGCTGTGCCCGCGCTGGCCCTGCATCCGGGACAGGAGTTGGACGTGGATCTGCCTGGAGAAGCTCCCGGGAGGCTGCGGGCAGGTGGGGCAAATAAGTGCAACGAGGGACCACAGTGGGTCGGGGGTCTGGCCCAGCTGGGGTCTCAAGGGAGGCTTCCCAGAGGGGAGGACGTGATGGGAGCTGAGTGTCAGAGCAGAGGGAGTAGAGGGAGCCCAGTGGAGAACTTCGCTGCAACCTTCTGGACGCCAAGGTGCGGCTTGTGACCTAGCTCAGCCCATCGCTTCCGGGAGCTGCTTACGGACCCCGTAGCTGCTGGAGGTGGGCACAGCTGGCTTCCGTGGCTCACAGCCCAGCGCCCACCACACGACGCTCCAGGCCTCTGCTTGCAGCTCTTCTCCTGCCCTGCACTCCTCTGTCTTCTCCCCAAGAGCTGCCCCGACTCCATCCTGCTTTCTCCACTCCTCTCTCTCTCTCTCTCTTTTTTTTTTTTTAATACGGAAGGTGTTTGCGCAAAGGGGATTATTCTAAACAACTGGTGGTGACCTTCAGTTTTACGGTTTCTTTTTTGGGTTTTGCCTTGTTTTTGGTTTTCTGGTTTTTGGTCGCACCGCGAGGCATGAGAGATCTTGGTTCCCTGACCAGGGATTGAACCCGTGTCCCCTGCAGTGGACGTGCTAAGTCCTAACCCTCGGGGCAGGACCGGGTTTCCCCACACCCTGTCCCTCCAAGACGAGCACCTAGACCCTGGTTCTTGTCTTCCCAGGGGTTGCTCAGAACGTAGAAGCAAGGAGCTCCTGTGGCAGGCCAGCTACAGGAGTGAGGTCCCAGGGCAGCAGGGGTGAGGAGAGGGGACCAGGCAGGGAAGGAGGTGAGCGAGCAGAAGGCAGTGCCGTCCCGAGCTCGCCCGGCCTCCTGAGCCCTCAGTCCTGGCCCTCGGAGGCCGCCTTCAGAGACACTGCATGACCCGACATCAAGAAGCCTCTCCCACGGGGCCCCGGAGCATCACTTCCCGCGTGTCCAGCAGTGCAGGGTGCGGCCAGGTCCTGCTGGCTCTCAGCTGCTGCTCAGCAGGGCCTCCTAGGGACCCAGGCCAAGCAGCTAGGAGCGGCAGTGACCTGGCCCCCTGACAACAGAGCAGCGAGCCGCCCAGAAGGGCCTCCCCGGGTAGCAAGTGAGCAAGGTAGCACCTGCGGCCCAGGGCACACCCGGCCTGGCGCACCTGTTAGGGTTTCCTCGAGCAGATACCCAAGTAGCCCCATAGCAAGAAGGCCTGACTCTGGAATGACCCCGCCCCGGCCGCCGATCTCTGGTTTCCCCCTTAGTTCTGGGGGAGCGCACCCCACCACAACTCCCTCCTCACCCTGCACTCAGGTCCGTCCCTCCTTCTGGAAGCTCCTCTGAGCTGAACTGGCCTGTGCTTACCTGGGCCCACCTGCACTCACCTGCACCCACCGCGCCCACCTGTGCAGTGTGAGCTAGAGACAACCCGTCTCGCGCCCCAGCAGTACCTGGGGGTAAGCAGAGTCTGCTGTAAGGGGAGGGCGTCTGGAGAGCCGAATTTCTTTTATATAAACTTATTTTCTTAGAGGGGGATTGAAAACACTAACGTCTTTGTCCTCGATTAAAAAAAAAGCCCCAGCCCCTGTTTTCGGATGCACTGTGTCATTTGTTACTGCTTGGCGATGATACCCCACACAGACTTTATATTGCCCCCCCCACCCCCGGCGAGCCCAGAGCTGAGACCATGGGCATGGGTAGGGGCATGGAGGCGGGAAACCTTGGCCTCCCTCCATAAACATGGGACTCTTGTTGGCCCAACCCAGAATCTGAGCACTGGAGCCCAGAGAGGTTAGGCAGCCAGGCCCAGGTCACACAGCACGCGGCAGTCTCCATCCTCAAGACTCCTGCTTTTGCCTCAACTCTGCCCACAGCCACCTCCTTCCCCGGTGCAGGGCAGGCCAGAAAGGCTCCATCTGTGTCTGTGGCATGATCCTGGAGCCCAGTTTCCTCCTCCTGGCGTCCCCACCGCTGGATCTGTGGCTCCAAACCTGCAGAACGCCTCCCGGGGCGCAGCACAGCCCAACAACCTGTGATTAATTTTCCCGTCCTCATTAATTCCCGGATTTTGCCCTCTCAATACAAGGCGATGGCGGCGCGGCCGGGGCTGCATGCCTGCCTGGCTCTGAGGAGCAGTTACGGGAAGGCCTGGCACTCCTAATTGCCTTGCCTGGCCTCAGGTGGGCTCATTAGAGGTAATGAGGTCTGGGAGCCCAGGGCCGAGGGAAGCACCTGCATCCCTCCAGGGAGACGTGCAGACAGGAACTCTGTAGAAGTAAAACACCCCCAAGAAGCAAGCGGGTGCAGAGGGCCTGGTGAGGCTGCAGGGGGAGGGGGCCGGGGCTGGGCTTCCAGGACGCAGGCCCAATCCCGAGGACGCGTCCGGCTCTTCCTCCCAAAACCGCACCATGAGTTACCTTTTCCGGGAAGGGCAGACCCTGGAGTCCCACCCTAGCCACCCATCCCAGATAGGGAGTCTGGGCCGGCCCCCCTTCTCCATCCCACTGCCTCGTGGGCTGAGCCCATCCCCCTTGGCCTCCTCCCGGCCTCAGTCTCCAGTCTCAGCCCTGCCCTCTCCTTGTCTGCTCGGAGAGAGCCCTCTAGAACCCACCTGGCTCCCAGGTGCCCCAGAACAGGCCCCCCCGTCCTCAGCTGAACATTTGTCCTCCGGTTGGGTCCTCAGCTCTCAGGATCCTCCAGGCAGCTTGGCCTCCGGTCCTCTTCCACCTGTGCCCTCTGCTCGGGCCACGCTGGCCCCAGCCTTCTTCTGGACACTCCCCTGCCCTGGATCCATAGGGCCAGGACTTTCTGGTGGCCACCCCGCCTGTCCTCCACTGTTTCTCTTCGTACCTGATGGACTCCCTTCCCAGAGATCCAAGCAAGAGGACGAGGAGTGCTTCCCTGCTTCTCAGGAGAAGCCCAAATGGAGGAGGCATAAGTGAGGGTGAAGGTCACGGCGGTGCGTTGCTGCCCCGCCCACTCCACACGTGAGGCTGCTGGTGAGCTGGGCTGGGCTGCCTGTGTGGCTGGCTCCAGCCCTGGCGATGGTGACGAGCGCCACTTCCCCTCAGGGCCTCAGGGAGCAGAGAGAGTGGCCGATTTCTTGGGCCTCCTCCTGGGGAGGCACTCAGGTCTGATCTGCGTGCATCACCGCCCTTGCGCTGCTACAAGGAATCAGCACGCACTCAGTGCCTGACGACAATACAAATCTACTACCTTGCAGTTCTGGAGGTCAGAAGTCTGACACAGTCCCCGTGAGCTGATAGGGAGGCGTTAGCCGGGCTGGGTCTATCTGGAGGCTCCAGAGGAGAATCCGTTTGCTGGCCGTTTCCAGCCTCTAGAGGCTGCCCGCACTCCGTGGCTCGCAGCCCCTCCCGCCATCTCCAAAGCCGCTCTGGCCGCCAAGTCCTTCTCACGTCACGTCACGCTGACCCTGACCTTCTTGTCTCTGCCTCGGCCTTATGAGGACCCCTGTGATGGCACTGGGCCCACCTGGATAACCCAGGCTCATCTCCCATCTCCAGATCCTTAACCACACCCCAAGGTCTCTTTGCTGGGTGAGGCGACAGATTCCAGGAATTAGGTATGGACACCTTTGGGGCCCTTATGCCGCTGCGCAAAACCTGGCCCTGCTTGGAGTTGTTTTAGGAAGACTGGAGGTCTTGAGGAATTTGGGGAAGTGGGTCTTCACCCCCAGGGCAGAGGGGAGGCAGGTGACAGAGAAAGTTCCAGTCTGTGCAGCTGACCACAGCCCTGGTCCCCGACGTGAAAGAGCCAGGTGCCCCCCAGGCCACCTGCTGGCGGCTGAGGCGGAGGCCTGCTGGGAACTCCAGGGCGCTGGCGCCCCTCACCGCCAGGCCGCCACTCACCTCAGCCACGTCCACAGCTCTTCTCTGCTGCGATCGGGGTTTCCTCTGACTCCCATTAGCGGTTCGCGTGAATCAGACCTGTACCTTCCGGGTCCAGCATCTGGAAGTCAGCTTCCTCCAGGGTGGCTTGATCTCTAACTGGCCGTCTCACATGTGGCAGGCTGGGCGTCCAGACGGGCCCAGGGGCAGTCCCTACAGTTGGCCACAGGCGAATCTCAGGCCAAGCTCACTCTGCCTAGAAAACATTTGCAGAGGCACACGCATGCACGCTTTGCCTCTGGGATGACTTCTGCCTCTTCTGTCACAGACCACTGAGAGGTGGCCTCATGACATGGCTCTGGCTCGCCTCCTCTGAGGGTCCCCCGAGAGCTTTGGGTCCTCTGAGCTCCTCCCCTACATCTGATGACTCCAGATGTCTTTGCTCCGCCCCTGGATCAGCCCTGAGCTCCTGCCGGCTGGGCCCTCCACCTCCCTCTCCCAGGGCACAGAGGGCCTGGCTCAGAACGGGTACCCAGTGTGCATTTGCAGACTGGCTACAGAAACAGAATGTCCCCAGGGCTGGCTGAGCCCCAAGCTGGCCAGGTGGGCCTGTCCTGGCCCCTAGGGCCGTGTGCTCATCTTCAGGGACGTGGCGCCCCTGAAATTCTCCAGGGCTGAGAGGCTGAGCAGGTTGACAAGACTGGACAGGTCACCAGGGCGGGCAGCAGCCCCGCAGCCTGTCGGACAACCCTCTCACCGCCACCCGCCCAGCCAGCGCCGCGCTTTGCCTTCAAAGACAGCCCTCCCCCACGTGGAAGCCACGGGTGTCCTCTCTTCCTCTGCGCTGCATCCTTGATGACCGCAGGATCAAGCAGAGTGATCTTTCACTTGGAACAGAAGCACGCGCCTCAATTCCTGGAGCAGGAAGTGTGCGGTCCCCACCTTGAGAGCGCTGCCGCCGTGGCCACCCTAACATCCCGGGGGCCTGGCCTCAGCTCATGGACATTGGGGTTGCTTTCAATCTGCGCAATTATGAATAAAGCTGCTATGAGCACCAAGAGCAAGTTTTTGTGTGGATATATGCTTTCAGTTCCCTTAAGCATGTACCTAGGAGTGAAACTGCTGAGTCATGTGGTAACCCCATCTTTGAGGAGGTGTTTTCCAAAGAGGCTGCCCCGTTTTACACTCCCACTAGCAGTGTATGAGGGTTCCAATTTCTCCATGGCCTCACTGAAACTAGCTATTTATGGCTTTCCCATTTCAGTTATCCTGGTGGGTGTGAAGTGGTATCTCATTGTGGTTTTGATTTGCATTTCCCTCATGACTAATGATGTTGAGTATCTCTTCATGTGCTTGTTAGCCATTTGTATATTTGCTTGGGAGAAATGTCTATTCAAATCGTTTGCACGTTTTAAAACTGGGTTATTTTTTTTCTTATTATTCAGTGTTATGAATTCTTTATACATCCTGGGGCTAGAAACTTATCGGATACATCATTTGCAAATATTTCCTCCCATTTGATGGGATTGCTTTTCACTTTCTTGATAGTACTCTTTGAAGCACAACAGTTTCTATTTTGAATAAAATTTAACTTGTCTACTTTTTCTTTGGTTACTTGTGTTTTAGATGTTGTAGCTAAGAAACCATTATCTAATTCTAGGTCAGGAAGATGTACACTTGTATTTTCTTCTAAAAGTTTTATAGTTCTAGATCCTCTTAAATTTAGGTCTTTGATCACTTTAAGTTAATTTTGTATATGACCTGAGGTAGGGTCCCAACTTCATTTTGGTTTTTTTTTGCACATGGATATACAGTCATATCAGCCCCAAATATTGAAAAGAATATTCTCTGAGAACTGAAATTTTGGGTACCCATTTTAAAAGTCATAAATGTACATGTAAGTGTTAATTTCTGGACTTTCGGATCTATGCTACTGATCTATATGCCTATTCTGATACCAGATCCTCACTCCTGATGACTGTAGCTTTTTCTTTTCCATTCTTTTTTTAAAAGTTTTTATTGAAGTTTAATTGATTTACTATGTTGTTTTAATTTCTACTGTACACCAAAGTCATGCAGTTATACATACATATATATATATATACACATTCTTTCATATTCTTTTCCGTTATGGTTGATCACAGTATACTGAATAGAGTTGCCCGTGCTATACAATAAGACCTTGTTGTTAATCCATTCTATATATAATGGTTTGCATCTGCGAATCCCAAACTCCCAATCCATCCCTCCCCCAACCCCTCTCCCTTGGCAACCACCAGTCTGTTCTCTATGTCCATGATTCTGTTTCCCTTTCATAGATAGGTTCGTTTGTGTCATATTTTAGATTCCACATATAAATGATATCATATGGTATTTGTCTTGATGACTGTAGCTTTGTAGTAGGTTTCGAAATCGGGGAGTGAGAGTCCTCCAACTTTATTTTTCTTTTCCATGAGTGCTTTGGTTATTCTGGGTTCTTGCATTTCCATGTGCATTTTAGAATCAGCTTGTCAATGTCTGAGAAAAGTCAACCAGGATTTTGATAGAGATTGCACTGACTCTGTATCCATTTGGGAAGGGTTGCTATCGTAACAATATTAACTCTTCCAAACTATGAACATGGGCTGTCTCTCCTCTTATTTAGGACTATTTATTCAGTGATACTGTATAGAAATACAATTGATTTCTGTATATGGATTTTGTATCCTGCAACCTTGCTAAATTCATTTATTAGTTGTAATAGTATATGTGTGTGTGTGTGTGTGTGTGTGTGTGTGTGTGTATTCCTTAGGACTTTCTATACACAGTATCATGTCATTTGTAAATAGAGTTTTATTTCTTCCTTTACAATATATATGCCTTTATTTTTATTTCTTGCTTAATTTTCCTGGCTAAAACCTCCAGTACAATGTTGAGTAGAAGTGGAGAGAGTAGACATCCTGTCCTCCTGATCTTAGGGGGGATCTTCAGTCTTTCACCATTAAGCAGGATGTTAGCTGTGGGGTTTTTGTGGGGTTTTTTAACATCTTTATTGGAGTATAATTGCTTTACAATGGTATGTTAGTTTCTGCTTTATAACAAAGTGAATCAGCTATACATATACATATCTCCTCCCTCTTGCGTCTCCCTCCCACCCTCCTTACCCCACCCCTCTAGGTGGTCACAAAGCACCAAGCTGATCTCCTTGCGCTATGCGGCTGCTTCCCACTAGCTATCTATTTTGCATTTGGTAGTGTATATATGTCCATGCCACTCTCTCACTTCGTCCCAGCTTACCCTTCCCCCTCCCCGTGTCCTCAAGTCCATTCTCTACGTCTGCGTCTTTATTCCTGTCCTGTCCCTAGGTTCTTCAGAACCATTTTTTTTTAGATTCCATGTATATGTGTTAGCATACAGTATTTGTTTTTCTCTTTCTGACTTACTTCACTCTGTATGACAGACTCTAGGTCTGTCCACCTCAGTACAAATAACTCAATTTCATTTCTTTTTATGGCTGAGTAATATCCCATTGTATATATGTGCCACGTCTTCTTTATCCATTCATCTGTCGATGGACACTTAGGTTGCTTCCATATAGATGCTCTTCATTAGCTTGAGAACATCCCCTTCTATTTCAAATTTCTTGAGTGAAACAACTCAAGGCAGTATTAGAATTTTTAAAAATTCTCTTTTGTATCCATTGAGATGATCATGTGCTTTTTATCCTTTATGAATATGGTGTATTAAATTGATTGACTTTTGGGTGTTAAAGCAACCTTGTATTCCTAGGATAAACATCACTTTGTCATAGTGTATAGTCCCTTTTGTATGCTTCTGGATTTGGTTTGCTCACATTTTGTGGAGGCTTTTTGAGTCTATATTCAAAAGGGATATTGATTTGTAGTTTTCTTCTCCTGTGATGTCTTTGTCTGGATTGATATCAAGGTAATAGTGGCTCATAGAATGAGTTAGGAGGTGTTTGTTCCTCTTCTATTTTTTGGAAGTTTTTGTGAATGGTTGGTGTTAATTCTTCCAATTTTGGTAGAATTCATTAGTGACTCCATCTGGTCCCATGTTTCTCTTTGTGAGAAGCTGTTTACTATTACTATTATAGTTGACCCTTGAACAATGAGTTTGAACTGTGTGGGTGCACTTATACTTGCAGATTTTCCAATAAATATAGTACTTCTACTTCCGTTTTATAAATCTTTATATTAAATAAGTGAGGGGAGAAGTTTGTGTTCAATTAGGGATCACAATACGTGGAATCAAAAGAAATAGGGTTTGAGTCCTGATTTTACCCAAACTGTTTTAGCTTCCTGCTCTTGGGTGAGTCATTTATCAATTCCTTTTTTTTTTTTGCGGTACGCGGGCCTCTCACTGTTGTGGCCTCTCCCGTTGCGGAGCACAGGCTCCGGATGCATGGGCTCAGCGGCCGTGGCTCACGGGCCCAGCCGCTCCGCGGTACGTGGGATCTTCCCGGACCGGGGCACGAACCCGTGTCCCCTGCATCGGCAGGAGGACTCTCAACCACTGCGCCACCAGGGAAGCCCTATCAGCTCCTTTTCATGGAGGCAGAGATAGCAGTACACAGATTTTCAACTGCTTAGGGGTTGGTGCCCCTAACCCCCCAACTTCATTATATTATTATTATCATAGTTATTATTAATTCAATATATTTGTTACAAGTCTATTCAGATTTTCTTTTTCTTCTTGAGTTAGTTTCAGTAGTTCATGTCTTTCTAGAAGTTTGTACATTTCATCTAGGTTATCTAATTTATTGGCATATAATTGTTTATCAGATTTCTTTATCATCTTTTTTAAATTTCTGAAATATCAGTAGTAATGTTCCTCCTTCATTCCTGACCTTAGTAATTTGAGTCTTCTCTCTTTTTTTCTTGGTCAGTCTAGCTAAATGTTTATCAATTTTGTTAATCTTTTCAAAAAAAATAACTTGGTTCCACTGATTTTTTTCTATTTTTCTATTCCCTATTTCATTAATTTCAAGTTTAATTTTTATTATTTACTTCTGAGTTTAGTTTACTCTTCTTTTCCTAGTTTTTTTAAGATGGAAGATTAGATTATTGACTTAAAAATCTTTATTTTTTTAATGTTTACTTTAAAAAAATTAACTGCCATGAATTTCCCTCTGGGCACTGCTCTAACTGCATCTCATGAGTTTTTGTATGTTGTGTTCTCATTTTCCTTCATCTCAAAATGTTTCTTAATTTCCCTTATGATTTCTTCTTTGGCCCATGGGTTAATTAGGAGTGTGTTGTTTTATTTCCACAAATTTGTTAATCTCTCAAATTTCCTCTATCATCGATTTCTAATTTCATTCCAGAATATGCTTTGTATGATTTATTTTGTAATTTATTGAGACTTGTTTTATTGTCTAATAGATAGCCTATCTTGGAGAATATTTCATATGTACTTGATAAGAATGTATTTTGGTGTTGCTGGGTAGAATGTTCTGTGAGTATCTGTTAGGTCTAGTTGGTTAATATTGTTCAAGCTTATTTCTTTATTCTCATTAGTTGTTCTATCTGTTATTGAAAGTAGGGTATTGAAATCTCCAGCTATTATTTTTGAATTGTCTATTTATCATTTCATTTTTGTTGCATGTTTGTAACTGTTATATCTCCTTAATGGATTGACCCTTTTATCATTACAAAATGTTGTCTCTAGGAAAAATTTTTGTCTTAAAGTCTACTTTGTCTCATATAAATATGGCCACTTCACCTCTTTTTTAAATTATTGCATGGCATATCTTTTATCCATCATTTTACTCTAAATCTATCTGATATTTTAAAATCTAAAGTGACTCTCATGGGCACTTCCCTGGCCGTCCAGTGGTTAAAACTTCACCTTCCAAGGCAGGGGGTGAGGGTTTGAGCCCTGGTTGGGGAGCTAAGATCCCACATGCCTCGTGGCCAAAAAACCAAAATGTAAAACATAAACAATTTGTAACAAATTCAATAAAAGACTTTAGAAATGGTCCACATCAAAAAAATCTTTAAAAAAAATAAAATAAAGTATGTCTCACGTAGAAGGAAAAAAATTGGATCATATTTTTTTCGTTCATTCTGTCAGTGCATGCCTTTCAAATAGAATGTTTAATCCATTTACATTTAAAGTAATGAGTGATAAGGTAGTATTAATGTCTGCCATCTTGGTATTTGTCTTCTATTTGTCATGCTTTTATTGTTCCTCTATTTTCCATTATTGCCTTCTTTTGTGTTAGGTACTGTATTTTCTAGTATATAATTTTAATTCCCTTGTTGTTGCTTTTACTCTATAGTTTTGAGTTACTAGTTTTTGCTTTGGTATTACAATTAACATCTTTACTTATAACAAATCTAGTTGTTCAGATTAATACTAACTTAACTTCAATAGTATTTAAAAACTGTTCCTCTACACTCCATTTCCTCCCCATTCCTTTGTGCTATTATTATCATAAAATTACATTAATATGCCCTGTATGCCCATCAACATAGATTTATAATTATTACTTTATGCAATTGCTTTGTTAATTAGATAGGAGGAAACTATTCAAACCGAGTAGTTTCACTGCCCTGCGCTCTGCCTATTCATCCCTCCTTCCCCCACTAACCCTTGGCAACTGTCTCCAAAGTTTTGCCCTTTTCAGAATGTCAAATAGTTGGAATCGTGCAGCGTCTAGTCTTTTCAGATTGGCTTCTTCCATTTAGTAAAAAGTCATGTCTTTTCATGGCTTGATAGCCCAGTTTTTTGAGCACTGAATAATATTCCATTGTCTAGATATACCACAGGTTTTTTAATCCATTCACCTACTGAAGAACACCTCAGTTGTTTCCAGGTTTTGGCAACTATGAATAAAGTTGCTATAAACATTTAGGTACAGGTTTTTGTGTAGACGTGAGTTTTCAGCTCCTTTGGGTAGATACCAGGGAACATGATTGCTGGCTTGTAGGTTAAGAGTATGTTCATTTTTTAAAGAAAACACCAAACTGCCAAAGTGGCTGTACAGTTTTGCACTCCCACCAGCAATGAGTGAGAGTTCCTGTTGCTCCACATTCTTGCCATCATTCAGTGTTGTCAGTGTTCTAGATTTTGGTATCTACATCTATAAGTATGTAGTGGTATCTCATTGTTTTAATTTGCATTTCCCTGATGACATATGATGTGGAGCATCTTTTCACATGCTACTGTTTATCTATGTATCTTCTTTGGTGAGGTTTCTGTTAAGGTGTTTGACCTATTTTTTAATTAGGTTGTTTGTTTTCTTATTTTTGAGTTTTAAGATATCTTTGTATATTTTCAGTAACTGCTCTTTATCAAATCTTTTACATATATTTTCTCCCAACATGTGGTTTGCCTTTTCATTCTCCTGACAGTGTCTTTCATAGAGCAGAAGTTTTAAATTTTTTTTTTTTTTTTTTTTGTGGTACACAGGCCTCTCACTTTTGTGGCCTCTCCCATTGTGGAGCCCAGGCTCCGGACACGCAGGCTCAGCAGCCATGGCTCACGGGCCCAGCTGCTCTGTAGCATGTGGGATCTTCCCGGACCGGGACACGAACCCGTGTCCCCTGCGTTGGCAGGCGAACTCTCAACCACTGCGCCACCAGGGAAGCCCAAGAAGTTTTAAATTTTAATGAAGTCCAGCTAATCAATTCTTTCTTTTATGGATTGTGCCTTTGG
Source organism: Phocoena sinus (assembly GCF_008692025.1). Classification (NCBI taxonomy): domain Eukaryota; kingdom Metazoa; phylum Chordata; class Mammalia; order Artiodactyla; family Phocoenidae; genus Phocoena; species Phocoena sinus. Next base: position 174,546,434 of record NC_045764.1, read on the forward strand.
TGTTGTATCTAAAAAGTCATCATCAAGCCCATGGTCATTAAATTTTATCCTATAATACCTCCTAGGAGTTTTGTGGTCTTGCATTTTACATTTAGGTCTGTGATTCACTCTGAGTTAATTTACTGTGGCTTTATAGTAAGTTTTGTCAACTAGTTGCATTTGTTCAATTTTGTTCTTCTCTTTCAATTTTGTATTGGCTATTGCTGTGATCTGAATGTTTGTGCCCCCACCCCAAATTCACATGTTCACATGTTGGAATCCTAATTCCCAGTGAGATGGTGTTAGAAGATGGTACTTTAAGTGGTGATGAAGTCATGAGAGTGGAGCCCACCTGAATGAGTTCATTGTTCTTATAAAAGAGACCCCATAGACCATGTTAGCCCCTTCTGCCATGTTAAGATACACTGAGACATCAGTGATCCAGAAGAGGCCTTCACTCGACCATGGCACCCTGCTTTCATCTTCCAGTCTCCAGACTGTGAGAAATAAAAGTTTGTTGTTTATAAGCCACCTACTTTATGCTGTTTTGTTAGAACAGCCACAAAAGATTAAAATAGCTATTCTGGGTCTTTTGCCACTCTGGATAAACTTGCTGGGATTTTGATTGGGATTTCACTGAATCTATAGATCAAGTTGGGAAACTGACATATTGACAATATTGACTCTTCCCACCCATGAACATGGAATATTTCTTCATTTATTTAGTTCTTTGATTTTTTTATTAGAAAATTTTAGTTCCCTTCATATAGATCTTGTATATATTTTGTTAGATTTATACCCAAGTATTTCATTTATTGCAGTGTTAAAGTAAATGGTATTGAATTTTTTATTTCAAATTCCACTTGTTCATTGTTGGTATATAGGAAAGTGATTGACTTTTGTATATTAACATTGTATCTTGCATCCTTGACATAATCATTTTTTAGTGCCAGGAATTTTTTTATCAATCTTTTTGAATTTTCTATATAGCCAATCATGTCATCTGTTAACAAAGAAAATCTGTATACCTTATTTCCTTCTCTTGTCTTATTGCATTAGCTAGGACTTCTAGTACAATGTTGTTAAGCAGTAGTGAGAAAGAACAACCTTGGCTTGTTTTTGATCTTAGTGGGAAGGCCTCTAGTTTCCCGTCATTAAGTATAATGTTGGTTGTAGGTTTTTTGTAGGAATTCTTTATCCAGCTGAGGAAGTTCTTTCTCTATTCCTACTTTACTGAGAGGTTTTTGTTTTTGTTTTTATCATGAATGGGTATTGGAGTTTGTCTTGTTCTTTTCCTGCAAACATTGATATGATCATGTGATTTTTATTCTTTAGCCTGTTAATATGATGGATTACATTAATTGATTTTCAAATGATGGGCCAGCCTTGTAAACCTGGGTTAAATTCTACTTAGTCATGGTGTATAAATCTTTTTATACATTGTTGGATTTGATTTGCTAATATTTTGTTGAGGATCATTGCATCTATGTTCATGAAAGATATTGGTTTGTAGTTTTCTTATAATGCCTTTATCTGGTTTTGGTATTAGGGTAACGTTAGCCTCATAAAATGGTTTGAAAGTATTCCTTCTGTTCCTCTCTTCTGGAAGAGATTGTAAATAATTGGTATAATTTCTTCCTTAAATGTTGGGTAGAATTCACCTGTGAACCCATTTGGGTGTGGTGCTTTCTTTTTCAAAAGGTAGTTAGCTTTTGATTCAATTTCTTTGACAGATGTAGTCCTTTTAAGATTGTCTATTTCTTCTTGTGTGAGCTTTGGCAGATTGTGTCTTTCAAGGAATTAGTCCATTTCATGTAGGATATCAAATATGTGGGCATAGAATTGTTCATAGTATTCTTTGATTATCCTTTCAATGCCCATGGAATCTGGTGATGGCCCCTTTTTCAGTTTTGACATTAATAATTTTTATCCTTTCACTCTTTTTTTAGTTAGCCTGAATAGAGGCTATTTGATTTGATTGCTCTCTTCAAAGAACCAGCTTTTGATTTCATTGATTTTCCCTGTTTACTTCTTGTTTTCAGTCTCATTAATTTCTTTTTTTTTGCTCTAATTTTTTTTTATTTCTTCTCTTCTGTTACTTTGGAATTAATTTTCTCTTCTTTTTCTAGTTTCCTAACGTGGAAGCTTAGATGATTGATTTTAGATCTTTCTTTTCTATATATGCATTCACTGCTATACATCACCTTCTAAATACTGCTCTCACTGCATCCTACAAATATTGATGTGTTTTGTTTTCATTTTTATTTAGTTCAAAATATTAAAAAATTTATCTTGAGATTTCTTCTTTGACCAATGCATTATTTGGAAGTGTGTTGTTTAAAATACAAGTATTTGGGGATTATGCAGCTGTCTTTGTGTTTTGATTCATATTGTGGTCTGAGAGCAAACATTTTATGACATATATTCTTAAAATTTGTTAAGATGTGCTTTATGACCCACAATATCTTGGTGAAGGTTCTGTCCTGGTGAACGTATCATGTGAGTTTGAGAAGAGTATGTGTTCTGCTGTTGCAGATAAAATGGTCTTTCTTTTCTTCCCTTCTTTCTTTTATTTCACATAAGGTTTTTTTAACTGGACATTTAAAATCATAAAAGGTGCTAACTCTGGAAATCAGATTCCCCCCTTTCCCCAGGGTTTGTCGGTGCTGCTTTTTGCTATTTTTGTTTTGTTTTGTGCCTTTTCTAAACCAATTCTGTAAAGTCTATTCTTTGTCACGTGCGGCCACTGAAGTCTCTTCTCATTGAGCTTAGTGTTCAGCTAATGATTAGGCAGAGTTTTCCTTAAGTGCCCGGAAACCATAAGTTTCCAAGTCTTTGCCAAGGGGCTCTGTGTGTGTGTTGGGTGCTCCTTCAGTGCTCAACTGAGCAGCTGACAACTCTGCCTCAGTTTTTACTTCCTCAATATCAGCCACAGGTGAGAGCTTAGGGTCTTCTCCCTGAGCAAGCACATAGCCTGCATGTGGCCTTCTAGAGCCTCAGGAATATGTTGGAAGTTTTAAAAGCTCCCTTGGACACCTCATTTCCCAGCTTTTTCTTTCAAGCTTTCTGGTTAGCCTGCTGTTTGCCCCAACTCTTACCCACTGCCTCACGTTGCCCTGAAGCTAAACATTTGCCAGCAAATATTCTGGAGAAAAGGCTGTTTTGTTCCAGGAGAACTCCAAGTCAGATCAATAAAGACAGCTTTGCAAATGGGGTCTTTTAAGGAGCCATCAGGCTGGGTAAGTAATGGCAATTCTCTGGTACTGAGGATTTGAAGTAGGTGCCATCCATTTTCCTGTCCAGTGGCTACGAGCTGCTGACCCTCATCTTGACCATGAGTGGCTGATGTCAAGGCTACCACAAAGCTGGAGAAAGGGGGATGGGAACAGGGTAAGTTACAATGCTGCAAAATCTGTTCTTATCAAGATCCAGCCGTTTTTCTGGAATAAATGCTCCTAGAATTGTTGTGAGCCTTTGACCAATTTGCAGAGCTCCAAAAAAGTTGGTTGTGCCCATTTTTGCCAGATTTCTCATTGTTTTCATGGAGGAGAAAACTGTCAGAGGTCTGTTTCCACTGACATTATCCCTCTTACAGGAATTCCTTCCTGTATCCCCAGGAGGAGGCTGTGGGAAGCCCCGGGCAGAAGCCCTGCAGATGGCCTGGGGAAACAGTCTGTGCTCCTCTTGGCCTCGTTTTCCAGAGCTGTAAAAAGAGATGTTCAACAGAGTTGATCCCAGAGGGCATTCTTACCTCAAATATCCTGTCTCTGTGCCTTGCCTAGAGGCATATCAAAATCAGAGAGTGGATCCCTTTATTCTCCACATCCCCTAAAGCAACAGCTTTCAGATTCTTTTCCACACTGACTTGAAAATCATGACCCAGCCCATGCCCTATGCAGACACATTTATCCACATGCATTGTGAATAAATGTGAATAAATTTCCCCAAACAATCGCTACTGCTTTGGGAACATGCTCTGATTTTTTTTACATGTGTTGGTTGTAGCCTACTAAAAAAACTCTCCTGACCCACCAAAGCATCACCACCCACAGGTTGAAAATCCCAGCCCTGAAGCCACCCCATTCAGGTGCTGAGTGACCCTAGCTGAGCAGAGATCCAGTGCTCTGTACGACAGCAGGTGGGCAAGGGGAGCCTGAACTCAAGCTGTGGCCAGAAATGTTTGGTCCTTAGAAGAATGTTGATTTGGAGGTCCAGGGGAGTGGAAGGTTGGGGCATCAGGGCCCTGGAGCTTTGGGCAGATGGCCCTGGCAGGGCAGATAGAAGGACTCTTCCCTGTGACTCTTCTCTGTGACTCTGACTGTCTCTGGCAGGCAAATCCTACATGTGAGCTACTGACCCACTTCCCCCACTTCTACGAGCTGAATTATGTCTCCTCAAAATTCACGTCCTAAAGCCTTAACTCCCAATGTCATGGTATTTGGAGATGAAGGCTTTGGGAAGTAATTTGGTCATGAGGATGGAGCCCCATGATGAGATTAGCACTTTTTAAAGAAAAGACGGAGATTTTTAGAGTGTGTGGTACCCAATGATCTGATTGACGAGTCCGAGGCATAGTGCAACTCCAACTGCTCAGGGTCCTGTGACGTACATTAACCACAGCCGCACTTTGGCTGTCACCACCCTACACACCGATGACTGCATTGTACTCATTACTACAATCTAGTGTAATGGCACCTCCCCATGCCAAAGAGTCTTAACAAGGAGAAAGGGGGGCGCCTTCAAGATGGTAGAGGAGTAAGACGTGGAGATCAGCTTCCTCCCCACAAATACATCAAAACTACATCTACGTGTGGAACAGCTCCTACAGAACATCGACTGAATGCTGGCAGAAGACCTCAGACTTCCCAAAAGATGCCCTCAGGTGACCTACAGGCAGAGGCAGGGCTAGTCCAAAGTTGAACCCCAGAACCTGAGCAAACAATGAAGAGAAAGGGAAATCTCTCTCAGCAGCCTCAGGAGCAGCAGATTAAATCTCCACAATCAACTTGATGTACCCTGCATCTGTGGAATACCTGAACAGACAATGAATCATCCCAAAACTGAGGTGGTGGACTTTGGGAGCAACTGTAGACTTGGGGTAACTTTCTGCATCTAATTTGTTTCTGGTTTTATGTTTGTCTTAGTTTAGTATTTGGAGCTTATTATCATTGGTAGATTTGATTGTTGATTTGTTTGTTTTCTTCCTTTTTTATTTTTTTAATATATATAAATAAATATATATATATATTTCCCATTTTCTCCTTTTGTGAGTGTGTATGTGTAGGCTTCCTTGTGTGATTTTGTCTGTATAGCTTTGCATTTGCCATTTGTCCTAGGGTTCTGACTGTCCTTTTTTTTTTTTTCTTTTTAGTATAGTTTTTCGCACTTGTTATGATTGGTGGATTTGTTTTTTGGTTTGATTGTTCTCCTCTTTCTTTCTCTCTTTCTTTTTTTAATTACGTTTTATTTTTAATATTTTTTCTATTCTAATAACTTTATTTTATTTTTCTTCCTTTCTTTCTTTCTTTCGTTCTTTCTTTCATTCTTTCTTTTATTTTTTTCTCCCTTTCCTTCTGAGCCGTGTGGCTGACAGGGTCTTGGTGCTCTGGCTGGGTGTCAGACCTGAGCCTCTGAGGTGGGAGAGCCGAGTTCAGGACATTGGTCCACCAGAGACTTCCTGGACTCACATAATATCAATCGGCCAAAGCTCTCCCAGAGATCTCCATCTCAACGCTAAGACCCAGCTCCACTCAATGACCAGCAAGCCACAGTGCTGGACACCCTATGCCAAAAAACTAGCAAGACAGGAACACAACCCCACCCATTAGCAGAGAGGCTGCCTAAAATCATAACAAGGTCACAGACACCCTAAAACACACCACCGGACGCAGTTCTACCCACTAGAAAGAGAAGATGCAGCCTCATCCACCAGAACACAGACACCAGTCCCCTCCACCAGGAAGCCTACAAAACCCACTGAACCAACCTTATCCACTTGGAGCAGACACCAAAAACAACAGGAACCACAAACCTGCAGCCTGTGAAAAGGAGACCCCAAACACAGTAAGTTAAGCAAAATGAGAAGGCAGAGAAATACACAGCAGATGAAGGAGCACGGTAAAAACCCACCAAACCAAACAAGTGAGGAGGAAATAGGCACTCTACCTGAAAAAGAATTCAGAGTAATGATAGTAGAGATGATCCAAAATCTTGGAAACAGAATGGAGAAAATACAAGAAACATTTAACAAGGACCTAGAACAACTAAAGAGCAAACAAACAATGATGAACAATACAATAAATGAAATTAAAAATTCTCTAGAAGAAATCAATAGCAGAATAACTGAGGCAGAAGAACGGATAAGTGACTTGGAAGATAAAATAGTGGAAATAACTACTGCAGAGCAGAATTAAGAAAAAAGAATGAAAAGAATTGTGGACTATCTCAGAGTTCTCTGGGACAACATTAAATGCACCACCATTCGAATTATAGGGGTCCAGGAAGAAGAAGAGAAAAAAAAAAAGGGACTGAGAAAATATTTGAAGAGATTATAGTTGAAAACTTCCCTAATATGGGGAAGGAAATAGTCAGTCAAGTCCAGGAAGTACAGAGAGTCCCGTACAGGATAAATCCAAGGAGAAATACGCTGACACATATTAATCAAACTGTCGAAAATTAAAAGCAAAGAAAAAATACTAAAAGCAGTAAAACAACAATTAACATACAAAGGAATCCCCATAAGGCTAACAGCGGATCTTTCAGTAGAAATTCCACAAACCAGAAGGGAGTGGCAGGAGATATTTAAAGTGATGAAAAGGAAAAACCTACAGTGAAATCACTCTACCTAGCAAGGATCTCAGTCAGATTTGACAGAGAAATTAAAACCTTTACAGATAAGCAAAAGCTAAGAAAATTCAGCACCACCAAACCAGCTCTACAACAAATGCTAAAGGAACTTCTCTAGGCAGGAAACACAAGAGAAGAAAAACATGTACAATAACAAACTGAAAACAATTAAGAAAATGGTAATAGGAACATACATATCAATAACTACCTTAAATGGATTAAATGCTCCAAGCAAAAGACATAGACTGGCTGAATGGATACAAAAACAAGACACATACATATGCTGTCTACAAGAGATCAACTTCAGACCTAGGGACACATACAGACTGAAAGTGAGGGGATGGAAAAAGATATTCCATGCAAATGGAAATCAAAAGAAAGCTGGAGTAGCAATTCTCATATCAGACAAAATAGACTTTAAAATAAAGACTATTATAAGAGACAAAGAAGGACACTACATAATGATCAAGGGAGCAATCCAAGAAAATATAACAGTTGTAAATATTTATGCACCCAGCATAGGAGCACCTCAATACATAAGGCAAATGCTAACAGCCATAAAAGGGGAAATCAACAGTAACACAATCATAGTAGGGGATTTTAACACCCCATTTTCACCAATGGACAGATCATCCAAAATGAAAATAAATAAGGAAACACAAGCTTTAAATGATACATTAAACAAGATGGACTTAATTGATATTTATAGGACATTCCATCCAAAAATAGCAGATTACACTTTCTTCTCAAGTGCTTATGGAACATTCTCCAGGATAGATCATATCTTGGGTCACAAATCAAGCCTTGGTAAGTTTAAGAAAATTGAAATTGTATCAAGTATCTTTTCCGACCACAACGCTATGAGACTAGATATCAATTACAGGAAAAAGATCTGTAAAAAATATAAACACATAGAGGCTAAACAATACACTACTAAATAACCAAGAGATCATTGAAAAAATCAAAGAGGAAATAAAAAGATAGCTAGAAACAAATGACAATGGAAACATGACGATCCAAAACCTATGGGATGCAGCAAAAACAGTCTTAAGAGGGAAGTTTATAGCAATACAATCCTACGTCAAGAAACAAGAAACATCTCAAATAAACAACCTAACCTTACACCTAAAGCATTTAGATGAAGAAAAAAAACACCCCAAAGTTAGCAGAAGGAAACAAATCATAAAGATCAGATCAGAAATAAATGAAAAAGAAATGAAGGAAATGATAGCAAAGATCAATAAAACTAAGAGCTGGTTCTTTGAGAAGATAAACAAAATTGATAAACCATTAGCCAGACTCATCAAGGGAAAAAGGGAGAAGACTCAAATCAATAGAATTAGAAATGAAAAAGAACTAACAACTGACACTGCAGAAATACAAAGGATCATGAGAGATTACTACAAGCAACTATATACCAATAAAATGGACAACCTGGAAGAAATGTACAAATTATTAGAAAAGCTCATTCTGAGACTGAACCAGGAAGAAATAGAAAATATGAACAGACCAATCACAAGTAATGAAATTGACACTCTGATTAAAAATCTTCCAGAAAACAAAAGCTCAGGACCAGATGCCTTCACAGGCGAATTCTGTCAAACATTTAGAAAAGAGCTGACACCTATCCTTCTCAAACTCTTCCAAAATATAGCAGAGGGAGGAAGCCTCCCAAATTCATTCCACGGGGCCACCATCACCCTGATACCAAAACCAGACAAAGATGCCACAAAAAGAGAAAGCTACAGGCCAATATTACTGATGAACATAGATGCAAAAATCCTCAAGAAAATACTAGCAAACAGAATCCAACAGCACATTACAAGGATCATACACCATGATCAAGTGGGGTTTATCCGAAGAATACAAGGATTCTTCAATATATGAAAATCAATCAATGTGGTAAACCATATTAACAAATTGAAGAAGAAAAACCATATGATTATCTCAATAGATGCAAAAAAAGCTTTTGACAAAATTCAACACCCATTTATGATAAAAACCCTCCAGAAAGTAGACATAGAGGGAACTTACCTCAACATAGTAAAGGTCATATGTGACAAACCCACAGCCAACATTGTTCTCAATGGTGAAACTCAATGGTGCAACTGAAACTATTTCTACTAAGATCAGGAACAAGACAAGGTTGCTCACTCTCACCACTATTACTCAACATAGTTTTGGAAGTTTTAGCCACTGCAATGAGAGAAGAAAAAGAAGTAAAAGGAATCCAAATCAGAAAAGAAGAAGTAAAACTGTCACTGTTTGCAGGTGACATGATACTATACATAGAGAATCCTAAAGATGCTACCAGAAAACTACTAGAGCTAATCAATGAATTTGGTAAAGTATCAGGATACAAAATTAATTCTTAGAAATCTTTTGCATTCCTATACACAAATGATGAAAAATCTGAAAGAGAAATTACAGAAACACTCCCATTTATTAACTAAAAGAATAAAATACCTAGGAATCAATCTAACTAAGGAGACAAAAGACCCGTATGCAAAACACTATAAGACACTGATGAAAGAAATTAAAGCTGATACAAACAGATGGAGAGATATACCATGTTCTTGGATTGGAAGATTCAACATTGTGAAAATGACTATACTACCCAAAGCAATTTACAGATTCAGTGCAATCTCTATCAAAATACCAATGGCATTTTTCACAGAACTAGAACAAAAAATTTCACAATTTGTATGGAAACACAGAAGACCCTGAGTAGCCAAAGCAATCTTGAGAAAGAAAAACGGAGCTGGAGGAATCAGGCTCCCAGACTTCAGACTATACTACAAAGCTACAGTAATCAGGACAGTATGGTCCTGGCACAAAAACAGAAATATAGATCAATGGAACAGGATTGAAAGCCCAGAGATAAACCCACACACATATGGTCACCTTATCTTTGATAAAGGATGCAAGAATATACAATGGAGAAAAGACAGCCTCTTCAATAAGTGGTGCTGGGAAAACTGGACAGCTACACGTAAAAGAATGAAATTAGAACACTCCCTAACACCATACACAAAAATAAACTCAAAATGGATTAAAGACCTAAAGGTAAGGCCAGAAACTATCAAATTCTTAGAGGAAAACATAGGCAGAACACTCTATGACATAAATCACAGCAAGATCCTTTTTGACCCACCTCCTAGAGAAATGGAAATAAAAACAAAAATAAACAAATGGGACCTAATGAAACTTAAAAGCTTTTGCCCAGCAAAGGGAACCATAAACAAGATGGAAAGACAACCCTTAGAATGGGGGAAAATGTTTGCAAATGAAGAAACAGACAAAGGATTAATCTCCAAAATATACAAGCAGCTCATGCAGCTCAATATCAAAAAAACAAACAACCCAATCCAAAAATGGGCAGGAGATCTAAAAAGACATTTCTCCAAAGAAGATATACAGATTGCCAACAAACACATGAAAGGATGCTCAACATCACTAATCATTAGAGAAATGCAAATCAAAACTACAATGAGATATCACCTCACACCAGTCAGAATGGTCATCATCAAAAAATCTACAAACAGTAAATGCTGGAGAGGGTGTGGAAAAAAGGGAACCATCTTGCACTGTTGGTGGGAATGTAAATTGATACAGCCACTATGGAGAACAGTATGGAGGTTCCTCAAAAAACTAAAAATAGAACTACCATACGACCCAGCAATCCCGCTACAGGGCATATACCCTGAGAAAACCATAATTCAAAAAGAGTCATGTACCACAATGTTCATTGCAGCTCTATTTACAGTAGCCAGGACATGGAAGCAACCTAAGTGTCCATTGACAGATGGATGGATAAAGAAGATGTGGCACATATATACAATGGAATATTACTCAGCCATAAAAAGAAATGAAATTGAGTTATTTGTAGTGAGGTGGGTGGATTTAGAGTCTGTCATACAGAGTGAACTAAGTCAGAAAGAGAAAAAAAAATACCATATGGTAATGCATATATATGGAATCGAAAAAAAAAAAAGGTTCTGAAGAACCTAGGGCAGGACAGGAATAAAGATGCAGACGTAGAGAATGGACTTAAGAGCATGGGGAGTGGGTAGGGTAAGCTGGGACAAAGTTAGAGAGTGGCATGGACATATATACGCTACCAAATATAAGATAGGTAGCTAGTGGGAAGCAGCCACATAGCACAGGGAGATCAGCTCGGTGCTTTGTGTCCTCCTAGAGGGGTGGGATAGGGAGGGTGGGAGGGAGGGAGATGCAAGAGGGAAGAGATATGGAGATGTATGTATATGCATAGCTGATTCACTTTGTTATACAGCAGAAACTAACACACATTGTAAAGCAATTATACTCCAATAAAGATGTTAAAAACAAAGAAGGGGGGCTTCCCTGGTGGCGCAGTGGTTGAGAGTCTGCCTGCCGATGCAGGGGACACAGGTTCGTGCCCCGGTCCGGGAAGATCCCACATGCCGCGGAGCGGCTGGGCCCGTGAGCCATGGCCGCTGAGCCTGCGCATCCGGAGCCTGTGCTCCACAACGAGAGAGGCCACAGCAGTGAAAGGCCTGCGTACCACAAAAAAAAAAAAAAGAAGAGAAGACTGAGAGAACTCTCTCTCCTCTACATGAGGAAATAATGAGAAGATAGCCATCTGCAAACCAGGAAGAGAGCTCCCACCAGGACAGAAGGGGCAGGCACCTTGATCTTGGACCTACAGCCTCCAGAATTGTGAGAGATAAATTTCTGTTGTTGAAGCCCCGCCAGTTTATGGTATTTTGTTGCAGCTGTCCAAGCTAACACACCCACCCAAACTTAAATCCTGGGATACTCCATTCATATACCTGGACCCAGAGACTGAACAGTCCTTTCAACCATCCAGCAAAGACCCCTATGTGCAGCCGCAGTGGGCACAAGCTGAAGGAGACTTTCCCTGCCCCCAAGACTGGCACTTGTAGGAAACACCTGTTTTACTTTATAAAGCTCCTTCATATCTCGTAACATGAGTTCCCACCATCAGGACATCTGTGAGGAGGGGGCAGGGATGGATGTTCCTGACATCATTCCCACTGGCCGGAGAGGACTCTCCATGAGAAATCACACAACGTGGAGATGCTGAGCTCGTGTCCCAGGATCCCACCCTCTTTTTTTTTTAATTGAATTAAAAAATTCTTTTTAATTTCTTTAATTTTTTTTAATCTTTAAGTTGGTTTACAATGTTGTGTTAGTTTCTGATGTGCAGCAAAGTGGTTCAGTTGTGTGTGTGTATGTGTGTATATATATTCTTTTTCAAATTCTTTTCCCATATAGGTTATTACAGTATATTGAATATAGTTCCTTGCGCTGTACGGCAGGACCTTGTTGTTTATCTCTTTTATATATAGTAGTGTGTATCTGGTAATCCCAAACTCCTAATTTATCCCTCCCCCCTTCCCCTTTGGTAACCATAGGTTTGTTTTCTAAGTTTGTGAGTCTGTTTCTGTTTTGTAAATAAGTACATTTGTATCTTTATTTTTAAGATTCCGCATATAAGTGATATCATATGATATTTGTCTTTCTCTGTCTGACTTACTTCACTTGGTATGATGATCTCTGGGTCCATCCATGTTGCTGCAACTGGCATTATTTCATTCTTTTTTATGGCTGAGTAATATTCCATTGTATATATGTACCACATCCTTAGCCATTCTTCCATCAATAGACATTTAGGCTTCCATGTCTTGGCTACTGTAAATAGTGCTGCTATAAACATTGGGGTGCATGTATCTTTTCAAATTAGAGTTTTCTCCAGATATATGGCTGGGAGTAGAATTGCTGGATCATATGTGTGTTCTATTTTTAGTCTTTTAAGGAGACTGCATACTGTTTTCCATAGTGGCTGCACCAATTTACATTCCCACACACAGTGTAGGAGCAGAATCCCACACTCTCTTCACTTGGTGCCTCTGCCTCCCTGAGGGGTGGAATCCAGCTGATGAGAGGGCTTTGAGGACCGTGGCTATCCCTGCCCCACTCAACACCCACTGATGAACTGAGGAGCTGCCCTCAGCAAGGAGCCCCCAGAATGTCTGCCCTGCCCTGAGACCACCACCATCATCAAGGGCATTGTCATCTCCACCACCGTCACTCACATCTTGACCTTTCCCAGTGAGACAAGAAGAGTAAGCACAGGACCTGGCACATAGTAGGTGCTCAATGGACATCACTTCCCTCCTCCTCACGTCTCAGGCTCTAATCTAGGTATCTTGCTAATAATGTTAACCAAAGCAGAAATAATTACCATTATCAACTGTTCCCTGCATGCAGGTACATGAAATAAAGACTTCCAGGCACTGATTCACTGAATCCCCACAACTTTCCAAAGTGGAACCTATAAGGCCCATGAGGAGTTGGAGGAGAGACCAAGGGCGCCACGTTTGTGTCAAGGGCAGAGCTGAAAGAAGAATCTGTTCTAGGCAGCTGGGATGCAGGGCTCCCTCCATCCTCCAACTGCAAGAAATAAGACCAAAATGGTCCCAAGACACATGCACACACACAGACATACGACATACACCCACACACCCCACACAGACACACACCACACCCACTTACATACACATACACCCCCTCACATACATACATGCTTGCACAAACTCATGTACACAGACACACCAAACACACATTCACATGGTCATATACACATCCACAGATGCTTATTCACACATACTCCACCACAGTCACACACACACACACACCACACAACCACACTGGGATGGTTAATTTCATGTGTCAACATGGCTGGGCCATGGTGCCCAGGTATTTGGTCAAACCTTCTTCAGATTGTTTCAGCGAGGGCAGTTTTTGGATGAGAGTAACATTTAAACCAGCGACTCTGAGTAAAGCAGGTTGTCCTCCAGAGCAATCAGTGGAAGGTCTGAATAGATTGAAGACTGACCTCCCCTGACAAGAAGGAATTCTGTCAGCAGACGGCCTTTGGACTTGAACTGCAACTCTGCCCTGGGTCTCCAGCCTGCCAGCCTATCCTGCCAAACCTCCAAGTTGTGTGAGCCAATTCCTTAAAATCGACCGCTCTCTCTACCTCTCTCTCTCTCTCTCTCTCCATACACACACAAACACACACACACACAGACATGCTGCACACAGCTACACACAGCACACACACACATATATAAACACATTGCACAAACATACACCACACGCACACCCCACGAACACCCATCCACATACATCGTACAGGCACCCCACACACCACACACCACACACACCACGGCCATAGACAGCCAGACATACATTCACACTAAACCTATACATACACCCACAGATCACAGACACATGCACTCTCCCACCATGCCACCACCCCAGAGCCATGCACACACACCATCCTGCAAGTTATGGACTTGGTCCCAGGGGAATAGTCTACGAGCCAGTACAGACAGTCCTCAGGCCTGGGGACCCTGTTTGTGGGTTACTGTCATCCAGACCCCACTTCCAAGGAGGGGCCTCTTTGTTTTTCTTTCTGGACCCCTAGATGAAGCGTGCTGTCCTTGAACATATCAAAAGGAAACTGATCTATGAATATACACAGAGTTGCCATTGCGCTTGTTTTTATTTTGTTTGTTTTTTTTTTTGTGGTACGCGGGCCTCTCACTGCTGTGGCCTCTCCCGTTGCGGAGCACAGGCTCCGGACGCGCAGGCTCAGCGGCCATGGCTCACGGGCCCAGCCGCTCCGCGTCATGTGAGATCTTCTCGGACCGGGGCACAAACCCGTGTCCCCTGCATCGGCAGGCGGACTCTCAACCACTGCGCCACCCGGGAAGCCTGTGCTTGTTGTTTTTGAAGTCAGCTCGGTCACTTGGGCCCCAGATGGCTCCCGACATGTTTCCAGCTGAACAAGTGGGGGGCTCACACTTTTGTGGCTTGTCCTATCCGGTGACACCCCAGAGCTTGGGCTCCCCTTCTCAGGACATGGAGACAATGAGCAGCATGGGTTCTTCTGGAAGACCCTGGCCCCTCCCACACCCCCAGCCAAGGCACGAAGTCAGCGACGGTGGCTGAGCCACCATGGGTGTCCCTCAGAGAGGACCCCAGCTCCCTCATTGGTCTCAGATCCACACCCCTTGGATCGCAAATACAATCCAAACGAAATAGAAGCTATTCCAGAAACATCTGCCGTAAATGTTCACTTCAGCTTCTTAACACGTGGAAATGATGACATCCTTTCCTCAAACACACACAAAAAATTTTAATTGACAGCAGAACTCTTGATAGAAGCTTCCATGATCTCGATGGGAGTCTGGCTTTCCAAGGGAAAAACTAAATCTATGAAATTTCAATCAGTGACCATCCCAGCTGGCTCCAGCCCACATGAGCTGGGAGGCCACACTCCCCTGAAACATTTGGAAGACATCATATGACCTAACAGAGTCCCAGCTGAAGGGCAGCAGATACAGCTGCTGCGTGTGACGCAGACCAGAGTGGACCAGGCCAGGGCAGTGGGGGGCTGGGGGATTCTTGACTGGACCAGACTGGTTGACCCTTCCCACCCTCCACCCAGACATTTACATGGAAGAAATAAAAGGAGATAAGATGGCAGAAGACCCACTCCGGGCAGACTGTTAGCCCCTCAACAATACTCTATAGGGCCTATGATATGAACCCATTTTGCAGCTGAGGAAACTGAGGCTCAGTAAAATGATCAAGTGCTTTTTGTTAATAAAGAGGAAAGAGGCAGCTCCTCCCCCCCCCTCTCCTCTTGAGGCATCTCCTTGAAAACATAACAGGTCTGATAAGAGGCCGAAGCTTTTGGTTTTACGGGCAAGGTCATGGGCCTCCTGACCCTTGGAACTGAAAGCACACACATCTGAGATTATTTTAGAGCCCCTCACAGTGCATCCTCTTGTCTCTCTAGAAGATACGAGATGGTTTGCTTGTTTTCTCTTTCTCACACTGTATAAATTTGATGAAATTATGTCCAGACTTTGTAGTCACTTTCATGCTACATCACATGCATGGAAACCCACTCATGCTTGTGATTAAATTGCATTCCCTCTCCGATATTGGTACAGAAGAGTCTTTTGTTGGCAGGACTCTCTTTTTTCCCCAACGGTAATTTGCCTGAAGCCACACAGAGGCAAAGGGAGCTGTAACCTCCAAGTCGGCTCCTGTACCACCCTTACCTCCTTGGCACTCTGCGCTTGAGCTGGAGGGTCTTGGGAATCTTGGGGATAACATCTGGAATTGGAGGAAACAGCCCTTCTTTGTAGAGAGTTAACCTGCATGAGATGCTTTTATGTGCTACCTTGGCCCAAAAGGCCACAGAATGACCCAACAGCCCATAAACTCAACTGACGCCAACGACCTGAAGGCAGTGATGACACCGTTGCCTGTAGAGCCCCATGCTGTGTCCCCAGCATGGCTACAGTGGCCAGTTCCTTTATTTATTTTTTTGGATTTAAAAAAATTGAAATATAGTTGAATTATCATGTCAAGTGTACATCAAAGTGATTCAGTTATACACATATATATATATATATATATTCTTTTTTCAGATTCTTTTCCATTATAGGTTATTACAAGACCTTGAGTATTGTTCCCTGTGCTATACAGCAGGTCCTTGTTGGTCATCTATTTTATATACGGTAGTGTGTATCCCACATTCCTAACTTATCCCTCCTCACCCCTTGCCCCTTTGGTAACCGTAAGTTTGTTTCCAACGTCTGTGAGTCTGTTTCTGTTTTGTAAATAAGTTCATTCTATCATATTTTAGATTCCACATATAAGTGATAGCATATGATATTTGTCTTTGTCTGACTTACTTCATTTAGTAGGATAATCTCTCGGTCCATCCATGTTGCTGCAACTGGCATTATTTCATATATAATATGAAATATTATACACACACATATACCACATCTTCTTTATTCATGTGTGTGTGTATACACACACACACACACACACACACACACACACACACACACACACACACACATATACCACATCTTCTTTATCCATTCCTCTGCCAATGGGCACTTAGATTGTTCCCAGGTCTTGGCTATTGTAAATAGTACTGCAATGCACATTGGGGTACGTGTATCTTTTCTAATTAGAGTTTTCCTCTTTTCCCAATATATGCCCAGGAGTGGGATTGCTGGATCATATGGTAACTCTATTTTTAGCTTTTTAAGGAACCTCCATACCCTTTTCCGCAGTGGCTGCACTAATTTACACTCTCACCAACAGCGTAGGAGCGCTTGGCCAGTTTCTTCAATGCTTGCCCACCACAGCCTGCCTCTATGAGACTGGCTCCTCTCACCAGGTGTATGATGCTTGAGATCCATCCCACGTCCTGTGTCTCAATAGCTGGTTCCTTTCCATGGCTGAGCACAT
Source organism: Phocoena sinus (assembly GCF_008692025.1). Classification (NCBI taxonomy): domain Eukaryota; kingdom Metazoa; phylum Chordata; class Mammalia; order Artiodactyla; family Phocoenidae; genus Phocoena; species Phocoena sinus. Next base: position 174,563,615 of record NC_045764.1, read on the forward strand.
TCCCCCAGCTTTAGTCTCAGGCAGCCCTTGCCATGGGTTGGCTTGCATGGGCCCACGTCCATACTTGCCATCTCTTCAGATACTGCTGTTTTCTCCTCTTCACTGAAAGGCTGCACTGAGTCAGGCTTTACCCATCACAGTCCAGCAACATGAACTCTAGTTAGCATGCAGTTCATCAGGCTTCTTTTTCTGACTCAGCCTCTTCCCTCGGGCTTCATCATATACAGAGGGATCCCATGGAGGAAAGCTGATTGCATATGGCGCCACTATTTTAGGTTGGTCAAACTAACAAGCAGCACGCATCTTAACCTTTTCCTCCACTTTATTTTTAAAAAGCTGAACATCTTTTATACATACACTACTGGAGCCTCTGCGTTTAGGGAGCTGGCTGTATCTTGCTGAATACTCCTGGCTTACGTTAATATTTGCCAAATGTGATTATGGTTCCACCTCCGTTTTGCTTTGCTCTCTACACATTCAGTTCACCAGAGATGGAATAAATGAGAGATGAATGTCAAACCCCAAGCACAGACAGTCACCCACTGGTCATCATCAGGGGTGTGCAAGGTCAACGTAAATGCAGGATCTTGATCAAGCCCATGCTGTGTAAACACTACTTTAAACCGCATTGATTCAGGGCCCTAGGGTGGCTGCACACAGGTGCCAGGTGACTTCTGCTCCACCACACCACTGAGGTAAATTCTACAAGAAGGGCCTCTTCCAGGTGGAAAGTCCTGTAAGGAGAATGCGTGCCATTTGTTGACTGTTTGCAGCATCAGCAGGAGATGTAGCTTCAGTTATGGGCAAAGCACTTTTGGGACAACAAGGCAGCTTATTCTATAGTGAAGGACTGGGTTTCACGCCCGCTGTTAATGCCTTCTCTTCATGCATGTGGAGTTCACAGACATGCTCCAGATGAGATTCCCAGCACACGCCAAACAAAGAAATGCCACAGTCTGCATCGTCAGACTCCTCCATCCCCAGCATTCGCTTCATCAGATGGCCTGGCAGTGCACCTGGTCCAGGTGCTGTCAATGCAAGGCTCTGGGCTCCTGAGTCCTCTTCGCACCTTGATCCACAGCACTGAGACTAGAACCTACCTTCTTGCACCAAGAGGCTCAAAATTATCTTTTACAGAGATGTTTTTGAATAAGAAAAAATTTGTGTATAATATAAGTTTATATATAAAAATTATATAATATTTATATAATTTATTGTATACACACACACACACACACACACACACACATCTACACAGTTCCTGTTTCTAGTGTTTTTCATTCCACTGTGTAAATTCTAATATCCCTCCTATATCCATTTCTTTTTGCCCCAAGGACTTCCTTTCATGTATTTTGTAGTGCAGCTCTGTTGATCATAAATTCTTTCAGCCTTCTCATGTCTAAATAAGTCTTTATTTTGCCTTTATTTCTGAAAGATATTTTTTGCTGGGTATAGAATAGAAAGTTTTTGACAGTTTTTTTCTTTTGACACCTTGAGATGTCTCCCTCGAGGTCTTCTCACTTGCTTGGTTTCTGATGAGAAATCTGCTTTCATCTTTGCCTGTCTTCCTCTGTACTTACTTTATGATTTTCTCTGGCTGCTTCCCAGATTGTCTCATTTTTTAATTGAGTTTTAAGCAATCAGGTCAGAATGTGACTTGGTGTTGTTTTCTTCGTGTTTCTTGTGCTTGGGTTTCAGTAACCTTCTTGGATCTCTGAGTTTATTGTTTTTCAGCAACTTGGTAAAATTTTCCACCATTGTTTTTTCAAATATATATTTTTCTTCTCTTTCTCCCCTGCTTCAGGACCTTTTTTTTTGCCGTACGCGGGCCTCTCACTGTTGTGGCCTCTCCCGTTGTGGAGCACAGGCGCTCCGGACGCGCAGGCTCAGCGGCCACGGCTCACGGGCGCAGCCACTCCGCGGCATGTGGGATCTTCCCGGACCGGGGCACGAACCCGTGTCCCCTGCATTGGCAGGCGGACTCCCAACCACTGCACCACCAGGGAAGCCCAGGACTATTTTTTTTTTATACACATTGAGCCACTGGAAGTTATCTCATAGCTCCCTGAAGCTCTGTTTGTTTTTTCAATCTCTTTTTTGCTATATGTCTCATTATGGGTAGTTTCCATAACTATGTCTTCAAGTTAACTAATCTTTTCTTCTACAGCGTCTAATCTTTTAATTTCATCCAGTGTATTTTTCATCTCAGACATCGTTTTGTTACCCCTTGACATTTGACCTGTGTCTCTTTTTTATCTTTTTTATCTTTCATGCCTCAACTTAACATACTCAGTCTTTCCTTTACCTTCCAGAACATAGAGAACAGAGTTATGATAACTCTTTTTATATCCTGCTTTCTGATTCTGTCATCTCTGATGGACTTTCCTCCTCATTATAGGTCGTATTTTTCTGCTTCTTTGCATGCTTGGGTAATTTTAAAATTTTTTATTTTATTTTTTATTGAAGTATAGTTGCTATACAATATTATATGTTACAAGTGTACACTATAGTGATTCACAATTTTTAAAAGTTATACTCCATTTATAATTATTATAAAATATTGGATAATATATATATTTGTATATATATTATATATATACATATATATACATACATACATACCACATCTTCTTTATCCATTCATCTGTTGATGGACAACTTAGGTTGCTCCATGCTCCATATCTTGGCTATTGTATATAATTCTGCTATATCTGGGTAGTTTTTCTTCTTGGGTCCTAGACATTGTAAATTTTACCTTATTGGGTGCTGAATATGTTTCTATCCCCATAAATGTTGTTGAGATTTGTTCTCAGACATAATTACTTGGAAACTGTTTGATACCCTCCAGGCTTGGTTTTAAGCTCTGTTATGTAGGACCAGAGTGTCATTTAGATTTATTTTAGGGCTAATTTTGCCCCACTCCTGTGCCAATATCCTTCTGAGTTCCCTACCCAATGCCCATGACTGTGAGGCTTTCCAGTTGGGTGTGTGGGGACAGGCACTGCTGCCAGCCCTGCAAGACCGCAGATGCTGTTATCTATGGTTCTTTTCCGTGGTTCTTCTCCCCGCCTGGGGTAGTTGGCTCACACACATTGCTGATGGTTCTTCCACTGAATACTCAAAGGGGACCCTCTGCAGATCTCCAAACACCTCCTCTGTTCATCCCTCTCTTGTTCATTACTCTGCCTGTGGACTCCAGCTGCTTCTGCCCCCTCAAAGCCCCAGTTCCCTCTCCTCAACTCAGGAAGACCCCAGGCTCTGTCTGGGCTCCCCCTCCCGGTGCCAGGGCCTGGAAACTCTCTCTAGGCAGTAAGCTGGAGCAATCACAGGGCTCACATTGTTTGTTTCCCATCTCTCAGGGATTACAGCCTTGAACTGTTGGACATCCAATGTCTGAAATCTGTTGATTGCATATATTTTGTCCAGACTTTTAATTGTTTCAGGCAGGACGGTAAATCTAGTTCCTGTTTTTCCATCTTGGCCAGGGGTAAAAGTTCATCAAGTATTTGCTGAATGTCAAATATTTACCAGGTGCCAAAGATTATTGAATGTCAGGCAGTCTTCTGTACTTTGGGGATGTGTCTGAGGACAAAATCCAACATCTCTACCCTTGGGGAGAGCAGTGGTGGTCAAAAAATAAACAATAAAATGTAAGAAATCAATAAATTATATGTACTATGGCATTGGTTTGCTCAGGCTGCCCTAACAAATACCCCAGACTGGGGGCTTGACCAACAGAAATTTATTTTCTCATAATTCTGGAGGCTACAAGTCTGGATTCAAGGTGTGGGCAGGACTGGTTTCTCCTGAGGCCTCTCTCCTTGGCTCTCAGGCAGCTCGTTTCTCCCTGTGTCCTCCAGTGGCCTTTCTTCCCTGCGTGTGTGTTCTAATCTCTTCTTATCGGACGCCAGTGTACGGATTAGGGCCCACCCATAGGACCTCATTTAACCTAAATCACCTCTTTAAAGGCTCTATTACCAAATACAGTCACATTTTAAGGTACTGGAGTTTAGGACTCCAACATAAGGATTTGGTTGGGGGGCGAGGTACACACAATTCAGCCCATAAGCCTGTTGGAAGGTAGAAAGTGCTGCAGAAAAAAAAGAAAAAAGCAGAAGGTTTAGGGGGATCAGGGAACAGAAGTGGTACATTTTTTTAATAGAGCAGTTGGGTAGGTCTTACTGAGAAGGTGACATTTCTGCTCCAATGCGAACCTTAATGAATTCGAAGGATTTTAGAGCCACCAGGAAACCAGAACAGCTTCCCTGGATTCCTGAAAGCCGCCCCCCTCTGTCAGAAGGGTCTGCTGACCCTCCCCCCGCCAAGGCTGGGAGGAGCACGGAAAGGAGAAAAGGACCATGGACGGGTCTTCCCAGACAGCACGCGGGCCCCAAGCCCTGTCCAAGCCGTAATTAATTGGTATACATGTTCTCAGAGTTTACAAATGTTTATTCTACAAAATCTAGGACTCAGATCCAATGAGAAAAGGCATTTTTCATGGTGAGAGTCTGGGTCTGATCAGGCCTCTTGTGACGGAGGGCAGCTGAACTGAACAAACGTCACGCTGGTCAGGACAAAGCGTCTGGGAGACCATCATCTGTGCTCGAAACGAGCAGTCTCCAGAGCTGAGTTCACGCGAGGTCCCCACCACCCGGGAGGAGATGCTCGTCTGTGCACAGGCCACGTGTCTAGGGACGTCTAGGGACGTGAGTTGGGCCGTGTCCACCCCCATCCTCACCAGCGCCTACCTCCCCCACTGCGTCGGCTCTCGGCCTTGGAACCTTCGTCGCCAGCCTGTGCTCCCTCCTGGGGGGAGGCCTGCAGTCTGGGCGTGACATGGGAGAGGTCTTTTGAGGGGTCGGCTCTTCGGAAAGGTGATGACCACTGCCCCACCCCAGGAGCCAGCTGAGGGCACTGCACAAAGACAGACACGCCAAGGCCCCAACGTCACAATGTGTCTCCCGGTCTCCTCCCTGTTCCCCGCTGTGGACTGGAAAAAAAAAAAAGCGCAACCTAAAAGTTGAGAATTGTGTTTAATTTGGCAGACAAAACTGAGGACTTAAGCCTGAGATGCAGCCTCTCAGATCACACTGAGGGACTGATCCAAAGAAGTTAGAGAGGAGCCAGGATATTTAGAGGGTTTTGGAACAAAGAGCAGGTAGTCAGAGCATCAAAAGATTACTGTTGAATAAAGAAAACCAGACATCTCAAGTTAAGGGATTTAGCACTTTCCTATGCATGGGAAGATGCAAAGTCTGGGCTCATTGAAATTATTCCTTTGACATGCACCTTAGCTCTCTGGGGCCAGTGTTCCGTGCTTTCCCATCCCGAGTCCCCTCAGGGTGCACCTCTGTGGGCGGCTGCAGTGGCTGAGAGCTTGGCAGTGGTCTGTCTCCATCCTGAGTTCCTCAGGGCTCACCACTGAGGGCAGCTGTAATGGCTGGATGGCTGCAACATTTTTTTTGCAGGCCACATTTTTGATTCATATCACCCTCCCATCACCTCGGAAACTCACCCACAGAGGTTGAGAGAACCCAAGGGCTCAGGTCTGCCAGAGGTCAGGGTGTCCCCCGAAGCCCCTTGGGATACCCTGATGCAGGGGCCCCAGAGGAGGGGCTGGTTGGAAGGGAGTAAGAGGTCTGCTCTGTATTTGACTGTTTTGACCCCAGCCCGTGATTTCTTTCCAAATCGGTTGCATTGGAACAGTTTCCTAAAGCTTTTATAACACACCCTAAAACTTAAAGAAAAACCCTCCCCTTGGGCTTCCCTGGTGGCGCAGTGGTTGAGAGTCCGCCTGCCGATGCAGGGGACGCGGGTTCGTGCCCCGGTCTGGGAAGATCCCACGTGCCGCGGAGCGGCTGGGCCCGCGAGCCATGGCCGCTGGGCCTGCGCGTCCGGAGCCTGTCCTCCGCAACGGGAGGGGCCACGACAGTGAGAGGCCCGCGTAACGCATAAAAAAAAAAAAAAAAAAAAAAACCCTCCCCTTTCCCCCAAACCCACAAACCCTGAAGGAGGCACAGAAGACAAACAAACAAAGCAATCAAACTTCATCTTTGAAACGGACCTTAAACAGCGGGTCTGCCTCCCAGGAGAGGACACTGTTTCCCACGCCCAGCACATCCAGACCAGAGGCCCGTGAGCTGATCGAGGGTCCCTGGCACACCCCGACCCCGCCATGGGAAGAGCTGCCCTTATCCTCTGCTCCCCTGTCCCTGACTGAGGATCCTGGCAGCTTCTGGAATATGCAGAATCCAAATCTCTGCCAAGTCAATCCTCTTCAATGAGCTTAGGCTTAACTTTTCTAAACAGCTCTGCTAATCAATATCAGACACACATCGTATATTCGATGCTTGTAGGCAAAACATATAATCTGCTTAAGGAAACAAACCAAGACAGTTTAGAAACTCCACCTTGCATTTTCCAGCCAGCCTTTCCTGGTCGTAAATGTGATTCTTTAAGACTCGGGGTTCGGGGTTCAGTTGGAGCCTGGGGCAAGGAAGAATGTGGGGCTTAAAAACAGCAGGCTGTGTGCACATCCCAGTTACAATCCTCCTCTATGCGGCAGGCTTCTCCGAGTCGCCCGTCCACCACATACACACACACGCACACACACACACACACACACACCCCTCAGTTTCCTTATTTGCGGAATTGTCCATGGGGCGATTGTGTAAGGGTAAAATGCAGTTTGTAAAAAGGTTCCATTGATTCGTGATGGGAATATGATTTATTAACATGTGAATGTCCCCAGAGCCCAAAGGAATAAAGAGAATTTTGACCTTGCTGGGTCTGCTGGCTCTGTGTCACCCCCGCTCTAACCCCCCCAGGGAGAGCTCTCTATTTGCCAGCTGGGTTTCAGGCTTTTTTATGATGTAGATTCGGGAGAGAGGGTACAAAGAGAGAGATCTCAAGAGGGAGAGAGAGGGGGGCGATTCTTACCGGCTTGGTGAGCTCCAGGGCCCTCCCTTTGTTGAGGAGAAATACGGAGAATGGGCAATGCAGAAAGGAAACAAAAAAGAAGCCAGGCTGAATCTAGCACGTCATAGAAAGCCGGGAGAGGGGGGCTGTGAGAGAGAGAAAGCCATCTTGTGAGATAGGCAAGGAGTGGGGGTTTTGCAAATGCTGGGATGAGGGAAGGACTACAGAGCATCCAGAGAGCGGGAGGAATTGGGGAGGGGAGAGATGAGAGGGTTTACACCAGCCTCGCTGAGGCTCTGCAGTGTGTCTCCTGAGGTGTGGTCTCCAAAGACACCAGCCAGGACTGGGATCCCTTTTCAATTCTTTGTCGCTGGACTGCTGCTTCTGTATGTGACTCAGTGCTGTGCCTGGGACACCTGGGGTCCTAGGTCTCTCCCGGATACACAGCCATCCATCCACCCATTCGCTCATGACCTCATCAAATACTGAGTCCCTGTTCTAGCTCCAGCTCTGTGGCTGGCCACGCACGAGGGTGGTGGTAACAGAGACGTGCAATACACGTGCCTGGTGAGAGGAGGTGCCAGACCATGCCACGGAATGTTTCCGCTCAGAAGGTGCTGGGTGTCATGCCAGGGACAAGCACAGGGGGCTGTGAGTGCAGAGAGGGGCAAAAGCCCCTGTCTTAGAAAAGCTGCGGTGGAGAGGTGGGTCCAGAGGGACAAGGATTTACTGTCAGTAGGTCAAGGGATGAGGGTTGGGAGAGGCAGGTGCAGGCACACTTGGCTGAGGGCACCACATGTGCAAAGGCTCAGGGGCCAGAATACGTGTGGCAAGTTTGTAAAGACTCAAGCATGGCGGAAGCTCTGACCAAAGTGCTGTGTAGTGAGAGACGAGAGTTTGGATTTTTACCTGAAGGCGAAAGGCTGCAACAGAAGGATTTAAACCCGGGGATGACAGGTTTTCATTTAGAAAGTTTGCTTTGTCAGCTGCAGGAAGAAAAACACCTGAGGGGTGAAGACTCCACCTGCTGCACAAAGCTGAAATTTCTTACCTGCAGCCACTGCCTCCAGGGGGTCAGGCACAGGTGTGTGTGTGTGTGTGTGTGTGTGAATGAATGTGAGCGAGTGCATCCGTATTCCAGCTCTGGGACCTCCAGCCGGGCTAGGAACACTGGACCATGTCCCTCCCTCATCCTCAGACCCAGTCCCCGATGTTCCCGGAGCAGGGGAGAAGCTGTGTGGGGCACAGCTGGTGGCCTGGGGCTGAGCAAGGACAGACGCTGCAGAAACAGCTGGAGGGGAATCAATTTGTTCTCTGCTACTGCCAGACATAAACCAATTGGAGCAGATCCAACAGGGGCCCAGTGCTGGGAGAAACGAACAGGAGAACGGCAAACCTGGGCAGTTCATCCTTGCTGGGACCTTCCAGTTGCCTGCAGGATAAAGCCTGGGCTCCAGGAAGGCGGCCGAGACTGCCTTTGTCCTCTCCCACCTCTCCTCACTCCACCTGGACACGCGGGCCGCAGAAAGTGTGGGGTCTGGCCGGGGGCCTCTTGCCGGTCCTCTCCTGGGAACGCTGCCCCTGCCTCTGCCAGCCCCTCCTCCTGGCCCACCAGCCCCCAGGTGCTCTCCTCCAGCCCCGCCTGCTGGGGCTCCTCTGGCCTCTGTTCAGTGAGGGCTCTGGTGAGAGATGAGGGATCAGAGGCTGGACCACAGGGCTCCCTTGGTGCTGCCTGACTGGAACCACGGTGACCGTCTCCGGACCCCTCAGCCCCCCAGCCCTGGCCCGGCCACTGGTGGTCACCCAGGAAGTCTGGCTGCTTCTCGGTGGCCCTGCTGCCGCTCTGATCACAGTGCTTCCCCATTGGGCCCTCCCACCCACTCCTCCCCCAAACCAGCCAGCTGTGTCCCAGGACTCCTCCCACCCTGCTGGCTCTTGGCACCCGTGTCAGCTGTGAGCCATCCCTGCGTGGCCCCTGTGGGCTGTGAGGCCCTGTTTTCCAGGAAGCAGCATCTCAGGGTCTGCAGGACAGGCCTGGGGGTTCTGGTTCCTCAGACGGGCCTTCCAGGGAAAGGGGGTATGAACTTAGGGGTGGCAGCTAGGAAGGGCTCCTGTGCTTCCTCTGGTGCCCGCCCAGTAGGCCGAGGGAGGGCGGTCCTGTGTCCCCATGTGTGTTGCTGCCACCTCTTCCCTGTCCCCACGTCCCTTCACACCCACTGCTGGTTTCTTGGCCGCTGAGTGGGTGTTCCCTCTGGTGGTTGGCATGCTTGCTTCTTGAGTGCCTCCTGCCTGCCAGTGTGGGGCAGGGGACCGGGACTCACCTTCCCAATTTAGAGGACAGGAAGTCATGTGGGTCTTGGGAGAACTCTGTGAGCAGTCCTCGAGGGCTGCCTGGAGGAGGGGATGCTTGGGCTGGCACTGAAGGACAAAGTGCCCCTGGTGCAAAGGGTGGAGGGGGTCCCATCCTCATGGCTTCACATCTACGTGCCCTGTGCTGTCCTCCCCACCTGGCACCACCCCCTCCCCATGGAGTCCCAGGGCTCTGGCCCTACCCACCCACTGTCCCAGCCACTCAGGATGGCCATGGGACCAACTTTCCAGGGCCTTCTTTGGTCCTTGCAGAGACACAGAGAGCCCAGGAAGCTTCTTTCACTCTGTTTTTTTGGTTGTTGTTTTGTTTGTCTTGTTTTAATCTCTCTCTCTCTAAGGGAAAAATCCACGGAGAACATCCAGTAAATAAAATCACCCACCTCGTTCCAAGTGAATCGGTGAGTCAGCTGCTGCTGATTTGATGTCAGGACAGAGTCTCTACCGTGGGGACTCACAGGCCTCCAAGAATACATGTGTGAACCCCCAGGTTCAAGGACTAGAGCCTGAGGACCCCTCAGCCAGGCCCACAAGGCCCCCACCTCCCCCTCAGCTTCTCTCCCACCCCCCACTTGTTCTGCTGCAGTGCCGCCCACCCCGAGCCCGTGATCACCCTCAGTGCTCCCCGCCCCGCCGCCCCCGCTGCCTTTGGGCACAGTACCTTCCCTGTCTCCGGCTGGAAGTTGCTTTCCCCCTTACTCGCTGGCCTGGCAAGCTCTTCTCATCCCCACGAGTCATCCCCTGCTGCTTCCCAGCCCCGCCCCCGGCCCCTACCCAGAGGGCGTGGACAAGAGCATCCCCTCACCCGCCCCCGGCTCCCCAGGCAGGTTCCTGCCTCCCCAGCACATCCCTAGGGGTCCCTGCACTCTTCCGTGTAACCTATTCACGTTTGCCCCACACCCCTTTCTGAGGCTGAGCTGACCAGTGGAACTCTGTCACCCTCAGATCCACCCACAGAACTGCCACCCATGACAGGTGACACGCTCTGCCCCAGGACAGGGATGCCTGGCTCAGAGCCACCCCCCCCTCCCATCGAAGCCACTGCTGGGCCTGGGCAACGGAGGTACTTACCCATGACCAGTAGTGGCAAGAACCTCCTCGCCTGCCATCTTCAGCAAGTCAAAGAGCCCTGGAACCACAGCCTGAGTGGTGTACCCCAGAATCACCACTAAGTCTAGGGGGACACAGGAGGGAAGAATCATAGAACTGGCGGGAGGGGGGTTTGGTGGTGGTTACAGAGCCCTGGATATCCTGCCACCTATGGCGCTATGATCTTCTGAGAGCCTCATCTGTAAAGTGGGCTGCTAGAGCCAATGGAATGGGGCTGTGGACATAATCTCCTCCCCAGGTCCTGCACGCAGTAGGTTCTCAATGAAGGCACAACGACCTGCCACATGCTGCAGGTGGCATTGCACCCAGCTCCATCCTCAAGCAAGACTGTCTGAAGCTCACTGTCCCCTTGCAGGCTCTGTGGTTTGGAGACGTGCCCTCAGCTTTCACCAGGAGTGGTTACAAGGAGCGCTTTTATGAGACTTGTCATGGCATTTGCTGTCCAGATGTTCTTGGGGACATTATCCATTTTTCATTTCTGGGCCACCTAGATGGAGCCTCATGGGAAAAGCATCTTTCAGAGCCAAGGCTGGAAAAGTCTGTATGCTTTCCAGAGCACTGAACGACCACCACGTTTGATGGAGCATTTTCCTAACACAGGCATGTACGGAGGCACCGCTCTGGCCAGCCCTTGGGACAGTCACCTCCAGGCTGATGGACTAGTCTTGTCCACCTTCCCCAGGGGTCTCACACAATGGGGAGAAAGGAGGGAAGGCTTTTCCTAAGGGCTAGTGAAGACAATCGAACTGATCCTATTTCCCTTTTCACTTTGGTTGCCAGGAACCTCAGAGCCAAATTGAAGACTCCAACCAAAGCCTCTGTGCGAGACCTACTGGCCTGCATATTTATGTTCCACTTTTCTCATTGTAGTTCAATTCCTACTGTCATTTATATTTCCTCTAACCTGGAAACTTCTGTGTGTTTGCATTTCACTCATTTTTGCTATATCTTGCTTGGAGGCTGATGCCATCCTTCAAGTAAGGCAGGGTTTTGTTTTTGTTTTTTAAACATCTTTATTGGAGTATAATTGCTTTACAATGCTGTGTCAGTTTCTGCTTTATAACAAAGTGAATCAGCTATACATATACATATATCGCCATATCTCCTCCCTCTTGCGTCTCCCTCCCACCCTCCCTATCCCACCCCTCTAGGTGGTCACAAAGCACCGAGCTGATCTCCCTGTGCTATGTGGCTGCTTCCCACTAGCTATCTGTATTATATTTGGTTGTATATATATGCCCATGCCACTCTCTCACTTCGTCCCAGCTTACCCTTCCCCCTCCCCGTGTCCTCCAGTCCATTCTCTACGTCTGAGTCTTTATTCCTGTCCTGCCCCTAGGTTCTTCGTAACCTTTTTTTTTTTTTTTAAGATTCCATATATATGTGTTAACATACGGTATTTGTTTTTCTCTTTCTGACTTACTTCACTCTGTATGACAGACTAAGGCAGGGTTTGAAGAATGTACAGACCCAACCACTGCCCCCAAATCCCACATGGCCCCCCAGTCCCAGGAGCAGACCCTCCACTTCCCCCTCCTTCTCTTCTCCTAAGGTCACGTCCATTCAGAACCTGCAATGGACGCTGTCTTTGGAGGGAGGATGCATGGACCCACACTCCAGAAGGAATTTTTGACTCACTGAACTTGGAGCCTAACGGGATGCCTGGCCCCAGGCCTTCATTCTGGGTGACAAAGAAGCCAAGAGAGGGTGGGTGGCAGGTCTTAGGTCACACAGCATGATGGTGGCTCTTCCGGCGTTCACCCACACAGGGTGTGCACCAGCTCGCCCACCACCAGCTTCCAACAAGGCAACGGTCTCCTGAATGGAAATCCTACGTAAACATGAGGCTCATTTATTATGATGACTGAGTGTCAGTTGCCTTGGCTAGAGGCTTTGGGACCAGAATGAAAACTGTAGACAGGGGGATGTTTCTGCCTGTCAAACGTTTCAGCAACCACCCTGAAAGCACACCAGTCCTCACCGTGGGGCCGGTAAACATCGTTGCCAGGGCCACCATGGAGCGGAAACGGCCAAGTCCACAGAAGCAAGGCTTGGTTTGTGCGAAGGAAAGGAAAAGAAACTTTCAGAACAATACCTGTTTGAGCTCTTCAGCCCACTTCCCTCGCTTATTTCCGGCAGCCTGGAATGCTTCGTGATGTTCTCCAGCGGGCAACTGCAGTGCACGTATGCATGCCTGCTCCCACGGGCAGGTGCTGGCACACACACCCGTGCGCCGGCACACGCATTCACACACTCACACACACGTGCTCACGCGAAGCACACTCGTGTGCACACACACGCACGCATGAAGCACATCCCCGTGCTCATACGCATACATGTGCCTGTGCTCACACGCGTGCACCCGTGGTCACGCACGCGCACACACGCCTGCACGCGCAGAGCACGAGAGCGCTGTCTAATGGGAGGCCAGTCCCTCCCCGAGCCATCACCGGTGATTAATGTCGATGCGGTAATGGCTCCGGGGGCTGTTCTAATCCCGTGTTGAGCAGCTTCTCAGCCCCAGTAGCCGGAGTGTGGGAAAAGCTGCGCCTCACTGTCAAAAAATATTGGCAGCTGGAGAGCAGAGCTTGCAAAGCCCAAGAGAATCGCGGCGCTTTTCGGAGCTGCAGCAAAACGATAGCCGCAACGCGCCCCTGTCCTCAAGGTCTCCCTGAAAACCCGCCCCCCAAGGGGATCTGAGGTCCCTGGAGCCCACACAGACCTCCCTCGCCCCTCCCCGCCCAAACAGCTCCTTTCAGTGCCCTCTGGCTCCTGCCCTGAGGTGGGGGACCGCTGGCAAAGGGTGCCTGGTGGGCATTTCCTGGGGGTGGGGGGTGGCCCCTCGCCCGCCCCCTCCCTGTGTCAAGCCGCGGGGCGCCCCTCCTCTCTGAGCCCACCCAGAACTGGGACTGAATCTTGGTGGAAAAGATCGATGGCAAAGGATCAGAGCCCTGGGGAGGTTCCTGCCAGGCGGAGGCCTGGGAAAATTGAAAACATCACATCAAGAGTGTCTCGGGATGGAGGAGCTCAGAGTGGCATCTTGAAAGAAAACGTCAGTCTGGGTCACTGCATGATTAATTCAGGGCGCGGGGGATGTGGGGGGAGAGGAGGCCGCTTAGCCTGATCGCAGTGGGCGTCCCCCGGGACCTTGCTGCCCCCTTCCTGGGCTGCGCTACGGAAAGGGGCCCGCAGATTTGAATGCCCACCCTGTGCTACGTGTTTCACACAAACTGATCTTCACAGCCACCCCGGGGCCGGGTGGGTGGTGCTAACTGGTCCCCACGTACAGAAGAGGAGGGGCTGGGCCTGAGGCCCCGCGGCTCCCCATGGCCGCCCCGTGGGGGGACCAGAATGGGGCCTGACCTCCTCCACTTACCCCCTGGGGCCCCGGTCCACCAGGCATACTTCTGTGAGTGGAAGCTGTAACTAGGCTTGTCTGAACTCAGAGCTGAACAAGGTATGGGAGCAGGGTATGGGATTGGGGTGGCAGTGAGGTCGTAGCGGGAGCAGAGAATCCCGGAGAGGGTGGGCTCAGCCTTGCAGAGAACACGGTGGTGGAGGTCCGAGCCGTGAGAGGGCAGAGGGTGCCCAGGACCCAGAGGATGCAGTCTGGCTGGACAAGGGGCTTCCCGGAAAGGCGGGGCTTGGCGGTGGGCCCTGACAAGGGGCTGGACCCCATCAAGCAGCAGGGCCTGTCCCAGGACGCCCAGCTGGGCCGCCCAGAAGGGGAGAAACAAACGGAAAAGTCACAGTCCCTGTATTCCCAGGAGGGTGTTTGGTGCTTCTGCAACCCACCCAGGCCTGTGTGTGTGCAAAGTGTGTGTGGTGGGGTGTGTGTGTGCACTCTGTGTGTGTGATTGTCTATGGGGAGGGGCTGTGATCACGGATATTAGGGAAGTTCCCCGCCCCAGGCAGAGCCCTGGCCCCAAGCCCTCTGGGGCAGGACAGCCGGGTTCCTGGGCTGACCACCGAGGGGGTCCTCTCGCCTGCCCAGGCTCTCTCCCTTCTGGACAGGGCTGGCCGGCCAGCACCTCCGGGTGGATCCCTGCCAGGTGTCCTGGCTCACACTGCCCCCCAGTGGCCATCCTGGGTGCCCAAGGGCCTGGGGCCGGAGTGGACAGAGAGCTGGCAGACAAGGTCCCAGAGTGACCAAGGCTACAGTCCATAAGGGGGTCTGTAGCCTTGGTCACTCTGGTAGGGGGTCCAGGCCCTACGGTCCCTCTAAAAAAGTGGCAGATATTCTGGCCTGAGACCTCCGGACCCACCAAGATGGTACCCGACACCTTCCACCAACCTCGGAGAGTGAAGAACCAGCCCGCTTCAACTGCCTGTACTGCCAGAGGATGGGCCAGCCCTCCGGTCCACCAGCATCTCATGGAGGCCCCTGCTCCATCACATCCCTGCCTCAGACCTCGGCTGCTGCATCTGGATTGGCACGGCCTGGGGGTCCTCGCAACTCAGACATCTTGTGAACTTAGGACTGCAGATCTGCTGGTGAGGGTCTGGGAGCTTCTGGGGGTTGTAACCCTCAGACCCCCCCCCCCTTGGAGAGGACCCTTGAGGCCCCTCCAGGGTTGGACCGTGCGTCCACTCCCAGAGCTGCGGTGGGAAGGGATCAGAGCCAGCCCACTCAAGGCTTTCATTTGGAGGAGAACTGAAAGGAAGAGGAGGCCCTCCCTGGGCCAGTGGGGATGCAGAGGGCAGGGGGCTGGGCCCAGGGCCCCCAGCTTAGCACATTTTCAAGACTTGCTATTTCAGGAAAGAGAGTGCCTAGCAGAGAAAAGCACTAGTGAGTGAGAGGCAAAGTGGTCCTTTCACGGCCAAGGTGACAGAGGGGGCGGCCAGCAGGCAGGGGGGCAGGGGCGGGGAGGCTATTCTCCCACCACAAAAATTCCCCCAAATGGCCAGGATCATGGTCAGAACTTGGCCTTTCTTGCAGTGTTGCCAGATAAAATACAAGAGTTACATGTGAGTCTCTGAGAAACATGCAATATTTGGGACATATATATACCAAGACGTTATTTGTCGTTCATTGGCAATTCAAGGAGAACTGGCTGTCTGTAGTTTTATTTGCTGACCTGGCAACAGCAGCACAGTCTCTCCCCCGGGCTGGCGGCGACTTCTCTCTCTCCCCGGCACAGAGGGGGCCATAGGGGCTAAGGGTCCGTCCCTCTCAGAATCCCCATCTAGGACTGGCTGAGCCATGGGCAGGTGGAGCCCACCATCCAGGGCCCCGTGGATGCCCACATCCCTGGGGTCATGAACACAAAAGACCGAGTTTAAGGGCCAGTCCCATCTGTATCCTTATCAGCCTGCTCTCGGTGCATGTCGACTGGATTGGTCTCCAGGCACCTCTACGGAGGTTTCAGTAGAAACACTCACTTTCTTCTCACCAAGGGGCCGACAAGGACCTCCAACCACGTGGCAGAAGGAATGTTGTGGAATGTTCCTGGCCCCCCTCCCCCCCCCCCCGCCCCATGGCCGGTCTTGGACCTTATCTTCTGCGCCGTGTCCCCGAAGACCCCAGAGTTAATCACACAGCCGCTGGTCTGAGCTCAGGACCACAGGGTATAGACAGGCTTCTTGTAGCTAATTTGGAGGGTTCTGTGCTTGGCACGGGGTTCCTGGGAGGGGTCTGAGGCCCAGGGTCTAAACTGTGTAGACACCGATGCCGCAGGTGTCTGGGTGCAGCCTTTGATCCCCCTCTCTTTCCCACCTGCCCTGCTGCCCCCTCCCAGGACTGCGGGGCTCCGTGACCACTCCTGACACCCCCTCCTCCTGTGTGCCCCAGCCGTGCCCACTGGCAGGGAGCATCCAGTCTCACGGAGCAGCGTCCAGGTGAGGGGACCCCACCCCGGGCAGGCTGCCAAGGGCCAGACCCAGATCTACACCATGAGGGCAAACCGGAGTTGGGCCACGGAGAGCAGGGGCTTCTGGGCTGAGGGGAGAACAGACTGGGGAGCTGAGAGTTCCTTCCGGTGGGAGATGGAGCCCGAAGGTTGGGGTGAGGCGGGCAGGGGAAGGCCAGGGGCCGGCACGCTTTTTCTGCAATGGGCCAGATGATAAATATTTTAGGTGTCGAGGGCCATATGGTCCCTGTCGCACCTATTCAACTCTGCCACGAACCAGAGTCACCGTGTCTGGACGGGCATAGCTGTGTGCCCAAGGAAACCTCACTCCCCAAACTAGAGGGCGGGTCAATGTGGTCCGTAGGCCACGGTTTGCCAACCCGCCTGGTCTAGACTCAAGAAGACAGGAGGGAGCCATGGGCCTGGGGCCCGGGAGTGGGGTGGGGAGTGAGGATGGGTCAGCTCGGTGAGCCCTGCTTCCAGCACCGAACGAGGCTGGGCATCGCAGAGCCAGTGGGGGAAAACGCGGTGGCCTGTTCCCATGCCCCCTTCCTGTCCAGAATGGAGGAAGAGTGAGTGAGGGGGCACAGGGACGCCAGATGGAGTCCATCCCAGCAAAGGAGCTCCCAGGGGGTGGTCCCAGACCCCCAGAGGAAATCAAGAGAGGAAGTGAGGCAAGAAGGCTGTGGGTCTGGAAACGGGGAAGGAAGGAGATTCTTGGCCCCAAGGCCAAGTTTTCTGGGCCACAGAGGAAGGGTCGAGGACATCCTCTAGCCTGACTTGGGAACAGGCCACCCTGGGGACCAGGCTCTAGAGCTGAGGGTGGCTGCCATTCTCACTCCTCGAGGCAGGTCCAGGGTCCGCAGGCAGGTGAGAGGGTCTGGAGGACGCAGCCTACCCTCCGGCATCGACCCCTGATCTCCTGAGTGCACTGGCACCCCCTGGCGGGGTGCAACTTCTGGACCCCTGGACTCCCACCTGGTGTATCCAGAGGAGGCACTTAGTCTTAACTTCCAGCCTCCCCCCAGTTTCTGGGGCAGAGACGAGATACCTTTTTGGTAAATTTGGCCGATTTCCTGAGCTCGGAGCGCTGGCTGCCCCTGTCTGACTCAGCGCCTCCAGGGCCTCTGATAGAACCAAGGGCTGGAATGCCTGTCCAGCCCCCTGCTTCCAGGAGGTTCTCAGACCCTGGACACTGTCCTCCATCCCTAGAGCCCTGAAGTGGTGCCCATCCTCCACAGGACAAAGGCCAAGCTCCCTGCGTGGCCCTCCAGGGCTCCAGCACTGTCCTACTGACCAGGCCCCCTCATGGCACCCTTACTCCTCACACAGACCCCGGGAGGTTCTCCAGGCCCCTCGCCCTGTTTCTAAGAATGTCCGTGACCTGGGTCTGAGCTGAGGTCCACCATCTCACAAAAGGAAGCCCTCTCCATCTCTAAGTAGCACTGCAAGGCAATGGGACAGTGGAGACCAGCGGAAGTCACTCAATGCCAAGTACACGGTGGTTCCCCAAGGGGGCGGAGAAGCCAGGTCAACCACCAGCACCGGCAGAGCTCCGGGCACTGGCCGCGATAGTATTATCATCCCAGGCTGTAACGTTTCTTTTCCCCAGCCTTCCGTGAGCTCTCAGGAGCCGGGGCTGTGTCCCCCTCGTGCCCATGTTCCTTGGGGAGGCCAGCCTCCAGCACTTAACAGATGCACGGTCAACCGTCAATGGATTTGGGGATAAACGAAGAGTATCTACTCTTTGCTATATTCTGAAATGTGATGCTCAAATATAAAGTTTCAAATAATCTAAGCCAAAGTGGATGCAGTGTCTTTTCTCAACAGTGATTCTCAAGGAACGATTTTCATGATTATTCAGGAGGTTTACGTCTGCTCACCACTCAACAAGTGATGTTTGACATTTTCACTGTTCCACGTGGACTCCTCGCGGCTCAACACCCACGATTCCTGGCAAGGAAGCAGCTTGCAAGAAGCACTTGATGAATGCATGGATGAAGAAATCAACAAAGGTCGCTCGTCACAGGCTACCCTGGAGCAGTCTGCCGGTCAGTGTTTCTCTTTCCTTAGACTGTGAGCTCCTGGAGGGCAGGAAAGATTTCTCATGTATCTTTTATCCCCAGGAGCTCTCAGGATGCTCAAAACATATTTGTTGAATGAAGACACACCTGTAGAAATAAGGGCATCACACTCCCATTCTATGAACTAGACCACCGAGATCCCAAATGACACCTACAAAGCTACAACAATGGGACCCATAAGGACAACACCACTCTGGGATTCTGCCAGGAAGCCCTACTCAGTGGTTTCTGGGTCCATCTGCAGACAGGCGGCTCTCCGAGGCTGAGCGGGAGGAAAGTACTGTCCTAGAGCCTGGCCCCTCATGGTTATGTGTGCACCGCCCTGCCCTCGGCTCAGAGAGCTCAGTCCCTTGAAACACACCCCTTTGAAATATTGAAAGAGCAGGACTTCCCTGGTGATGCAGTGGTTAAGAATCCGCCTGCCAATGAAAGGGACGCGGGTTGGAGCCCTGATCCGGGAAGATCCCACATGCCGCGGAGCAACTGAGCCCGTGCGCCACAACTACTGAGCCTGTGCACCACAACTCCTGAAGCCCCCATGCCTAGAGCCGGTGCTCTGCTACAAAGCCCATGCACCACAATGAAGAGCAGCCCCTGCTCGCTGCAACTAGAGAAAGCCCATGCACAGCAACGAAGACCCAACGCAGCCATAAATAAATAAATAAATTTATTAAGAAATAAAGAAGAAAGGGCAATTTCCAAGAAAACGGGATCAGCGTGCTCGCCATCCGCCTCTCCCAGTGCCTTCTGTCTTTTTGGGCTGATTTGTAAGACTCACAAGAGAAGCCCAAGACGGAGGGAAGGATTTGGTTAAGAAGAAAAGCTCATCGCACGTTGGCAGGGGCTTGGTGATCTCCCTGTTTCGCATCTGAGAAGTAGCACACGCATGTGGATCTCCTGGGCCACGTGGCGAGACCTGCATGTGCCTTAGAACGAGAGTACACGGGTTCAGGCTGTGGACACACAGATACAGATGTTTCGGCTCTGAGAGCTCCAGATGTGGCCCATTGTTCTGTAGTTTGTCCTTCTGCAGCTCGATCCTCCAAAAAAAGAACTTAAAAAAGAAGCAAAGAACTGAACCATTAAAATCGCATCAACAAATCTTCCCCCCCAGCCCACACTCCACTTTTTGTTTTCTTTCACGGAGGAAGTCTGCTTCCAAAACTTTGAGATTAATGACTAAATTCATTGCACGTTCCAGCTTCCTAAAATGATCGATTTAAAATTTAAGATTCATTGGATTTTTAAATGCCCTAAAGCATTTGCATTTCACCCAAATCACCAGTGTAAACAGTGGAGGACTCCACATCTCCAGAGTCAGACAGACACGGGGGGCGAGGGGTGGGACTCGGGCCCCCACTTTTGAGACAGGTCACCTCAGGGATGTCACTTGGCTTCTCTGAAGCTCACATCTCTCCCCTGTGAAAAGAGGAGGGTGATGTTCTGAGAGGTCAGCAATAGGAACCGGGAAGAAAATGGGTGGAAAGGTCCAGGAGAGCATCTGGTCAGACAGGGGTGAGCTCCAGGCACCTGATCCGATGATGATAGAAATCTGTCATTAAGCTAGAAGCCATTGTTCTTTCCTGCTGCAACGGCCGACCCAAGGGTTGGAAAGGATCTTGGAAATTGTTTGGCCTGCTTTCTCCTACCTACGGGAAAACAAGCCTCAGGCCAAGGGGCTTCTGTGGTCAACAGAATAAAGCACCCCTCCTTCCCCTGCCCGCCCCCGCCAGCAAAGATGTTGACATCCTAATCCCAGGAATCCGGGAATATGTTACCTTACATGGAAAAGGGACTTTGCAGAGGGAATTAAATTAAAGATTTTGAGATGGGGTATTTTTTTTTAACATCTTTATTGGAGTATAATTGCTTTACAATGGTGTGTTACTTTCTGCTTTATAACAAAGTGAATCAGTTATACATATACATATGTTCCCATATCTCTTCCCTCTTGCGTCTCCATCCCTCCCACCCTCCCTATCCCACCCCTCTAGGTGGTCACAAAGCACCCAGCTGATCTCCCTGTGCTATGCGGCTGCTTCCCACTAGCTATCTACCTTACGTTTGGTAGTGTATATATGGGCATGCCTCTCTCTCACTTTGTCACAGCTTATCCTTCCCCCTCCCCATATCCTCAAGTCCATTCTCTAGTAGGTCTATGTCTTTATTCCCGTCTTGTCCCTAGGCTCTTCATGACATTTTTTCCCCTTAGATTCCATATATATGTGTTAGCATACGGTATTTGTTTTTCTCTTTCTGACTTACTTCACTCTGTATGACAGACTCTAGGTCCATCCACCTCACTACAAATAACTCAATTTCGTTTCTTTTTATGGCGGAGTGATATTCCATTGTATATATATATGTGCCACATCTTCTTTATCCATTCACCTGTTGATGGACACAGGTTGCTTCCATGTCCTGGCTATTGTAAATAGAGCTGCAATGAACATTTTGGTACATAACTCTTTTTGAATTATCGTTTTCTCAGGGTATATGCCCAGTAGTGGGATTGCTGGGTCACATGGTAGTTCTGTTTTTAGTTTTTTAAGGAACCTCCATACTGTTCTCCATAGTGGCTGTATCAATTTACCTTCCCACCAACAGTGCAAGAGGGTTCCCTTTTCTCCACACCCTCTCCAGCATTTGTTGTTTGTAGATTTCTTGTTGATGGCCATTCTGACCAGTGTGAGATGATATCTCGTTGTAGTTTTTATTTGCATTTCTCTAATGATTAATGATGTTGAGCATCCTTTCATGTGCTTGTTGGCAATCTGTATATCTTCTTTGGAGAAATGTCTATTTAGGTCTTCTGCCCATTTTTGGATTGGGTTGTTTGTTTTTTTGTTATTGAGCTGCATGTAAAACTGGACAGCTACATGTAAAAGTATGAAATTAGAACACTCCCTAACACCATACACAAAAATAAACTCAAAATGGATTAAAGACCTAAATGTAAGGCCAGACACTATCAAACTCTTAGAGGAAAACACAGGCAGAACACTCTATGACATAAATCACAGCAAGATCCTTTTTGACCCACCTCCTAGAGAAATGGGAATAAAAATAAACAAATGGGACCTAATGAACCTTAAAAGCTTTTGCACAGCAAAGGAAACCATAAACAAGACAAAAAGACAGCCCTCTGAATAGGAGAAAATATTTGCTAATGAAGCAACTGACAAAGGATTAATCTCCAAAATTTACGAGATGGGGTATTATCCTGGATTATCCGGATGGTCCCCATCTAATCACATGAGCGCTTAAGAGGTGAGAGGCTTTCTTGGCTGTGTTCCGAAAGAGATGAGATGAAGGAAGAAAGATCAGAGACACGGTACACTGCTGGCTTTGGAGATACAGGACGGGGCCATGAGCCAAGAACTGTGGGCACCTCTAGGAGCTGGAAAAGTCGAGGAAATTGATTCTCCCCAGAGCCTCCAGAAGGAGCTCAGCCCTGCCCACACCTTGACTCTAGGCCAGTGAGACTCAAGTCAGACTTCTGACATCCAGAGCTGTGAGGTAAGAAATGTGTGCTGTTTTAAGCCCCTGAGTGTGTGCGGAACTGTTAAAGCAGCAACAGGAAACTTAGTCCAAGGTCAGGCTCCTGGCTCCCAGCTTGTGCTTGTGCCCCAGGGCTCTGTGCTGTTTTCTTCCCAAAAGTGGTCCTAGCAGCTGGCATCCCCCTCTTCCCTCTGGGAGATAGAGCACAGATGCTCACTGTTTCTCCCAGCAGCCTTGCTGGTTCACTCATCCATTTATCATCCAGCAGGTATCTACTGGGCACACACTCTGCACCAGGCACTGAGGACACCACCGTGGGGTCATACAAAGTCCCTGCCCTGCAGCTCCCCATCCTGAAGGGCCTTCAGGATGAAGCCCTCGAGGCACCCAGATGCTCCGGGCAGCCTCAGAGGATGGGTGGACAAATAAAGGGTGGTCTATCCATACAATGGAATACGATGCAGCAGTAAAAAAGGAAAGAAGTACTGACACGCGCTCCAGTGTGGATGAATTTCGGTAACATCATGCTAAGTGAAAAAAGCCAGACTCAAAAGGCCACGGATTATATGATTCCTCTGATATGAAATGTCCACAACAGACAAATCCATAGAGTCAGATAGTAGATTAGCATTAGCCAGGGGCTGGAGGGAGAAGGTAGGTAGTGATTGCTTAATAGGTATGGGGTTCTATAAGTAAGAGTTCTCAGAGAAATAGCACCACTAGGATATATATATATATATATAGAGAGAGAGAGAGAGAGGGATTTATTATGAGGGTTTGGCTCACACAATTATGGAGGCTGAGAAGTCCCAAATCTGATGTCTGCAAGTTGAGGGTCCAGGAAATTGGTGGTATAGTTCCAAGAAGGGCCAAGAACTGGGAACTCCAATGTTGGGGCAGGAAAGACGATGTCTCAGCTGAAGCAGAGAGAAAGAGAATTTGCCCTTCCTCTGCCATTTTCTTCTATCCAGGCACTCACCAGATGGGGTGGTGCTCGTCTGCATTGGTAAGGGCAATTTTCTCCACTCAGGTCACCAATGCAAACACTAATCTCCTCCAAAAACACCCTCACAGACACCCCCAGAAATAATGTTTTCACCAGCGATCCGGGCATCCCGGAGCCCGGGCAAGTTGATACCTAAAATTAACCATCACAGGGGGTTTTGTTTGGGGGGATGAGAAAGTTTTAGACCCAAAACAGAACCAAACAGGCAATGAAGCAACGTGCATCTGGTTGGTTCTGCCCCAAACGCATCAAGGGGTCCAGGAGGGTCTGTGGGTTTGGTGGCAGGTACCCACCTGCAGGTCAGGCAGCCCTCACGTCTCCTACTGAGGATGGAGATAGGCACCCTGACCTTGTAAAGTGTGTGCAGTGGCCTGCCGAGAGCTGGCCCCACCCCCGCAAGGGTCCTCCTCCTCCCAGAGTGCCCTTCTCAAGGGGGCTCACTTACTACAGCCCACTGCCTGCCCGATTTCACACGGTTTGGTTATCACCTGCATTTGTTTATCTTTTTAATTCAGTCCACGTCAGAGCACGTCTTACAGCAGACCCTGACTGCTATGGAAGAGTTAGAAGGGAGTCTGAAAAATATAATGGACTTAGAAGAAGAATCCCGAGAGAGAGAGAGAATTGTGAATGTCTGTGCCCGTGTGTGCTGCCCAGCTGTGGGGGAAGCATGGGGAAAAGTATCTGAGAACGATTTGGAAAACCTGGGACACAAGGCGACTCTGTTCCCCTAAAGGCGCAAACCCCAGAGATACTTACACACCAAGGCAACATATATTTCACAATTTATCCAACATTGAGCAGCATTGGGTACAAATGCTTCCAGAATTTTCATTAACCAATTTAAACATTTTTCTAGAGAAGGGACCAAAATTTTAAAATGAAGAAACATCCTTAGGGACAAATGGGGGAAAATCTCAACCCACGATCTGCATGCAAGACCCTCTTGTTGAGGTTTAGGGCTTTGCCTTCACGGGGCTCTGTGTCCTTCACCAGCCTGGCCCCAGGGTAGACAGTCCCATGGTTCAGAGAAGGGCAGGGTTGCCCGAAGGCTGCAGCTATCCAGACAGGCATGCGCTGGACCAACCTGTCCGGCTTATAGACGTACTAGCTGATTGCTTGAAATAAAGTCAGCCGTTCCTCCAGCTAATGTGTGGATGGTGGGATCAATCGGGTACACAGAAACAGATTACCAAGCAGGTGGCTTCGGGCTAAAGATAAATTGTGTCCTCATGTAACTTAGCAGAGTGGGATGCAGACAGCTCCTAATATACAAAGAAAGACTGTGTAATTACTTATTGCTGCGGGAAGCCCAGGCTGCGGCTCTCTCTTGGCTGCAGAAACCCCAGAAGACCCTTCCCTGGCGGAAATGTTACTGCTGGAAGTGCCACCCTGTGCTCCAACTGAGATCGGGGCTGGTTCTCCGGGCGGGGTGGGGGGGTTCCAGGGGGATGACACAAGCCCTTGCCTGCCCCCTCACAGCAGAGAGCAAAGAGGCCAGGGGACACACTCACTCCGGGCTGAGAGTCACATCCTGTTCCCAGCAGGACAGTTCTTGGAGGCACGCCCCTTCCTCCTTGCCTGAGTTAACCTCCCCAGACGTCTGACCTGGCAAATCGGCCTCCAAGGTTGGAACAAACCTGCTTGCCCCACATTTCTCCAACTTCTCACATCCCTGCTATACTTGGCCTTTGTCCACAATATAAGCCCTTTGGGCATCTGTCCTCTCCCTTACTTCTTTTTTTTCTTTTTTGGAAATAATTAGAGATTCACAGAAACTTGCAAAAACGGTACGGAATCGCACGCACCCTTCACCCAGTTTCCCCCAGTGATAACAGCTTGCATAACTGTAGTTCAATATCAAAAGCAGGAAACTGACCTCAGTGTAACCCACAGACCTTATTCAGATTTCACCAGTTTTACATGCTGTCTTAGTCTGATTGGGCTGCGGGAACAAAATACCACAGACTGGGTTATTTAAACAACAGACATTTATTGCTCCTCGTTCTGGAGGCTGGGAAGCCCAAGATCACATGGCTGGCCTATTCAGTTCCTGGTAAGGACTCTCTTCTTGGTTTGCAGACAGCAGCCTTCTTGCTGTGTCCTCACATAGGGGAGAGAGATTACCTCTCTGGGTTCCCTTTTATTAGGGCACTAATCCTAACATGAGGGCTCCACCCTCATGACCTAATCACCTCTCAAAGGCCCCACCTCTAATACATCACATTGGGCATTAGGCTTCAACATATGAATTTGGGGTGGGCACAGCAGTCCATAGCATGTGCATCGTTATGTGCGTATTTAGTTCTATGCAATTTTATCACACGGGTACATTCATGTAACCACCACCACAATCAAGACGCAGGACCATTCCATCACCTGGAGGATCCCCCTCACTACATACTTATTGTCACACTCCCTCCCTCTTTTCCCCTCTCGCCATCTCTAGCCCCTGGCAACCGCTAATCTGTTCTCTAATTTTGTCATTTTGAGAACGTTATATGTAACGTTTTGAGATCAGTTTTTTTAACTCAGCCTGATGTCCCTGAGTTCCATCCTCACTGTGTGTACCCACAGTCTGCTCCTTTTTGCTCCTGGGCTGTGGTCCACAGACCATGGTACCGTGGTTTGTGTAGCTCTTCATCCATCGAATGGCATTTGACTCTCCAGTTTCTGGCTATTGAAGCTGCTATGAGCACCATGCACAGGTTGTTGTGCAAACAGAAGTTCTCATTTCCTTGGGATAAATGCCCAGGAATGTAATTTCTGGCTTTTAAGGTAAGTGTTATGTTTAGTGTCTTTTGTTTGTTTGTTTTAAACTGCCATACTTTCCCAGAGTGGCCATTTTACATTCCCAGTTAATGTATGAGAAATTTCATTCCTCTGCATCTTCACCAGCATTTGGTGTTATCACTATTTACTTTTCTGAGTATTTTGTAGAAAGTCCTTCAGTTGGGAGACACTGATGTTTTGCTCCTGGTTGTCGCTATTCTTTATTTTGGATGTTCTGATAGGCATGTAGTGATATCTCACTGTGGTTCCTGTTTTTTGCCCATTTCCTAATTGGATTGTTTGTTTGTATACTGTTGAGTTTTGAGAATTCTTTATATATTCTAGATACAAGTCCTTTGTCAAATATATGCTTTGTCAGATACAAGCTACCGAGTCTGTAGCTTGCTTTTTCTCTCTCTGAATGGAGTTCTTCATAGCTCAAAATCTCTTAATATCAATGAAGGCTGACCTATCATTTCTCCTTGCATAGATTGTGCTTTTGGTGTCGTTTCTGAAAACTCTTCTCCAAGCCCTCAGATCCCAAAGTTTTTCTCCTATGTGCTTTTCTGTAAGTTTTACATTTTTTTTTTTAGTTTTACATTTTTACATGTTTACATTTGAATCTTTGATCCATTTTGAGTTGATTTCCATATACAATGTGAGGTTTAGATTTTATTTTTAGGCCAGTGGGTGTTCAATCACTCTGACACCCTGTGCTGAAATATCCCCTCCTTTTAATACACGGAAGTTCTCATCTTCCACGCGCCCCACTCCAGACCCATCGTGCTGCACCTGATTCCCGGAACCTCCAGACTCCTCTCCATTCCTCCTTGGGCTCCCAGCTGAGCCTCCCTTTTCACCCTCCGAGTACACCCTGCCTTCTCCCACCCCTCAGATGTCTGGGGAGACAGGCAGAGCCCCGCCCACCATCGCTCTGTTCCCGGAGGCGTCCGCCAGCCTCACTGTTCTCTCCCCAAACCATCATTCCTCACGCACTTGGCCAGCCTGGAGGGGGACAGCACTCGTTCCTTGGCTCTGCCTCCTTGACCCCTCACCACTCACGACTGAGAATGTCATCCCAGGTCCCCACCTGTACCCCTTCATCTCTGCATGTCCTCCCCTGAGCCCATCCCCCCAGACCCACCCTCAGCTTCCAGCCGCAACGTCCAGTTCCTCCAGCCCTGTCATCAGCCCTCCCCAAACCCCAAACCTTAGCCTTCCCAGGACCTCTCCCAGGTAAGCCTTGCGTCCTCTCCTAACTGCCTGTGGCCTCTTCACGTCTTCCTGTAGACTCAGTGACCATCGTTGGAGGATGATGTGAACTCTGTCCTCTAAGCTCCAGATCCGTATTCCAGAGTCTGGTGGGCATGTCACAGGCCTGTCAACATCACCATGTCCTAATCTTAACTCATCACCTCCCTCTCGTCCCACCCCACTCATCCTCCTGGGTTCCCTGGGTGTGAACAGCAACGGCAGTGACCCTGCCACTCAGAGCAGGCACCGCCCCCAGTCTCTCTTCTCCCACCCTCTGGACGTCCCATCTCTCACCCCCCACCCTTGACTTGGGCCACTGTTTCCATCTCTTCTGCCCTTCCATCCCCAGCTTCTTCCTGTTCTTGCTGCCCTCTAATCCATTCTCCTCACTGCAGTGAGACGTGCACATCTGAACGTCTCACCTGTGATGAGAACCTGCCTGGGTTAAAGCCCACACCCCTCATCCTGCCACACAATGCCCTGCGGACACGGCCTCCACTGCCTCCCTAGCATCCCCGCCCTCGGGTCCCCCCACATTCCTGGAGACCCATTCCTCAGCCATTCCTGGTCTCTTGTTTCCAGGTGTTCGCCCATTCTGTTCCTCTGCTTGGCATGCTATTCCACCCTTTTCATTGGTCAGTTCTGATCCAGTCTTCTGGTCTCCACGGAAGCATCGTGTTTTCTGAGAAGGCTTTCCTGACCCCAAGAGACCCTGGTCCCCATCAATAATTGCTTATCAATGTCTGTCTCATGACCTAGAGTGTAGGATACATGAGGACAGGCCTCCTCCCGCTCTGGGCCTCCGTTTCCCCATCTGTAAGTGGGCAGAATTAGACTCCAAGATGTCAAAGACCTACATCCTCTTAGAGGTCCAGGTCTGAGTTTTATTTCACTCTGTCTCCCCATGTGACAGAGAAGGGGCTTGGGGAGTGTGTGTCAAGTGGAAGAGAGAACGATGGGGAGAAAAATGCAAGAAAAGGAACAGCAGGAAGAAGAAAGCAAACACAAGACAATTCGGTTAAAACAAGTCCAGCTCAACAACAGTGGGAACCCTGGAGTCACAGGGAGGGACCAAACCAGCCGACAGACGCCCCAGATGAGGGCAGGTGAGGGTTGTCAGGGCTGGAGGGACGAGTCCTCGGTGAAATTCCGCGGGGGGACACTGGGCAAGAGGGGTGGCTGGTGTTGACACTGTCATGGCCAGTCTGGCCGTCCCCAGTAGAAGGAGCTGGGGAACCACAGCCCCACCAGAATGACCAGTGCAACTTGTAGGACACCCACCTCCCCGACCCCAAAGTCCATCACAAAGCTTCTACCCCAACTCCCTCCCTGGAGCCAAAGATACCACCTCTGGTAGTTCATGCTCCCCAACCTGGCCTTTCCTAGCAACTGTATTACCTCAAATGCTTGCCAGAGACAGTTGTGGGCCAGCTGTACCCACGGTGCCTGTGGGCAGCAAGAGTGGACACTTAAGAGCCAGACCCCAGCCAGCCAGGTACACCTGGCCATGCCCTTGGCTGTGGTCTGCTGGGGTAGCATGTCCTTCACTGCCCGGGGCTCACAGCCCAGCAGGGACCCAACGCCCAGCCATGGCCCCTGCCGTTCGGCCGTGGAGAATTTGTATGAGTTTTCATGTTTGGGCTCAGCTTGGGCATGAACCACCCAAACGAACCTTGCGTCACTGGTGGGGCGAGGACGACGCAGAAGGGACCACTCACTGCCCACCACTGTCACGGTCCACAGACAGGAGGCCATGGGGAGAGCTCCCAGCCCAGGATGCGATGCCCTGGAGTCTGGGTCCTTCCATCAGAGAGAGATGGTGGCCTAGGCCAAGATCAGCAGCGTGTGGTTGGCACAGCTTGGGAGGCATGACCGTGGACCCCACTTCTCCTCTGCCGTGTGGCCCCCCGAGCTTGGGGCAGGGCCGGCCACGTGATCTGTGGGTCCCTGTGCAAAAGGAAAATGTGGGGCTGGCTCCCTGTGAGGAGTTTCTAAGCAGTGGGGCCCTTCTGAGAATGGGTCCCCAAAGCCAGCCCAACTTGGGAGTCCCAAGCATAGATTGGCTTCCGTGCCTGAAGAGATGGATAACGAGCTGTAAGAATGGCCTCCTTTTGCTGTTTTATCCCCTCGTGCATCCCCCAAGTGCTCTTTCTCTACCACACCCTCCTGCTGACTTTAAACTGTGGAGTGCCTCGCACAATGGAATCTTCCAGATTCTTCTGGAATTCTTCTTCCACTCGGGAAATGCCATCAGCTCTGTGCCTCAGCTTTCCCATCTGTGAAGCGAGGGTGCTGGGCCCGACGGGGGCTTGTCCGGTCTACTTGGAACAGGCCAGCGAGTCCCTCATGCTGCCCTGGCTCGGTTCTGAAGGCAGGGTCTTGCGGGGTTGTGGAGAGCCGGCGCTCCTAGTGCTGCGGCCGCACCCTGATGCTGTCCGCCCACCCCTCTGGTCCTCTCCCCGAACTCTGTCTTACTTTCCTCTCCTGGTGTTTTTAACAAGGATCCCACATACTTGGACCGAACCCAGCTGTTACCCTGGAGGCCACCAATAAATTTTGTAGGCAAATAAAATTGACTGAAAATTAGCATAAGAAGCCTTAAATTAACAGGATGTAATTTTATGAGTATCTCGCAAACTAGTCAAAGATGTATGTCAGCCCGGGGTGAGTCAAGCCTTGCAAGTGTCTTTCATTATATAATGCTGCTAATTTTTCTCAAATGTAAGCAATGTGTTTTCTTCCTAAACATTAAGTTCTTTGTCCTGCAAATTGGAAAAAAAAATTCCCCTTAAAGCCCGGCTTTGCTCAACCACAAAACAAGGCAGGGAGGTGGGATCAAAGGTGCCCCACCGCCCCCTGGGTCTAGGAAGCCCCCAGCCACGCGTTGGAGGCGCTTGCTTGGAGCAGCGGAGACTCCACGTTCAGGGTCACGGAGGCTGGGAGCCAGGAGGCCTCCAAACATAGGCTGGGAGGGAGACAAAGGTGCCAACCCCTTGGGCCAATGGCGTTCATTAGGAAAGACTGGCCTTCCCCTTCCTGCAGCGCACGGTTGCCTGCACCATGGGCTCGGCTGAGGACACAGGGCAGGCAGTGAAACCCAGACCCAACATGTACCAGGGGCTGGGCACACAGACAAGGGCACCGTGGCCTGCCCCCAGGATGCTCACAGTGTAGTGTGACCAGAGCCGCCTGGGGGCACTTGTAGGAGGTGCACCACCCACCCAAGGGCTGAGAAGGCTGTAGGGGGAGTTTGAAGGAAGCCTTACTGAGTGAGCAAGGATTCTCTGGAGCCGGGGAAGGCATTACAGAGGTAAGAGGGAGCAAAGGGCCTTAGGATTCACAGTGAGAGAGCTTCAAGTTCATCATTCCAGGGAAACACAGGACCCACGAGTCTTGTCCTACAGGCTGTAGGTTTGGAGGATAAATGACCCGGGAAACAGGGCTGACACTGATTCAAAGCTGTGTTCGCCCTGACTGCCCCCCATGTGTCAAGAAGATGGGCGCTGGCCAAGCCAGGCTGAGGCCATCATCAGTGCCCAGACTCCTGAGTGACACTTGTAAGAGGGAGCTGGAAGGTTTCCCCTCTTGTTCTGGAGTGCCCTGTTTAGTTTGCCATGGAGGCAGACCCATGCAGAAAGTTTAGAGGCAGATCTGGTCTGGATGGGGCGGGGGATCCTCAGCATTCAGAGGCTGGTGACGTTATGGGACCAGGTGAGACCACCCAGGGGTACAGAGATGCAGGTGGGAAGCTGGAATGTTGTGGCCACCTGGCAAGGAAAGACAAGAACCCGGTCATCACACCCGGAAAATAAGAGCAGATATAAGATAACAGAAAATACATATGTTGGTCTCTTCCCCCAAACCCTCAGAATTTCCAAAGTGATAAGAGCGCCGGGAACATCTCTTGTTCTGATATTTAGTCTCTGCCCCCAGTTCTGACACAGGGCTCCTAAATCCTTTGGAATTTCCTGGGTGATAGGAGTGTCTTTTGTTCTAATTGGGTGACTCTGGGTGGGCTCCTGGATGGGGGCTGGTCACCAGAAAGATGGAGCTATGATTAGAAGCCTGGAATTTTCAGCCCCGTCCCTGCACCTCCAGAGAGGGGAGAGAGGCTGGAGATGGAGCTCATGACTGATCATTCCCCGCGAGGAAGCCTCCATGGAATCCCAATAGTAGGGGATTCAGGGATCCTCCAGGTGGGTGAACATCCACATACGGGGCGGGGGGGGGGAGCGGTGATGCACCCCCCAAGTCCCCAGGGGCAGAAGCACCTGTGCTCAGGACCCTCCCAAACCTTGCTCGCGTATCTCTCCATCTGGA
Organism: Phocoena sinus; assembly: GCF_008692025.1. NCBI lineage: Eukaryota > Metazoa > Chordata > Mammalia > Artiodactyla > Phocoenidae > Phocoena > Phocoena sinus. The sequence goes on from NC_045764.1 coordinate 174,594,796, forward strand.
TGTACATCTGTGTCCTTTTTCATATCCTTTCAGAAGCTGGTAAATATGTGTTTCCCCGAAATCTGTGAGCCGCTCGAGCAAAGTAATTCCCAGGGGGACAGAAGTGGTATCTGCCCTTGCTCTCGTCACTGAAAAGAGCTGTCGCCCTCTCACCGTGACACTCAGGCCTGTCCCGTCCGTCCTCGCTGTCACAATCAGTGCCCAGGAGGCCCTTTTGAAGGGCAGTGGGCAGAGTGGCGGACTCGACCGCAACCTTAGTGGTACGCTCTTTGCTCTGAAGAGGAACCCAGACGCGGAGGAAGAGTGGGCAGAACTCGAGCTCAGTTTGTCCCAGACCTTCCCAGCTGCTGTGCACCCACGTGATTTCAGCTGCTTCCCAGCCCCCAGGACCCCCGGGACAAAGGCACAGCCATCTGCACTTGGCAGACAGGAAGCCGCTGAGCTGTCCCACGTGAGCGGAGAGACCTGGGCGCAGAGCCTCCTGGCTGTCTTGCTCCTAATCCGCCCTCTTGGCCCCTGAGCTCTGGGCATGAGGAAAACTTCTTCCCAAGCACAGAAATAAGGATGACAAATCTGCCTTCTGAGCATGTCATGTGAGTCTCGTGCAGGAAGGCTTGCAGGTCAGAGATGCAGGTCACGTTAGGGATGCAGTTGGCTCCCCGGGGGCCACACCTTGGCTCCAGAGGAGCTGAAGGACCATATGATCACAGCGAGCCCATCCCCACCCCAGGGGGCACTGAGCCGATGGATTTCTGGGGTGTGAGGTCAACATGAAATGGTCTCCGGTAACTCCCATCATGCTCTGGGAACGGATGCTGTGGGACGGTCCATCGGGTAAACAGTCACCTGGTCCAGCTTGCCACCTCTGCCCTGATTCTGTGCCAGCTCGACATTTGGTCCTGACTCACCTTCCGTGGACGTCCGGCTGCAAAAAGAGAATGCCCTGGTGATGCCCACACAAGTCCAGGCCACATGGCAGGCTGTTTCTCACTGAGCACTGGCATGTTGGCACCTGGTTTTGTGAACTTGGCTTTAGAAAATCCACCCCCAGAGCCTGAATTCAGGAAATCCTCCAAGGCCATGAGAGACAAACCGTCAGCCTCCAGGTTCACCACGGGCCCAAGAAGCACATCCCTTAGCTGTTTTACTACAAGCTCACCCTGCTACTTCCTGTACCCTTTTCCTTCTTATTCCTATTTTGGGTAGTTCTGTCACAAGCCCCCGTCACTTTCAGCTTTCTCCTTGGAGGTGACACAGAACAAAGGGGTGTGACATGTGCAGGGAACACCTCAGGGTTGGGGAGAGCACACAGGCCTTCAAATGGGTGTCTTGTGCAGAGGGGGGACGGGTTGCCTCCAGGAGAAAGGAGCACCCATATTTTTTGGACCTGTGATTAGAAAACAGACAGCTCCTTGGAAAGATGCAGGATTTGAGGGTAGGGATGTGAATAGAGAAAATATGCCCCCAAAGGCCAGTATGGGCAGGTTGGAGGGTGTGGAATTTACTGGAGATGCTAAACAGGCGATGGATCAGTCTGCACCAGTTGCCATGACAAAATACCACAGACGGGGCAGCTCCGACAACAGACACTTATTTTCTCACAATTCTAGAGCCTGGAAAGTCAGGGATCAAGGTACCAGCAGGGTTAATTCTTCTTAAGCCTCTCTCCTCAGCTCGTAGATGGCCGTCTTCTCTTCTCTGTGTCTTCACATCATCGTCCCTCTGTCAGGGTCTGTGTCCTACTTTCCCCTTATCTTAGAAGGACACCAGTCCGATTAGACTAAGTCCCACCCTGAGCACCTCACTGTCACTTATTACATCACAAGGACCCTATCTCCAAAGACAGTCACATTTTAGGTACTGGGGGTTAGGACTTCAACATATGAACTTTGTGGGGGGGGGGACACACTTTTGTCCATAGCAGGGAATGAAGGTTGTATCTGAAGAATCTGAAAATGAACAAGGAACATAAAGTGTGAATCTCACCAAACCTGCAGTTCCTTTGGTCTGGGGAGAAATTGACACTGCAGGATAGCAACACTGGCTGTTTAATCAGCAAGCTTTCAGTGAAGCTCGTCAAGGGATAAGTGGGAATTAACGCACGTCTTATCAAGTGCATTAATCTGCCGTGAAATCAGCCAAGTATTCATCTTGATGATGCTGATTTTCCAGGAAAATTAAATAATTGCAGCCCGGGTGGGTGGACCTTAGTCACTACCTCATTTTCCTGTCTTTCATGCTGTCCCCAAGGGCTCAGCTCTTCATGCGCAGGGTGATGGAGTCCGATATTACAGGTGCTCGAGAAGGCTCTTGTGCATGTCAAAACCGCAGGACGCTGACAGCTACTTCCTGAGAGCTGGGGGCAGCTGTCACACGTCCAGTAGTAATGACCACTCCAGCAGAGTGTGGGCTGGTTGGAAAGCTGATCAGAATCTTCTTGTCTCTCCAGCCCCTGGTCAAGTCTTAAAACTTTCCGGATTACAGAGAAGAAAACTGGGGTGGGAGACCCTAAGGGAAGACCTTTGTCAGGTAGGTTAGGTGAGGTTATGCTCTAGAAACAAGCAGCCCCCATGTTTCAGTGGCATCTAAGTCCGCTCAGCCCTACACATCCATCTTTTGCAGCCTCGTTCTCTCTGCTCTGCACCCAGGGCAGTCAGCTCAGCCCCCTTGCTGGGCATTGCTGGCCTTGGGGTCACGAAGAAACAGCCTCCAGCTCTTAAATCTGTTCCTGCTGGCGTTCACGGATGGAGAAGGCAATCCTGCAGCCAAGAGGGACAAGTGGTGGGAACAATGTAACAGTGTGACATAGTCCACCTCACCACCTCCCCTCGACCCCCAGAAAAGTCCCTCTCTGGGGAAAGCACTAGGACAGCCGACAGGCTCCTGCGTAAAAGAATGACCAAGCAGAGGAAGACAGGGCTTTCTGGGAGTGTCACTGAGAATTTTGGAGCTGGGATCACCTTGGAGACCAGGCTCCACATCTCACGGTGTGTATCTTTTTATTTTTATTTTTTGCGGTACGCGGGCCTCTCACTGTTGTGGCCTCTCCCATTGTGGAGCACAGGCTCCGGACGCGCAGGCTCAGCGGCCATGGCTCATGGGCCCAGCCGCTCCGCGGCATGTGGGATCTTCCCGGACAGGGGCACGAACCCATGTCGCCTGCAGCGGCAGGCAGACTCTCAATAACTGCACCACCAGGGAAGCCCGGTGTGTATCTTTTTAAATTTGTATCTTAGCTTCAGACAACTGCATTCATCACACTCCTTACTTCACAGCACACAGTTATTAACTGTCTATTATCTTTCATGTTATTAATCTTCACCTTTTGTTCCCAATTTTCATCTTTATTTCCGCCTTGCCTCTGAAGATGCTCACTGGAATTATTTCATGTACATTCTTGAATTCAGACAGACCTCAGAGATACTGCAGGTTGGGTTTCAGACCACCGCAATAAAGTCACTATCCCGATAAACAGATCACACGCACTTTTTGGTTTCCCAGCGCATATAAAAGTTATGTTCACATTATACTCTTAAGGAACTAACCTAGTGTTATGTCAGTTATAATTCAAAAGCAAAGAAACTCATGGAAAAAGAGATCAGATTTGTGGCTACCGGAGGCGGGGATTTGGGGAGGGGGGATCGGATGAAGGCCGTCAAAAGGTACAAATTTCCAGTTATAAAATAAACAGGTAATAGGGATGTAATGGGCAACCTAATAAATGCCAATATAACTAATACTACTGTATGTTATATATGAACGTTAAGAGAACAAACCCTAAGAGTTCTTATCACAAGGAAAAAAAGTCTTTTCTATTTAATTTTGAATCTATAGGAGATGATGGGTGTTTACTAACCTATGGTGGTAATCATGTCATGATGAATGCAAGTCAAATCATGATGTTGTAGCCTTTCAGTTATACAGTGCTCTGTGTCAATTACATCTCGATAAAATTGGAAGAAAGACAAAGTGCTGTTTACACCATACTGTTAAGTATATTAAGTGTGCAATAGCATTATACCTAATAAACCACGTACACACCTTAATTAAAAAATACTTTATTGCTCAAAAATACTAAGCACCACCCGAGCCTTCAGCAAGTGGTAATCTTCTTGCAATAGTGACATCAAAGGTCACTGATCGGGGCTTCCCTGGTGGCGCAGTGGTTGAGAGTCCGCCTGCCGATGCAGGGGACGCGGGTTCGTGCCCTGGTCCGGGAAGATCCCACACGCCGCGGAGCGGCTGGGCCCGTGAGCCATGGCCGCTGAGCCGGTGCCTCCGGAGCCTGTGCTCTGCAACGGGAGAGACCACAACAGTGAGAGGCCCGTGTACCCCAAAAAAAAAAAAAAAAAAAAAAAAAGATCACTGATCACAGATCATCATAACAAATACAATAATAATTTAAAAATTTGGAATGACGCAAGAATTACCAAAATGTGACACAGAGACACAAAGTGAGCAAGTGCTGTTGGAAAAATAACACCGATCCACTTGCTCGACGCTGGGTCACCACAAACCCTTAATTTGTAAAAAGGCAGTATCTGCGAAGCGCAGTAAAATGAGGTCTGCCTGTAAGTATTTAACTTTGAAAAACACGTTTAACTGTTATGTTTTTTGGTAAGTGTTGTTTCAGTTGTAAGTACATTTTGTTGTGCTATAAAGCTCCTGTTTCTTACTTTTTTGCATTCAACAATATGCCTTAAAAATCTGTCCGTGCTGCTTGTTGCTGTGTACGCTGCTCCTTCAGAGACTTAAATGATACTACAGTATTCCGCACCCTGCGCCCTCATCTTCCCCGCTCCTTCCCCTGCGGTGGAACGTGGGCTGTCCTCTCCACATCAGGGCTGCAACGAAGGTCCCTTTGTGTGTCCCCTGGTTCTGGCCCCGTCGAGGACTAAGGAGGGGGGTGATCGAGTTAAGAGCCACACAGCACAATGTGAAACGTGCTGCCAGACTGTCCACCAGCAAGGCTCAGAGCATTAGAGTGCCCGATTCCCCTCATTTCCACCAACATTTGTACTACCCAACACATATATTTTACAAAATCGGCACATTATTTTTGCATTTCCCCCCAAATTACTGGTGAAATTGAGTATCTCTACACAGACTCATTCACTTTTCAGGTTTTTCCTTCTTCCAATTGTCCATTGTTCTCTGCGGTTTGCCCATCTCTTACTGATTTGTCAGAGACCCTTGCATGTTCTAGATAGTAATCCTTTATCAATTCCAGTATTGTAAACACCATATTATCAATACCATCTGTCCTCTGCCTGTTAACCCTATTTCCAACGGACCAACATTTTTAATTCTGATGTAGTCAAACCCATCAGCAAGTCATCCTCTGGGTTGTGATGTGTAAAGGACCATATTTCAGAAGTCCCACCCTATCTGAAGGTCGCAAGAGTATGCCGAACACTTTCTAATAATTCTATAGTTTTACTCCTCACCCACAGTATTTAATCCATTTATATTTAACCTATCTAGATTCACCATGTGTGTGGTATGAGATCGTAGGAAATCAATCTAATGTTTTCCTCTGTATAGTCAAATTTCCTTATGGTGGAAATCAGATAATTTATCCTTTCCTGTCTGGTTTGTGATTCCATCTCTCTTATATGCTATGTTTCCATATATAAAGGGTGGGGTTTTAAGCTCTCTATTCTGTTTTTTCTATCATGGTGTGGTAGATGGAATTCTAAGATGGCCCCAAGAGGTCACCCTGGTGCATCTGCTGTGTATGATCCTCTCCCCTAGAGTCCTATGGTGGAGGCATTGCTCCTATAATTTCAAATGTGAGCAGGATTCAGTGTAAAGGAGCTCCTCTATTGCTGGTTCTAGAGATGGCGGGCCCACCTGGTAAGGAATGCAGAGGGCCTCTGGATGATGAGAGCAGCTCCAGGCTGACAGGCAGCAAGGAAATAGGGTCCTCAGTCCTACAACCACAAGGAACTGACTTTGGCCAACACCTTGAGTGAACCTGGAAGTGTATTCTTCCTTGGGCTCCTAGAGAGGAAGGAAGTAGCTGACACCCACACTGAGAGATGCCCCCTGACCAGAGAACCCAGCCACACTACCCCAGACTTCTGACTCACCGAACTAGAAGATAACAAATTGTTTTGAGTCATGAGTTTGTACTAATTTGTTACACAGCTGTGAAAACGAATCCATTGTCTTTGTAGGAGGTCTCCATCATACGGCCAACAACCACCACCAACTCTGAGCCCTTCACTTTCAAACCAGACTGGGCAATTTGGGGACATTCTGCCTTCTACGTGTTTTAGAATGAGTTGAAGTCCATCCAAAAATTCAGCTGGTACTTTCACACAATTACATGGAATTTATAGATTAATGTGGGAAGATTTGCCATTTTTACAATTTTAAGCACCCATAAAAAGAGTCTCTTTCCATTTTATTCATGTTTTCCTTTAAGTCTGTTATGGAATGAATGTTTGGGTCCTCCCCAAATGCTTAGAAGCCCTAACCCCCAATATGATGGTGCTTGGGGATGGGGCTTCAGAGAGGTAATTAGGGTAAGATGAGGTCCTAAAAGTGGGTCTGTATGAGGAGATTAGTGCCCTAATAAGAAGAGACACCAGAGAACTTTCTCTGTCGCTTGCTCCATCGTGTGAAGACCCAGCAAGAAGGCAGCCGTCTGCAAGCCAGGAAGAGGGCTCTCACCAGAGCCCGACATTGCTGGCACCCTGATCTCAGACTCTCAGCTTCCAGAACTGTGAGAAGTACATTTCTCTTATTCCAGCTCCATGTCCCCATCCCCAGTCCATGGTATTTTGTGACAGCAGAGCCCAAGGGGACCAATACAATGTCCTTTAAATGTTTTCAATTTTCTTTCTCCATATTTTCATGTCTTCTTTTGCGGACTTTACATTTCTTAAATTTTAATTTTTTTCCTTTATAATGGTTTTCTGCATTTGCTTCTGGCTTAATTTCTAGATACATCATAGTTTTTGTTCCTCTTGTGAGTGTATCTCTTTTTCTATTATATTTCTAATTGGTTAATACTGGTATAGAGGAAAGCCACTAATTTTAGTAAGTTGATCTTGTATTCAGCAATCTTGCTAAACTCTATTATTAGTTCCAATCAATTTTCTGTTCTTTCTGGTGGGTTTCTATGAAGATGATATATAATCTGTGGGTAATGACAGAGGTGCCTCTTCCCTCTTCCCTTCCAATCCCTTCATTTTCTCATGTTATGGAATTAGCCAGTGCCTCCTGTAATTAGCGTGTATAGCTGTGGTGTGTTTACTTGTTCTGTTTCCAGCATTAAAAGAAATGAATCTAGGGCTTCCCTGCTGGTGCAGTGGTTGAGAGTCCACCTGCCGATCCAGGGTACACAGGATCATGCCCCGGTCTGGGAAGATCCCACATGCCGCGGAGCGGCTAGGCCCGTGAGCCATGGCCGCTGAGCCTGCACATCCGGAGCCTGTGCTCCGCAATGGGAGAGGCCACATCAGCGAGAGACCCGCATACTGAAAAAAATAAAAAAATAAATAAATAAAGAATCTAAAGTTTGTCTACAGAGTAGTAGGTTTTCTGGAAACTTTTAATATGCAAAACCTTTATCACATTAAGAGTGTTCATTTCTACTCAGCGTTTCCTGAGGATTTTTTAAAATCACAAAAAGACACTGAACTTTATCAAATACTTTGCTGCATCTTTTAAGAGTCATTTTGCTCCTTTGGTCCGATAATATGGTAAATAACCCTGAGAGAATTTCTGGTGTTCTTGCAGTCCTGGAATAAACTCAACTAGATCATTTTTCAAAATACTCTGTAGGTTTAATTAGCTAGCAGCTTATTTGGAATTTTGCCTCTATTTTTATAAGTGAAATAGACCTATTGTTTTCCTTGTATTGACCATATCTGAACTTGGGATAAATGTTATTTTCACCTCATAAGTTGGCAGATTTCCCTTATATTCTATTTCATTTTCTGGAACAACTTCTTTAAGAGTATTTATCTGATCCTTAACTGTTTCGTAGAACTCTCATCTAGAGCTCTCTGTCACTGAGGATGTTTTGAGGGGAACGTCTTCGATTGTTATTTCAATTTCTTAAGAGCTCAAGTTTATTATGTTATTCCAATCTTCTGTCTCTTTGTTTTATGTTTTTGACTGCTTGATCTATCAGTTTCTAAGAGGGAGATTTTAAATGACAGTTTTAATTGTTGATTTATCTAGTTTAATCCACAGTTTCTTTGCCTGTGGCTTCATGTATTCCAACGTTATCTTTTTAGGAGAACATATGTTCGTGACTGCTATATTTTTTCCACAATACTTTTTTCATTGAGGCCTAATTTACACATAGTTAAATGCACAGACTAGAAGTATACAGTTTGATGATTTTGACAAATGTGTACACCATGTACCCAACTCCCAAATCAAGATGTGGAACATTTCTTCACCCCAGATAATTATCACATGGCCCATTCCAGTCACTGTTCTTACTTTCCAACAATAACTAGTTTGCCTGTTGCAGAACTTCCTGTAAATAGAATTGTACGGTAGGCATTCATTTTTTTTCAAGACTTATTCATGCAACATAATGCTTTGGATATTCATTCACGGTCTTGCATGTATCAATCACACAAAATCAATTCCTTTTTTCTGCGAAGTAGTAAACCACAATTTACCCATTCTCCTGTTTTTGGTCATTTGGGCTATTTCTAGCGTTTAGTTATCATGAATAAAATTTCTATGAATAGTTTTATACAAGTATTTTATGCTTTCATACCTCTTAAGTTAGTAGCTAAGAGTAGAACTGCTTAATTATGAACTAAGTGTATATTACCTGTATAAGTAATCGTTAAAGGATTTTCCAAAGCGGTTGGAGCACTTGACGTTTTCACAGTAATTTATGAGAAGCCTGATTGTTCTGTATTCTCAGCCGCCCTTGATATTGTCAGTTTTTATTTTAGTCATTCTGTGGGTATGAAATGGGCTAAATTCACTGTGGTATTAGATTGCATTTCTCTGGTCACTAATAATGCTAAGTACCTTTGCACGCACATATTGGCCACTTGTCTATCTTTTTTGGTGAAGTATCTGCGGTGTGCTCCAAGGACAAAGAAAAAGATAAACTCAAAGAGCCAATATTGCCGGAACAAAGAGTTACAGGACTCCTATCACTCTGTCACAATGTGACCATTGCAATGTCCCAGAGCCCTCCCAAGCAGCATGCCCTGTCCCTTTCCCATTCCATATAAGGAAAGACATTTGCCCCGTTTTTCTCCCACTCAGCACACTGAAAGTATACATACTCTGCCCAGTCAGCAGACGACTTAACAGGTTCCCTGGCTATAAAAAGAGGCAAGCAACCCATGCTCATTGTTGGCTCTCCCTGGCTACCAGGAAGTCGGCCCACTGTTTTTGCAGTGACCCTTCTCTTTAATAAACTCTATCTTCCTTACATTCTGCCTTGTGTCTGGAAATTCTTTTCCAACCCGCGTGTGGACCACAACAGTATCTATGCAAATATTTTACTCATATTTTATAGGGCTATCTTTTTCATTTTGATTTATAGTAGTTATGTATATATTTGGGCTATAAGTCCTTTTTCAAATATATGTACTGTAAATATTTTCTCCCAATCTGTTGCTTGCATTTTCACTTTACTAAAAGGAGTCTTTTAATGAGCAGAGCTGAAATCTTTAATTTTTATAAAATCCAGCTTATCATTCTTTTCCTTTATACTTAGCATTTTTGGACCCTAAGAATGCATGCTCGCACCAAGGTCCCATAGACATTTTCCAGTGATTTATCTTTTAAATTTAGGTCAATGATCCACATTAAAACAATTTTGTATGGTGTGACGATAGAGTCAAGATTCATTTTTTTCCCATATGGTTATCAAGTTGTTCCAGTATCATTTGTTGGAAAGAGCTTCCTTTCCCCGTGGAATTACACTGGAGCTTTCATCACATTTCAATTGGCCATATATGTGTGAATCTATTTCTAGACTCTATATTCTGTTACATTATCTGTTTGTCTAACCACATGCCAATACCATACTGAAATAATTACTGTATCATTATGGCCATTCTTGAAATCAAGTGGTGCAGGTCCATCAACATTGTTTATCTATTACATTCTTGTGTTGGCTATCCTAGGTTCTTTATATCTCCATATAAATTTTTTTTGTGTGGTACGCGGGCCTCTCACTGTTGTGGCCTCTCCCTTTGCGGAGCACAGGCTCCGGACGCACAGGCTCAGCGGCCATGGCTCATGGGCACAGCCGCTCCGCGGCATGTGGGATCTTCCCGGACTGGGGCACGAACCCGCGTCCCCTGCATCGGCAGGCGGACTCTCAACCACTGCGCCACCAGGGAAGCCCCATATAAATTTTTGAACAGCTTTACTGAGATATAATAACTGACATACAATTAACTGCATATATTTTAAGTGTAAAATTTGATAGGATTTGAAATATATGTATATACCTGTGAAACCATCCCCACAATCAGGCAAATGAATATATCCATCGTCCCCTGAAGTTTCCTTTGGTCCCTTTGTAATGGCTACGTTCCCTCCTCCCCTCCCTCCAGACAACCCCTGACATGCTTTCTGCGCTCAGATTAGTATGTACTTTCTAGAGTTTACTTATATGGAATCTACTGTATGTATATTTTTTAAATCTGGTATCTTTCACTCAATTTTTCTGAGATCCATACATATTAAGTGTATCAATAATTATTTTCTTTCATTGCTTGGTAGCATTTCATTCTATGAATATACTAAAATTTATTTATCCAGCTACTGATTGCTGGAGATTTGGGGTTGCTTCCCATTTGGAGGCATTAAAAACAGACCCACTATGAATATTCGTGTACAAGTATGTTTGTCAACATGTGCTTTCTTTTCTCTTGTGTAAATATCTGAGAGTGGCATGGCCAGAACATATGGTGGGGGTATGTTTCACGTTTTAAGGAACCGCCAAACTGTTTTTCAAAGTGGCTGTGGTGTTTTGCACCCACACCAGCAATAGATGAGAGTTTCAGTTGCTCCACATTTTTGTCAGCATTTGGTTTGGTTCGTCTTTTCATTTTAGCCATACTCTAGCCTGCAGTGCTATTTCATTGTGTTTTTTTCATTTTTATTTTATATTGGAGTATAGTTGATTTACAATGTTGTGTTAGTTTCAGGTGTACAGCAAAGTGATTCAGTCATACATATACATATATCTATTCTTTCTCAGATTCTTTTCCCATACAGGTTATTACAGAGTATTGAGTAGAGTTACCTGTGCTATACAGTAGATCCTTGTTGGTTATCTATTTTATATGTGTGTGTATATGCAGTGTGTATATGTTAATCCCAAACTCCTAATTTATTCCTCCCCTGCTTTCCTCTTTGGTAACCATAAGTTTGATTTCCATGTCTGTGAGTCTGTTTCTGTTTTGTAAATAAGTTTTATAGATTTTAGTTTTTTGTATCATTTTTTTTAGATTTCACATATAAGTGACATGATATGACATTTGTCTTTGACTTACTTCACTTAGTATGATCATGTCTAGGTCCATCAATGTTGCTGCAAATGGCATTATTTCATTCTTTTTTATGGCTGAGTAGTATTCCATATATATATATATATATATATATATATATATATATATATATATATATATATACCACATCTTCTTTATCCAGTCTTCTGTCAATGGACATTTAGGCTGCTTCCATGTCTTTGCTATTGTAAATAGTGCTACTATGAACATTGGGGTTCATGTATCTTTTCAAATTATGGTTTTCTCTGGGCATAAGCTCAAGAGTGGGATTGCTAGATCATATGATAGCTCTATTTTTTGTTTTTTTAAGGAAACTCCATGCTGTGGTTTTAATCTGTAGTTCATATATGATACAAAGGTTGAGCCTATTTTTCTGTTTATTTGTCATCTATATGTCTTCCTTGGTGAAGTGTATATTCAAGTATTTTCTGCACTTTAAAAATTCGTTGTTTTTTTTTAAACATCTTTATTGGAGTATAATTGCTTTACAATGGTGTGTTAGTTTCTGCTTTATAACAAAGTGAATCAGCTATACATATACATATATCCGCATATATCCTCCCTCTTGTGTCTCTCTCCCACCCTCCCTATCCCACCCCTCTAGGTGGTCACAAAGCACTGAGCTGATCTCCCTGTGCTATGTGGCTGTATTTGATAGTATAGATAAGTCCATGCCAATCTCTCACTTCATCCCACCTTACCCTTCCCCCTCCCTGTGTCCTCAAGTCCATTCTTTATGTCTGCATCTTTATTCCTGTCCTGTCCCTAGGTTCTTTAGAACCTTTTTTTTTTTTTTTTTTAGATTCCATATGTGTGTGTTAGCATACAGTATTTGTTTTCCTCTTTCTGACTTACTTCACTCTGTATGACAGACTCTAAGTCCATCTACCTCACTACAAATAACTCAATTTCGTTTATTTTTATGACTGAGTAATATTCCATTGTATATATGTGCCATATCTTCTTTATCCATTCATCTGTTGATGGACACTTAGGTTGCTTCCACATCCTGGCTATTGTAAATAGAGCTGCAATGAACATTGTGGTACATGACTCTTTTTGAATTATGGTTTTCTCAGGGTATATGCCCCATAGTGGGATTGCTGGGTCGTATGGTAGTTCTATTTTTAGTTTTTTAAGGAACTTCCATACTGTTCTCCATAGTGGCTGTATCAATTTACGTTCCCACCAATAGTGCAAGAGTGTTCCCTTTTCTCCACACCCTCTCCAGCACTTATTGTTTGTAGATTTTTTGATGATGGTCATTCTGACTGGTGTGAGATGATATCTCATTGTAGTTTTGATTTGCATTTCTCTAATGATTTGTGATGTTGAGCATCCTTTCATGTGTTTGTTCGCAATCTGTATATCTTCTTTGGAGAAATGTCTATTTAGGTCTCCTGCCCATTTTTGGATTTGGGTTGTTTGTTCTTTTGCTATTGAGCTGCATGAGATGCTTGTAAATTTTGGAGATTAATCCTTTGTCAGTTGCTTCATTTGCAAATGTTTTCTCCCATTCTTACAGTTGCCTTTTCGTCTTGTTTATGGATTCCTTTGCTGTGCAAAAGCTTTTAAGTTTCATTAGGTCCCATTTGTTTATTTTTGTTTTTATTTCCATTTCTCTAGGAGGTGGGTCAAAAAGGATTTTGCTGTGATTTATGTCATAGAGTGTTCTGCCTATGTTTTCCTCTAAGGGTTTTAAAGTGTCTGGAGGTGGGTCAAAAAAGATCTTGCTGTGATTTATGTCATAGAGTGTTCTGCCTATGTTTTCCTCTAAGAGTTTTATAGAGTCTGGCCTTACATTTAGGTCTTTAATCCATTTTGAGTTTATTTTTGTGTATGGTGTTAGGGAGTGTTCTAATTTCATTCTTTTACATGTAGCTGTCCAGTTTTCCCAGCACCACTTATTGAAGAGGCTGTCTAAAAATATGGAACGCTTCACGAATTTGCGTGTCATCCTTTCACAAGGGCCATGCTAATCTTCTCTGTATTGTTCCAATTTTAGTATATGTGCTGCCGAAGCAAGCACAGGTTTTGTTTTTTTACTATTGAGTTTTGAACATTTTTATATATTCTAGATACAAGTCCTTTATCAGATATATGCTTTGAAAATATTTTCTCCTAATCTGTAATTTGTCCTTTCATTCTCTTAAGAGTGTCTTTTGAAGAGCAGTTTTCAATTTGGTGAAGCATAATTTATCAATTCGTTCTTTCGTGAATCACACTGTTAATATCATATCCAAGAAATCTTTGCCTAACTCAAGGTCACAAAAATTTTCTCTTATATTTTCCTTTAGAAGATTTATGGTTTTAGGTTTTACATTTAGGTCTAAAACCTGTTTTGAGTTAATCTTTGTATATGGTGCAAGTTACAGATCAAAGTTCAACTTATGGACTACTGGTACCCAATTGACCGAGCACCATTGATTGAAAAGACCTCCATTTCCCCATTTTTGTACTCTTGTCAAAAATCAGTTTTGCAGTCCAATTCTAAACTCACTGTTCTGTTCCATTAAACTATTTGTCCATATCATACTATAGCTTTTTTTTTTACATAGTTACAAAACATTATTTCTTGTGATAGGGACTTTGAAAATCTACTCTCTTAGCAGCTTTCCAGTATGCGACACAGTATTATTAATTATAGTTACCATGCTGTACATTATATCCCATTGACTTATTAATTTTATAACTGAAGATTGTACCTTTTGACCCCTTCACCCACTTTACCCACTCCTCCACCCCCACCTCTGGCAACCACCAGTCTATTCTCTGTATCTGTGAGCTTGGTTTTTGTTGATGTTTGTGTCGTTTGTTTGTTTTTAATTCCACATGTAAGGGAGATCATACAGTGTTTATATTTATCTGTCTGATTTAATTCACTTAGCATAATGCCCTCAAGGTCCATCCATGTTGTCGTAAATTGCAAGATTTCATTCTTTTTTTATGGTTGAATAGTACTTCATTGTATATATACACCACATTTTTTCATCCATTCATCCAGCAATGGACACTTAGGTTGTTTCCACGTCTGGGCTATTGCAAATAATGCTGCAATGAACATGGGGTGGTGTATATATCTTTTCAAGTTAGTGTTTTTACATGATAGTTTTTTAATAAGTCTGGAAATCAGAGTTAACCTCCTAACTTTACTTTTATTTTTTCAAAGTTATTTTGGCCATGTTAGGTCCTACGCATTTTTATGTAAATTTTAGAATTGGCTTTTCCATTTCTACCAAAAATAAAGCCTGTTGGGTTTTTTATTGTGATTGCATTAAATCTATAGATCAATTTGGGTCGATTTGCAATTTTAACAGTACTTAGTTTTCTGATTCATGAACAAGAGACTTCTTCTCAATCGTTCACCTCAATTGTTTCCTGTCTCTCAGGGATCACTGTTCTTCTTTGCCTGATGCTGAGGGTCTTGAAAAACATTGTTTTATATGTTTGTCTTATTACTGTGGTTTCCGAGGAAAGAGTGCATTTGATCCCTGTTACTCCATCTTAGCTGGAGATGGAAGTCCATTTCTATATAAATTTTAGAATCAGTTTATCAAATTCTATTAGAAAGCCTGCTGAGATATTGATTGAGATTATGTTGAATCTGTAGACCAATATGGGGAGAATTGACATTTTAATAACATTGAGTCTCCGACTTATGACTATGGCACAGCTCCCCATGTATTTGCGTCTTCTTTAATTTACGAACACAATACATTTAATTTTTTATGTTTTATGTTCTTTTTAATGGTATTATGTTTAAATTTCATTTTTCAGTTGTTCTTCCTAGCATTTAGAAATAAATTTGATTTTTGTATACTCACCATTTATCCTGAAACTTTGCTAAATTAACTTATTACTTCTAGAATAAGGGGGTTTTGGGGTAGATTTTTAAAAGAGATTTTCATATACAGAATCATGTTATCTGAGTATAAAGAAAGTTTACTTCTTTCTTTGTAATTTTTATATCTTTTACACTTCCCTTGCTTTATTGCAATTGCTATGACCTCCAGAACAATGTGGAATAGAAGTAGTAAGAGTGAAAATCTTTGCCTTGTTTTTCATCTTGGGGGAGAAAGTTCAGGCTTTCACTATCAAGTGTGACATTAGCTATAGGGGTTTTTTGGGTACATTTCCTTTTTTGTGGAAGTTTTCTTGTATTACTAGTTCACTGAGAGCTTTTTTTAAATTTTTAAATCATAGGTAAACATTGAACATTATAAATGCTTTTTATGCATCTATCAGATAGATGATCATATAATTTTTCTCCTTAATTTGTTAATGGGATGACTTACCCTGAACTATTTTTTAAATTGTTAACTGAAATTTGCATTCCAGACATAAATTTAAGTTTGCCATTATGTATTATCATTTTATATACTGTTGGATTTGATTTGCTAATATTTTGAAAATTTTTGCCTCCAGTCCCTGAACAATATTGATCTGTAATTTTCTGTTTCTTATAATATGATTTTCAGATTTTGGTATCAGATGGTCCTCATAAAATGCATTGGGAAATGTTCATTCCTATTTTCTGAAAAACTTTGCCTAGCGTTGGTATTATTTCTTCCTTAAAAGTCTGATAGAAATAAAAAATGAAGCCATCTGGGCCTGAAGTTTCGTGGGCCTTTAATTATAAATTCAAGTTCCATAATAAATAAATATAGGAATTTTCAGATTTTCTGTTTTTTCTTATCTTTAGTAAGTTGAGTTTTTCAAGGGAATTTTCCATTTCATATAAGTTGTTGAATAAATTTGCATAAATTTGCTCATGATGTTCCCTTATTATCTTAGTAGTGTCTGTAAAATAGTAGTGATGGTTGATGGTCTCTCCTTCATTCCTGATATTGAAGGTTTGTTTTTTCTCTATTTTAAAAAATCAGTCTTGCTAGATTTGTATCCATTTATTAATGTTTTTAAAGAAGTGACTTTTGGGTTTCTTGACTTTTTGTATTGCTTGGCCATATTCTATGTAATCTACTTCCACGCTATCTTAACATAGAAGATAAGTCATTGATTTCAAATTTGTATTCTTTTTTTTTTTTTTTTTTGCTGTACGCAGGCCTCTCACTGCTGTGGCCTCTCCCGTTGCGGAGCAACAGGCTCCGGACGCACAGGCTCAGCGGCCGTGGCCCACAGGCACAGCCGCTCCGCGGCACGTGGGATCCTCCCAGACCAGGGCACGAACCCGTGTCCCCTGCATCGGCAGGCGGACTCCCAACCACTGCGCCACCAGGGAAGCCCCTGTATTCTTTTTTAATATAAACATTTTAACCTACAATGTTCCTTTAAAGTTGATTTAACTGAGTCCCACATATCTTTTAAAATATTAATTTTAAGAATACTTTTAGATTTATAAAAATTTTAGAAAGACAGTACAAAGAGTTCCTTTACACTACATACCTAGCTTCCCTATTGTTAATATCTCACAGGTATGATGTAAGTATGCATACAGATATAAGACAGATTTGTCACAACTAATGAACAAATACTGATACATTATTATTAACTAAAGTCCATACTTTATGTGGATTTCCCAAGTTTTTGCCAAATGCCCTTTTTTAGTTCCAGGATCCCATCCAGGGCACACGCAACATTTTGTCATCATGTCTCTTAAGTTTCCTCTGTGACCATTTTTCAGACTTCCCTTGTTTTTGGTGATTTTGACAGTTTTGAGGACTACTGGTTAGGTATTTTGTAAATGTGTGTACCCCATGTATTTTGACATGTTGCATTTTCATCAAGTTTGAGAGTTTTCTAATTTCTCTTGTCTTTTTTACCCACCCATTGGTTATTTAGAAGTGCATTACTTCATATCCCCAAATTCGAAAATTTCTAGTTATCTTTTCTGTATTGATTTCTACTTTAATTCCATTTCAGTCAGAGAACTTACTCTTCATTAATTCTTCTGAAATACTATACTAAAATTTGCTTTATAACACAACATATGTTCTGTCTTGATGAAGTTTCATGGGCAAGAGGAAAGAACGTGTATTCTGCATTTGTTGGCTGTAATAGTCTATAAATGTCAGTTACACCAATATGGTGGAGAGTGTTATTCAAATGTCCTATATCTTACAGATTTTTGGTCTACTTGTTCCACAAATTTATGAAAGAGGAACATTATAGTCTCCAACTATAATTGTGGACATGTTATCCCTCCCTTTATTTTGTCAATTTTTGCTTCGTGTATTTTGAAGCTCTGTTTTAAGGTGCAAATGCATTTAGGATTAGTAAGTCTCCTTAATGAATTGATACTTCTAGTATGAAATGTCCCTCTTTAACACCAGGAGAATCCGTTTACGTCTAATGTAACTATGGGTATGGTCAGGTTTAAATAAACTATCTAGCTATTTGTTTTCTTTTTTAACATCTTTATTGGAGTATAATTGCTTTACAATGGGGTGTTAGTTTCTGCTTTATAACAAAGTGAATCAGTTATACATATACATATGTTCCCATATCTCTTCCCTCTTGCATCTCCCTCCCTCCCACCCTCCCTATCCCACCCCTCTAGGTGGTCACAAACCACCTTAGCTATTTGTTTTCTATTTGTCCCTCTTGTCCTTTTCCTTTGTTCCTCCTTTCCTGCCTTAATCAAGTATATTTAACAATCCATTCTATCTCCTATTTTGGATATTTAAGTATATTTCTTTGCATTATTCTTTTCATGATTACTATAAGGATCACAACATGTAAGCACGTCTGCCTTGAATGAATAATATATCCCTGAATATATAAGAATCTTATAGCAGTATGTTATTTACCCCTCTCCCATTTTTTGTGCAATTGTATATATTTCATTTCTACATGTAAGAAACTCCACATTACATTGCTGCATTGTTATAACAGCAATCACTTGTTTTAAAGAAATTAAGAAAAAATAGTCTCTTTATTTACTACATATTTACTATTTTCATTGATCTTCATGTTCTCTCTGATAGTCTATCTAGTAATATATCCCTTCATCATAAAGAATTTCCTTTAGAATTTCTTTTTCTTTCTTTCTTTCTTTTTTTTATAATTTCTTATTTCAGCACTTCGTCATACTTTTTGTTTTTAAATAGCTTTATTGAAGTATAATTGATAGACAATAAGCTTCATACATTGATTATATAATGTGATGAGTTTATATACATGCATACACCTGTGAAACAATCACTATGATCAAGGTAATAGATCCATCACCTCCAAAAGTTCCCTTGTGCCCCTTTGTGTCTCTGTGTGTGTATGTGTGTGTGTGTTAAGAACCCTTAACCTGAGATTTTACAAAATTAAAATTTTAACAAAATTTAAAATTAAAAAATATTAAGAGCATAGTAAATTATTGTCCACTCTAGGCATTATTCTGTACAGGAGATCTCTTGAACTAATTCATCTTGCATAACTGAAACTTGACACCAATTGAGCAACAACTGCCCTTTCCCCACTCCTCCAAGCCTGAATTCTGAAAACAGAAAGAGAAAAGTGACTCATCACATACAGGGGAGCTCCCATGAGCCTATTAGTATATTTCTCAGCAGAAACCTTGCAGGCCAGAAATGAGTGGGGTGATATATTCCCATATGAAAGAGAAAACTGCCAACCAAGAATACTGTATTTGGCAAAACTAGCCTTCAGAAATGAAGGAAAAGATAAAGACTTCCCCAGACAAACTAAAGCTGAGGTAGTTCATCTCCTAGACCTACCTTACAAGAAAAGCCAAAGGGAATTCTTCAAGTTGAAATGAAAGGATGTTAATTTGTTACATGAAAACACATGAAAGTATAAAACTTAACTAGAAAGGTAAGTATATAGACGAGCATAGTTGAAAAAAATGAAAAGTCGAAAGTTTTAGCAAAGAAATAGAAAATATTAAAAAATTCCGAATGAAAATTATAGAATGGGAAAATACAATAGCCAAATTAAGAATATCAGTGGATGTGCTCAACAGCAGAATGGGAAGGACAGAAAGAAGAATCACTGAACTTGAAAAGAGAAAATAGACTTTAAAACTGAAGAGAGTTTCAGGGACCTATGTGACTATAACATGAAGGTAATATTCATGTCTTTGGAGTCCCAGAAGGAGAGGGGAAATAGGGTGGGGCTGGCTGAAAAAACCCCAAATTTGGCAAAACCCCCCCATAAACCTAAATATTTAAGAAACTAAATGAACTCCAAAGAGATATAAACCCAAATAAATCCATGGCAAGACATGTCACAGTAAAACTCCTGAACACTAAAGACTATATATATATATATATGTATATATATATATATATATATATATATATATATATGTAGTCTTTTTTTCTAAACTTCCCTTGAAATAGTAAAATGATGACATCAGTAGACTGTGATGTTATGTATATAAACTAGTTCAACCACTAAGAAAAGCTATACAAAGGTATACTCAAAAAGAAGTGAAGAAATGGAGCAAAGATTGCAGTAAGATTGCTATATTTTCTCAGAATTAAATTATTAATCTGAAGTACATTGTGATAAATTTAATATACATATTGTATTCCATAGAATGATTAAGAGAAAATATATAGCTAAAAAAGTCAAAGAGGAATAAAAATTGCATCTTGAAAATTGCTTTAAACAATATAGGAGGCAGGAAAAGAGTAACAAAAACACATGAGTCATATAGAATACAAATTGCAAAGTGGTGGACATAAACCCAACCACCTTGATAATTATATTAAATATGAATGGATTAAATGCACCAATTGAAGGTTGGAGCTTGTAAAACTGCATGAAAAACAAAATCCAACTAGTTGGTGACTATGAAAGACACACTTTAGATTCAAAGATACAAATAGATTGAAAGTGAAAGGATAGGAAAAGGTGGTAATTTTAAAAGACCTGCAATAGCTATAATAATATGAGGCAAAATAGACTTTAAGACAAGAGACATTACTAGAGCCAAACAGGAGCATTTCATAATGATAAAGAATCGATACATCAGGGAGAAAGAATAGTTATGAATGTATATACACCTAAAAACAGAGCCCTAAAATAATGAAACAAAGACTGACAGAACGGAGAAGAGTAATAGATACTTCAACAATTTTATACTTATATTTAATATAGTTAATTTAAACAATCTTCTTTTGGTAAATGATAGAACAAATAGACAGAAAATCTATAAGAATATATAAGACTTAAAAACCACTAGCAAACATGACCTAACTAATACATATAGAACAATCCACCCAACAGCAGAAAAACACACATTTTTTTTTCAAGTACACCTGCAACATTCCCCAGTATAAATCATATACTAGGCATAAAAAGTAGTCAACAAATTTAAAATAATTGAAATAACATAAAGTATCTTTTCTGACCACAACAAGTTAAATTAGAAATCAACAACAGAAAGAAATCAGGGAAATACTCATATACCTGGAAATCAAACATCACACTTCTAAATAATGCATGAATCAAAGAAGAAATAAAAAGGAATTGTAAAAGTATATCAAACAGAATGAAAATATGGCATTAAAATTTGTGATGTAATCAAAGCCATGTTTAGAGGCAAATTTTATATTTAAAATATTATATTAGAAAAGAAGAAAGATTTAATAAAATCAAGATTGAAAGAGGAGACAACAATACAGAATTCTGGGAAGTAAAAGGATTTTAAGGGAAGGTTATGAACCTTCCCTTAAAATTTTTGTCAAAAACGTAAACAGTTTAGATAAGGAAAAGTTCCTGGAAAATCATAAAATATCAAACCTTAGTAAAGAAGAAAAAGAAAAAGGAAAATCTCTAAGCAAAGAAATGGGAATTAGTAATTTAAAACCTTCCCCAAAATAAAGCCCAGGTCAGGATGACTTCACTGGTGAGTTCTACCAAACATTTAAGGAAAAAATAACAGCAACCCTTCACTAAACCTTTCAAAATACAGAGGAGTATAAAATACTTCCCAGGAAGTATTCAATTTATGAAGCCATATTCTCCTGATATCAAAAATTGACAAAGACATCACAAGAAAACAAAACTACGGACCAATCTCCCTCATGAAAATTGATGCCACGATCTTAGCAAATTGATCCAAGTGATAAATGAGGATGATTTTACATGATAAGCAGGAAGGCTTATCCCAGAAATAGAAGGTTGGTTGACATCCAAAAGTCAAATAATGTAGTACACCATATTAAGAGAATAAAGGCAGGAAACAACCATATCAATAGATCCAATAAAATCACTTGACAAAATCTAATACCCATTCATGATAAAAGTTCTCAAAAAACTAGGAATAGAAGGGCTCTTTCTCAACCTGATGAAGTGCATCTACAAAAAACCTATAGCTACCATCATACTTAATAGTGGGAAAAATGAATGTTTTCTCTGTAAGGTTGGGGAGAAGACAAGAATATCTGCTCTTATCACTTCCCTTCAATATGTGCTGGAGGTTCTAGTCAGTGCAATAAGGCAATAAAAGAAAATTAAAGGCAGACAATTTGGACAAGAAGAAGGAAAATTGTCTTTATTCTCAGATGACATGATCTTACATATAGAAAATACTAAGGTATCTATAAAATTACTACCAGAACTAATAAGAAAGTTTAGCAAGGTCACAAGATATGAGCACAAAAAATCAATTCTATCTGTATATACTATCAATGAACAATCTGAAGAAAAAATTAAGAAAATAATCCCACTGATGAAAGCATCAAACATATTTAGGAATAAATTTAACAAGGGAAATGCACAAATTTTATATTAAAAACTGTAAGAGAAATTAAAGCAGACAAATTAATCGAGAGATATACCATTTTCATGGATTGGAAGACAATATTTGTAAGAGTCCATTCCTTTCAGCTTTTTGCTGTTCATTGTGATGCTATCCATGGGCTTGTCATATAAAGCCTTTATTATGCTGAGGTATCAATAATTTCCTGTACCTAATTTCTTGAGCGTTTTCATCATGAAAGGATGTTGAATTTTGTCAAATGCCTGTAATTGGCCTGTAATTTTCATTTCTTCTAGTGTCCTTATCTGGCTTTGGTATGAGAATAATGCCGGCCTTGTAAAATAAGTTTGAAAGTGTTTGCTTTAACTTTCTTGGAAGAGTTTGAAAAGGATTGGCATTCATTCTTCTTTAAATATTTGGTAGAATTTACCTATGAAGACTGGGCTTTTCTTTGGGGGAGGTTTTTGATTACCATTTCAATCTCCTTACTCATTATTTGCCTGTTCAGATTTTCTATTTCTGGGTATACATCCAAAGGAAACAAAATCAGGATCTCAAAGAGATATCTGCACTATTATTCACAGTAACCAAAATATGGAAACAACCTATGCATCTGTCAATGTATGAACAGATTAAAACATGTGGTACATATATACAATAAAATATCATTCAGCCATAAAAAAAAGAAGAAAAACCTGCCATTTGGGACAACAGTGATGAACCCAGAGGACATTATGCTAAATGAAATAAACTAGACACAGAAAGACAAATACCATATGATCTCAATTATATTTGAAACCTAAAAAAATAGAACTCATAACCAGAGAGTAGACTGGTTGTCACAAGGGGTTGGGGGGTGGGAGAAACAAGGAGATGTTGGTCAAAGGGTACAAACCTCCAGTTATAAGATGCATAAGTTCTGAGGATCTAATGTACAGCATGGTGACTATAGTTAATAATAATATATTGTAAACTTGACATTTGCTAAGAGAGAAGATCTTAAGTATTTTCACCACACCACCCCCCCAAAAAAATGTTGAGGTGATGGATTAACTTGATTGTGGAAATCACTTCACAATGCATACATATATTGAATCATCACATTGCACTCTTTAAATGTATACAATTTTTACTTGTCAACTCTACCTCAATGAAGCTGGAAAAAAATAAAAGTCAAAAAAGCCCAAATAGGGGCTTCCCTAGTGGCACAGTGGTCAAGAATCCACCTGCCAATGCAGGGGACAGGGGTTCAAGCCCTGGTCCAGGAAGATACCACATGCAACTAATCCCGTGCGCCAAAACTACTGAGCCTGTGTGCCACAACTACTGAAGCCCATGCACCTAGAGCCCGTGCTCTGCAACAAGAGAAGCCACCGCAATGAGAAGTCCACGCACCTCAACACAGAGCAGCCCTTGCTCGCCACAACTAGAGAAAGCCCATGCGCAGCAGCGAAGACACAACGCAGCCATAAATAAATAAATTTATTTTTACAAAAACTTATTTAAAAAACGCCAAATAATACAACCCCAAAAAGACAATAATAATAGAATGTGACAGAATTGTTATGGAGGTGAATTCAAGGGCAGGAGATGGTCAGCTGACACAGAGAGTGGGAGACAGAGTAAGGTGAGAGGTGGTAGCTCAGCCAAGTCTTAAAGGATGAAGAGTGACCCATGGGAGAGAAGAGGGGGCATTCTGGGCAGAGATGGACAATCTGCTAAAGGTGTGGAAGGTTATGTTATGTGATGACCAGAACTATCGTTTTGCCAAAGTAGGAAGAGCAATAAAGGGCAGAGGGACATCCTCAAAAGGGCTACAAATAAAAAATGCTGGAGAGGGTATGAAGAAAAGGGAACCATCCCACTGTTGGTGGGAATGTAAATTGGTGCAGCCACTATGGAGAACAGTATGGAGGTTCCTCAGAAAACTAAAAATAGAGTTGCCATATGATCCAGCAATCCCACTCCTGGGCATGTATCCAGAAAACTATAATTCAGAAAGATACATGCACCCCTATGTTCACAGCAGCACTATTTACAATAGCCAAGACATGGAAACAACCTAAGTGTCCATTAACAGATGAATGGATAGAGATGTGGTACATATACACAATGGAATACTTCTCAGCCATAAAAAAGTGAAGTAAGTCAGACAAAGACAAATATTATGTGATATCACTTATATGTGGAATCTAAAAAAAATGATACAAATGAAGTTATTTACAAAACAGAGATAGACTCACAGACATAGAAAACAAACTTATGGTTACCAAAGGGGAAAGGGGGTGGGGAGGGATAAATTAGGAGCTTGGGATTAAAATATACTCACTGGTATATATAAAATAGAACCAACAAGGACCTCCTGTATAGCACAGGGAACCATACTCAATATCTTGTAATAACCTACAATGGAAAAGAATCTAAATATATATATACACACATATAAATAACAGAACCACTTTGCTGTACACCTGAAACTAACACAACATTGTAAATCAACTATATTTCAATAAAAATTAAAAAAAAATAAAGTGCAGAGGGAGATGAGCCTGGACAGCTCAGGGAGCAGGCAGGGGAGGGGCTTTAACCTGTAGGCGGTTGGGAGCCAAGGTGCAATTCTGGGAAGAGGAGCGCTCAGATCTGGGGGGTGTTTCTGAAAGCCATCTCTTGCACGTGAGTGGGTAGGAGGCGCACGGGGGGGGCCATGGTTTTGAGCTCTGCCATTTTGGTGTGGAGGGAGCACCGACGCTTTTCTAATGGAATGAAGAGTGATGCACTGTTTATCTGAGTCCCAGTCTCCCATCTGGAAAAGGAGGGGGTTGAACGACTTCTGATCAGTCCAAGGTGGTAGCACAGTGGTGAATGAATGTGGGTTGTCAGCTCCATGCCCTGAACCGAGCCCTGGAGATGCCACATGGGAGATGGAGGTCAATGAGCCTGCTAAGCTTGGAGAGAAGACGGGCTGAGCCCTGGGTTGTCACCCCTTGGTCCTTCACCTGGGAGGAGCCCAGCCGGGCCTGGACCCCAGGCCTCCTGCCCTGCATTCTGGGGTCCTCCGCACACCTCCCTGCCTCCTGGGCTTTGTGCCAATAGGGATGCTTGCTATGCAGCTGCTGAAGGCCTGGGACAGGGCACGGCAGGGTGGTGGCAGGGCCGGAGGAGACAGACACACGTTCTCCCATAGAATTCGCTCTGGTGTGGAAGTCAAAAGAAGAGCATTGACATGGCGGTGGTTCAGATCAACAAGGGAAGTGAAAACGGGGAAGGAGGTGAGGCACCAGAAAGCACAGGCTATAAAAATACTATCTCCCTGCCCAGATGATTAAGTGGGACTTTGGGGATGGGAAGCATCCCATGAGTGAACAAATACAAGGTCTCCTACCCGTGTAACCGGATAAGATGGAAAACACATTAAATGATGAAACCCTATTTAAAAGGCACAAGTCAAAACAAATAGATTAACTTGGCATGTTATGAAGCAATGACAGCGGTATCCACTGCCATGGCTCCAACCCCCACCCCAACTCTAACTAGAGGTCTTCCTTCGGGCTCGGACCCGGCGGTTCTGGCAATATTTTAAATGGCTTCATAGTACAGTGTGTGCCTTTGGACCCGACTGTGTGCACGGACCCATTAGCGGGGATGTCTGGCGGGCTCCCCCAGCCCAGCCTCCCTGCTTTTGCTCCCAGTTACATAACAGGGACGGCCCTGAGTGCTCCTGCCAGCCACTGCCCACCAGCCTGCCTGGGGCCGTGCCCTCTGGGAATGGGGGCTTGTGGGACTTGCTGGTGGGGTTGCCCCGGCTGACCTCTGGCAGGACTTCCTTTTCAAAAACTGCCCCACCTCTCACCTCTTCTCCCCTCCCCTCAGACTTTCCCTACCTGCCAAGGAAACCCCATCGGAGATCTGTCCTTTTAGGGCAGGGAACCCTAATGTCACCACCTCAGTCCCCAGGGAGCTCTGCTCACTCCAAGAACCATGTTAAATGCCACCCTCTCTGGGAAACCATGTGAGCAGAGTAATGTCGCCCCACAAAGAGGCCTACATCCTAATCCCAAGAAACCTGTGGATATGTTACTTACATGTCAAAGGGATGGACTAAGGCTGCTGGTGGGATTAAGGTTGCTAGTCAGCTGACCTTAAAATAGGGAGATGATCCTGGATTCTCCAAGTGGGACTCCATGTAATCACAGGGGTCCTTAAAACGTGAACAAGACACAAGACTTCCCCGGCGGTCCAGTGGTTAGGGCTCAGAGCTCCCACAGCCGGAGGCCCAGGTTCAATCCCTGGTTG
Organism: Phocoena sinus; assembly: GCF_008692025.1. Taxonomy (NCBI): domain Eukaryota; kingdom Metazoa; phylum Chordata; class Mammalia; order Artiodactyla; family Phocoenidae; genus Phocoena; species Phocoena sinus. Next base: position 174,621,289 of record NC_045764.1, read on the forward strand.
GGGAACTAAGATCCCGCATGCCGCACAGCACGGCCAAAAAAAAAAAGTGAACAAGGCAAGCAGGAGAGGAGGTATGGGCAGGACCCAGCCACTGTTGCTGGCTTTGAAGACGGAGGGAAGGGTCACAAGCTGAGAAATGCACGTGGCTTCCAGAAGCTGGAAGCGGAAAGGAAACAGGTTCTCCCCTGAAGCCTCCAGAAGGGACACAGCCCTCCTGACAGCTTGACTTTAGCCCATCGAGACCCATCTCAGAATCCTGACCTCCAGAACCGTAAGAGAATACATTTGTGTTGTTTCAAGGCTCCAAAGGGATGGTGATTTGTTAACAGCAGCCATAGGAAACTTGTGCAAAAGCCTTCCCACCCGCTCCTCAGGAGGCGGACAGTCCCTCTGTGGGTCCCACGCAGTTTAGGGCAGGTTTCTTGATGCTACTATGTTGACTTGGGACATTATACGCACAGCTTTTAAATCATGTCTGGGTAGAGTAAGATCAGTCCCCACCTTTGCCCTTGTGACCTCGTTCTGACCTTGACCCCTACACACTTCAGGGTTCACGTTAACGAAACGGGCCCAGCTCTCTCCCTGCCGTTTGAAACTGATTTTGAAGACAGATATTACGGAGCCAAAATGGGCCGAGGCTGCCAAGCGCCACTGGCGGAAAGCCACGTGGACTTGGGCTGCAGTGGGGGTCCCGCAGGTGACCGCTTGCCCCTCAGGGTGACGGAACAGCTGTGGCCAGAGCGTCCTGCTTGGAGCACGGCCTTCTTGTGGCACCTATGTCACCACCTAGACCTGTGTTTGTTCCACCGTCTTCCTGAGGACAGGGTGGGCCGCTGGTGGAGCCCCGCAGCCCCAGAGCTGGAGCAGACACAAGGCAGGGGCTCTGTGCTGAGTAACAAATAAAGACACAAAGTTGTAAAAAGTTAGCAAAAACCGAAAGGTGGTTTCAGAAGACATTCTTGCGGTTCATAGCATCACATTTCCTTATGGAGGACCACTTCCAAGCCGGCCTCTCTTCCATCTCCAGGCTCTCCAAAAGGCATTGCCATTTCATACTTGCTTCCCCTCTCCCGGGCTGGCTGGCTCCTGCAACACCCAGCCGGGTTTCAGTGGCCCCCACACCTGCTCCCTGGCGCTCCGGGCCCGTCCACAGCACATTGGCTCCCAGGGCTTTCTGCCCCCGTCCCAATCTTCCAGGTCCCTGAATCCAGCTCTGGAGGAGGAGCCCCATGAAGCTTTGCCAAGTGGGGTTCCCTGAGGCTGAGAGGGTGCCAGGTGCAGGCACCGAGGAGCTCTGGAAACGTGGCGATTTTGATGCTACTGTATTTGCATTATCTGTCCTCATTTCCTCTGAGCTTTCCCGGAGTTCAGTCGTTGCTGCGTTAAGGAAAAGAGCATGTACCCTCTGCTTATGTCTCTCATGGTGCTCACTGCCACATCATGAGATTTTATTAACGTGGCTCTCTCCTTGGAGCCAAGCTAGAGCTTGGAGGGGAACCCATGTTCCTGGGAGTCAGTGGTGGGGACAGGAAACAGAACTCAGGGGCCCTCGGTGCTGCCCTGCAGAGGGTCCCTGACCTGCTGGGTCTCTACACGGGGATGGGTGGCCCACCGGGACGGGTGGGAGGTGGAGGTCTCAGTGCATGCAGGAATCATCCTTCTTCCCTTGTGTCTTAACGGAAGAGTCAGCACCACTTTCCCACACCACCAGATGAGTCACTTCGTGTCCAGGGAGGGAGGTGGCAGAACAGACTCCCGAACTGAGCATATGATAAGGGCCTTGAAGACCCCGTTGCTTGAGATCCAAGTCAGGCCAATAATTACAAAAACGGAAGCACGGCTTGTTCCCAGCCCCTTCCCTGGGCCTCGCCATCTGTCACAGAGTCACCAGCAGCGGCTCTCAAGCTGGTGGCCACTCCCGGTAGCAGGGAGGAGTGGCAGTGATTACCCAACTCTGACTGCAAGTCCAGCTTCAAACTAATTCACGCTGAAGCTGCAAGCGGCCTCCCCCGCTTTCCCCCTCCCTCAGGGGAGTCAGGCTAGACCAGGACCATTCACTTCCACACCCAGGCAGCACAGCGGAAATCAGACAGTACTGTCACTCCCCTCCAGGCCGTCCCTGCCCCCAGCCCCTGAAATGGACAGATCCTCAAAGGAGTCTCCAGGGAGGTTAGATGGTCCAGGCAGGTGAAGGGTGGGGTGCAGGAATTCCTCCCAGGGAGCAAAGGAACTTTCTGGCAATGGTGATTCTCAAAGACCAACCAAAGTGGGCAGCCAGCTGGATGACTTCACACGTCTCTAACAATGGGGCATGGGCTGTCCATGAGGACTCAGGACATCTTCTTTAAGGAGGAAAGGCAACGCCAGAGAGAGGTGAAAGTGTTCCCTAAATGCTACATGAATGACTGGCAGCTTTTGTCCAGAAACTTCTACAGGAAGCAGCGCACAGTGGAGCTGACGGTGAAGATGAGGAGAAGGCCAACTGCAGGCAAAATAAAACTCAAACCCATGTCGTCTTGCTGTTTAAAAAAAATAAATTATTGAATTATAGTTGACTTACAATATTATATTTGTTTCAGCTAAACAACAGTTATTTGATATTTTTATAGATTACACTTCATATAAGGTTATTATAAAATATTGGCTGTATTCCCTGTACTGTACTATATATCCTTGTACCTTATTTTATACCAAGTAGTCTGTACCTCTTAATCCTCTTCCTCTATCTTGCCCCTCCCCCTCCCCTCTCCCTACTGGTAACCACTAGTTTGTTCTGTGAGTTTGTTTCAGTTTTGTTATATTTGTTCACTTATTTTTTAGATAACACATATAAGTGAAAACATACAGTATTTGTCTTTCTCCATCTGATTTATTTATTTCAGGTCCATCCATGCTGTTGTAAATGGCAAAATTCAATTCTTTTTTATGGCTGAGTAATATTCTATTGTCATATATATAAACATATATATATTAAAATATGCCACATCTTCTTTATCTGTTCATCTGTTGATGGATACTTAGGTTGCTTTCATATCTTGGCTATTGCAAATGATGATGCTATGAACATTGGGATGCATATGTCTTTTCAAATTAGTGTTTTTGTTTAGTTCAGATATATCCAGAAGTGGAATTGCTGGATCCTATGGTAGTTCTATTTTTAATTTTTTGAGGAACCTCCTTACTGTTTTCCTTAGTGGGTGTACCAAATTGCATTCCCACCAACAACATACTAGGGTTCCCTTTTTTCCACATCTTCATCAACACTTGTCATTTGTTGTCTTTTTGATGATGGCCATTTTGACAGGTGTGAGGTGCTATCTCACTGTGGTTTTGATTTGCATTTCCTTGATGATTAGTGGTGTTGAGCATCTTTTCAAGTGCCTGTTGGCCAGCTGTATGTCTTCTTCAGAAAATGTCTATTCAGGTCCTCTGCCCATTTTTTAATTGGGTTGTTTGGGGTTTTTTTGATATTGAGTTGTATGAGCTGTTTGTATATTTTAGAAATTAAGCCCTTGTCAGTTGCATCGTTTGCAAATATTTTCTCCCAGCCCGTAGGTTGTCTTTTCATTTTGTTTATGGTTTCTTTTGCTATGCAAAACCTTTTAAGTTTTATTAGGTTCCATTTGTTAATTTTTGGTTTTGTTTCCCTTGTCGGAGGAGACTGATCCAAAAAAAAAATATTGCTAAGACCTGTGTCAAAGAGTGTACTGTCTATGTTTTCTTCTAGGAGTTTTATGGTTTGCAGTTTTACATTTAGGTTTCTAATCCATTTTGAGTTTATTTTTGTATATGATACGAGAAAATGTTCTAATTTCATTCTTTTACATGTAGCTGTCCAGTTTTCCCAATGCCACCTATTGAAGAGACTGTCTTTTCCCCCATTTTGTATGCTTGCCTCTATCATCATAGATTAATTGACCATATGTGCATGGGTTTATTTGAGGGCTCTCAATTTGTTGCATTGACTTATGTGTCTGTTTCTGTGCAGTACCATACTGTTTTCATTACTATAGCTTTGTAGTATAGTCTGAGGTCAGGAACCATGATACCTCTGGCTTAGTTCTTTATTCACAAGATTGCTTTGGCTATTTGGGATCTTTCATGTTTCCATGCAAATTCAAGGGTTATTTGCTCTAGTTTTGCAAAAAATGTCACAGGTATTCTGATAGGGATTGCATTAAATCTATAGATTGCTTTGGGTAGTATGGATGTTTTAATAATATTAATTCTTCCAATCCATAAACATGGGTATCTTTCCATTTATTTGTATCATCTTCATTTTCCTTCATCAATGCCTTACAGTTTTTAAAGGTCTTTCATCTCCTTGGTTAAATTTATCCCTAGATATTTTGTTCTTCTTGATGTGATTATAAATGGGATTATTTTCTTACTTTCTATTTTTGATAGTTCATTATCAGTGTATAGAAAAGCAACAGATTTCTGTATATTAACCTTGTATCCTGAAACTTTACTAATTTCAATTATTAGTTCTAATAGTTTCTTTTGTGGTGACTTTGGGGTTTTCTATATATCATGCATCATGTCATTTGCAAATAGTAGCAGTTTTACTACTTTCCTTCCAATTTGTATGCCTTCTATTTCTTTTTCTTGCCTGACTTCTGTGGCCAGGATATTTAATACCATGTTAAATAGAAATGGGCATTTTTGTCTTGCTCCTGATTTTAGAGTAAAAGCTTTCAGCTTTTCACCATTGAGTACGATGTTAGTTGTGGGTTTGTCATAAATGGTCTTTATCATGTTGAGATATGTCCCCTCCATAGCAGCTTTGTTGAGAGGTTTTTTAATCATGAATGGATATTGAATCTTATCAATACTCCTTCTGCATCCATTGACATAATCATGTCATTTTTATCATTCATTTTGTTAATGTGGTATATCCCACTGATTGATTTGAGGATATTGGTCCACCCTTGCATCCCTGGGATAAATCCCACTTGATCATGGTGTATGATCCTTCTTATGTATGTTGAATTTGGTTTGCTAATACCTTGTTTAGGATTTTTGCATTTATATTTGTCAGAGATATTAGCCTGTAATATTCTCTTTTTTGTCATGTCTTTGTTTGGTTTTGGTATCAGGGTAACACAGGCCTCATAAAATGAGTTTGGGAGTGTTCCCTCCTCTTCAATTTTTTTGGAATAGTTTGAGAAGGATTGGTATTAACACTTCATTATATGTTTGGTAGCATTCCCCTGGGAAACCTTGCAGTCCTGGACTTTTGTTTGTTAGGAGTTTTTAAAATTACTGATTCAATTTCCATACTAGTAATCAATCTGTTCAGATTATATATTTCTTCTTGATTCAGTCTCAGAAGATTGTATGTTTCTAAGAATTTATCCATTTCTTCTAGGTTGTCCAATTTGTTGAAATATAGCTGTTTGTAGTATTCTCTTATGATTGTATTACTGTGATATCAGTGATATCTGATACTGTGATATCTCCTCTTTCAACTCTAATTTTATTTGGATCCTCTCTCTTTTTTTCTTAATGAGCCCTGTTAAAGTCTTAAATTTTTTTTTTATCTTTTCAAAAACAACTCTTCATCTCAGTGAACTTTTATATCTTTTATCTCTATTATATCTATTTCCACTGTAACTTTTATTATTTTCTCCTTTCTGCTGACGTTGGGCTTTGTTTTTTCTTTTTCTAATTTCTTTAGATGGTAGATTAGGTCATTCCTTTGAGATTTTTCTTGTTTCTTTTTTTTTTTTTTTTTTTTTTTTTTTGTGGTACGCGGGCCTCTCACTGTCGTGGCCTTTCCTGTTGTGGAGCACAGGCTCCGGACACGCAGGCTCAGTGGCCATGGCCCACGGGCCCAGCTGCTCCGCGTCATGTGGGATCTTCCTGGACCAGGGCACGAACCCGTGTCCCCTGCATCGGCAGGTGGGCTCTCAACCACTGCGCCACCAGGGAAGCCCTTTTCTTGTTTCTTGAGGTAAGCCTATATCACTAAAAACTTCCTTCTTAGAGCTGCTTTTGCTACATCCCATAGATTTTGGAAAGTTGTGTTTTTATTTTCCTTTGTCTCAAGGTATTTTCTGATTTCCTCTTTGATTTCTTCAGTGACCTATTGGTTGTTTTCAGTAACATGTTGTTTAGTCTCCATGTGTTTGTGTTTTTTCCATTTTTCTTCCTGGAATTGATTTTTAGTTTCATATCATTGTGTTCAGAAAAGATGCTTGATATCACTTCTATCTTCTTAAATTTGTTGAGACTTGTTTTGTGGCTTAGCATGTGATCTACCCCTAGAGAATATTCTATGTGCACTTAAAAAGAATGTGTATTCTGCAGTTGTTGGATGGAAAATCCTGTGGATATCTATTAAGTCCAAGTGGTCTAATGTGTTATTTATGGCCACTGTTTCCTTATTGATTTTCTATCTGGATGATCTATCCATTGATGTAAGTGGGGTGTTAACATCCCCTACTATTATTGTATTACTGTCAATTTCTTACTTTATGTCTATTAATATTTTCTTTATATATTTAGGTGCTTCTATGAATATTTGTTTATGAATGTTATATCTTCTTCTTATACTAACCCCCTTATAATGCCCTTATTTGCCCTTTACTACAGACTTTGTTTTAAAGTCTACTTTGTTTGGTATGAGTATTGCTACCCAGCTTTCTTTTCATTTCTATTTGCATGGAATATCTTTTTTCATTTTTCACTTTCAGTCTGTGTGTGTGTTTAGCTCTGAAGTGAGTCTCTTGTAGGTAGCATATAGATGGATCTTGTTTTCTTATCCCATCAGCCACCCCATGTCTTTTGATTGGAGCATTTAGTCCATTGACATTGAAAGTGATCCTTGATAGGTATGCACTTATTGTCATTTTGTTACTTGTTTTCTGCTTGTTTTTGTAGTTCTTCTCTGTTCTTTTCTTCTTCTTTTAGTCTCTTTCCTTGTGGTTTCATGATTTTCTTTAGTGTTATATTTGTATTCCTTTCTCTGAAGTATTTGTGTATCTGTAGTAGATTTTGATTTGTGGTTACCATAGAGTTCATATATGTTGACTTATAACTATAAACACTTGTCTTAAACTGATAGTCATTTAAGTTCTAAAAGATGTACATTTTTTACTCTCCCCTCCATGTTTAGTGTTTTGGATGTCATATTTTACATCTTCATGCCTATCTCTCAACTGCTTATTGTAGCTATAGTTGGTTTTTACAATTTTGGCTTATTTAAGAGGTTGATCCGCTGCTTTTGCTATATATTTACCCTTACCAGTGGGATTTTTTCCCTGCTTATATTTTCGTATTTCTTGTCATAGCCTTTTCTTTTTCACTTAAAGAAGACTCTTTAACACTTCTTTTAAGTTGGTTTAGTATTGATGAACTCTCTTTTAGTTTTTGCTTGTCTGGGAAACTCTTTATCTCTCCTTCAACTCCAAATGATAACTTTGCCGAGTAGAGTATCCTAGGCTGTAGGTTTTTTCCTTGCAGCACTTTTTAAATATATCATGTCACTCCCTTCTGGCCTGCAAATTTTCTACTGAAAAATCAGCTGATATCCTTATTGGGGTTCCCTTCTATGTGACTCTTTGTTTTTCTCTTGGTACCTTTTAAATTCTCTCTTTAACTTTTGCCATTTTACTTATGATATGTCTTGGTGTGGGTCTCTTTGACTTCATCTCCTTTGAAACTCCCTGTGCTTCTTATACCTGGATATCTGTTTCCTTCTTCAGGTTAGGGAATTTTTCAGCCATCATTTCATCAAATACATTTTCTACCCATTTCTGTCTCTCTTCTGTTCTGGGACTGCTATAATGTGAATACTAGTATGCTTGCTGTTGTTCCAGAGGTCCCTTAAACTAGCGTCATCTTTATTTATTTTTTCTTTTTGCTGTTCTGATTAGATGATTTCCACTGTTCTATCTTCCAGATGGTGTATGTGTTCTTCTGTGTCACCTGATCTGCTATTAACTCCTTCTAGTGTATTTTTCTTTTCCATTGTTGTATCCTTCATCTTTGACTGATACTTTTTTAATATTTCCTATTTCTCTGTTGAAGTTCTCACTGTTTCGTCTACTCTTTTCCCAACTTCGGCTATCATTCTTATTACTACTGCTTTGACCTCTTTAACAGGTAAATTGGGTTTTATTTCAGGACTTTTATCTTGTTCTTTCATTTGAAACATATCCCTCTGTTTTCTCATTTTATTTAATTTTCTATGTTTGTCTCTGTGAAATTGGGTGTAACAGCTACTTATACTGATCTTGAAGGGGTGTCCTTGTGTGGAAGTATCCCTATGCAGTTTGCAAGCGCCCAGTGGCTTTGATGGGAGAACTGGATCTGAAGTGAGCATGGACACTGTCTTCCCCTGAGGTGTGCTGTCAGCCACTACCTTGGTGGGAGGTAGGGCTGGATTTGAAGGGAATAGAGCCAGAGCCAGGTGCAAACCAGGGCTTCTTCTATGTTCAATGGCAGTCGAAGACCTATCAGGGTAGGGGTGGGGGCCCAAGAGGCTGGAACAGGAGCCCTGAAGGAGTTGGGCTTCTCCCGTGTGTGACAGCAGCCTCTGCCTTGGTTGGGGATGTGGCCAGGGCCCAAGGGCTTGGGTTGCACTTCTGAGCTGGATCCACTTTTTCCCTGGTGTGCAAGCCTTGGCTAGTAGCTGGATCGGGGCCAGAGGAGTTGGAGTAGCACTACTGAACTGGTTCTTCTTCCCAGTGCATACATGCACCTCCCCACAGGAAATGGTGGTCTCTGCTCTGGCCAGAGGCAGGGCTGGGGCCAAGCTGGCTCCATTCCCTCTAAGTGCACACACGCTTATTGATATTGGCAGCTCGTCCAAGGGAGCACCGCTGGAGCAGCGGGTGCCCTGGGGCCATCCTGGCAGGGCAGCCAGAGCATCGGGAAGCTTTCAGTATGCTGCTTCCAAGCTGTGATTGGGAGCAAGCAAGTCTGTGCATGGATTCTTCAAGAGTGGAGCCTCAGTTTCTTACAGCCCTCCAGAAAGCTCCACTGGTTTCCTAACCAGCTAAGAGGGCTCATCTTTCTGGTGCCAGACTCCAGGGCTGGCTGCCTAATATGTGACTCAAACCCTTCCACCCCCAGGGAGGATCTCTGAGCCTGTGATTTTTCTCTCCTCTTTTGGGTCGCCTGTTAAGGGTGTGGGTCTTGACTAGATCGCTTCTCTTCCCCTCCTCCCTGATTCCATATGGGTCTTTCTTCACGGCTTTGGTCGTAGAAGAGCCGCACTGCTAGTCTTCAGGTGGTTCTCAGCAAGGTTGCTCTGTATGTAGTTGTAGCTGTGATGGGTTCATGAGAGGAGGTGAGCTCAGGGCCCTCCTACTCCACCATCTTGATCTTGCCCCCCTCTCCCGCACAAATATTGCTTTTTATTTACCTGCATGATTCCCAGGCTGAAAACTGCACAACCAAATTCCATCAATACACAGTGAAACAGATTCCCTGACCGAAATGTTGGTTGTAAACGTGTTTGCACTTTGCTCTCCCAATTACGCCCAAGTTCATCAGTTGTGTCACAGAGGAAAGTTAACTTGGGTCTGCCACAGTTAAGTTTTACCAAGCCCCTTTTCGTAAACAGGGGACTTAGCAGAGTTGTATTCTTTTTTCTAGACCAGAAGCCTCAGTATGTTTGTAGTATAGGAAATAAAAGCGTTTTTTTTGAACCTCCAGGAAATGAATGGCTCATTTCTCCTGGCCGATGGACGTGAGGGTACTCAATTACCTTACACTGATTAAAGACAAGCACTGCTGCCTCTAGGTAAACAGAAAAAAAAAAGAATAAACAAAGCCCATTAGCAAAAGGGGGCAGTGATGTAAGTGATGATGAAAAAGGTGGGTCTGTTTTTCTACTTGAGTGTGGTTTCCAGATGCCACAAAATGGGATCTGATGGAGCTGAGACCACATTTTGTCAGGAGGCTGCCTTCTGAGAGTTCGCCTAAGGAGATAAAAAGCAATAGTTAATTTCTAAGGACCTACTGTGCGTCTGACCCTTGCACCTAATTTCCCAGCTAATTACTCAGCCATAAAAAGAAAGGAAATTGAGTTATTTGTAGTGAGGTGGATGGACCTAGAGTCTGTCATACAGAGTGAAGTAAGTCAGAAAGAGAAAAGCAAATACCGTATGCTAACACAAATATATGGAATCTTAAAAAAAAAAAAAAAAAGGTCACGAAGAACCTAGGGACAAGATGGGAATAAAGACAGACTTCTTAGAGAATGGACTTGAGGATATAGGTAGAGGGAAGGGTAAGCTGTGACAAAGTGAGAGAGTGGCATGGACATATATACACTACCAAACATAAAATAGATAGCTAGTGGGAAGCAGCCGCATAGCACAGGGAGATCAGCTCAGTGCTTTGTGACCACCTAGAGGGGTGGGATAGGGAGGGTGGGAGGGAGGGAGATGCAAGAGGGGAGAGATATGGGGACATATGTATACGTATAACTGATTCACTTTGTTATAAAGCAGAAACTAACACACCAAATTAGTAAAAAAAAAAAAAAAAAAAAAAGCCCTGCGAGGTAGGTTGTGTTGTCATCAACTTGCAGCTCCAGGAACAGATGTGTAGAGCCAGTTTCCTCCCTGCATGGAGAGGTGGGACAACAACGTGCGCCCTGGGCCTGCTGGAGTGTGAACCACAGCTTTCAGGAAACTTTGTGCCTGGCGGGGAGCTCAGCATTGCCCAGGTGTGGATGGATTTATTAGGTCACTGGAAGTCTCTGGAGTTAGGGGTAGATTCAAGGGATGAGGGTGTCCAGACCTGTCATTTCCGCATTATTTCCTGCCCATACCAGTGGCAAACATGCACACACACACAAACACACACACACACCAACACACACACACCATGCACACGGGTGGAAATATCCTGGATAAGCCCCCCACCCCAAGAAAGGAGGAAGGAGGCTGAATGGTATCAGTGGAAAGAAGGCCAGTCTCAGGAATCGGGGGCTGACTTCTAAGTCCCGCTCTGGCTCTCAACAGCTCTGCCACATGGAGTAAATCTCTCTGTCCCCCCCTTCCTCTCCCTGTGAAATGAAGGGCTGCCCAGGGTAATTTCCAAGGTCTTTTCAGTTTTACATTCTATGATTCTATTAATACTGAGAGTGGATTTTAAATGCTAAATGGAGTCCATGAAGGCTGAATATTTCTCGAGATTTAAAATGTCTCTCTGCTAGTTGAAACGAATTCTCCAAACCACACATTAAAAGCCCCAGGCTGATTTTTCTGTCTGATGGGCCCTGACAAAGTGGCGCGTGGAGACGGAGTGGCCCCGGGTGGGTACTGTCACGTGAGCCCTCTGCTGTTCCTCCCCAGCGAGGCTTCTGCTAATTTGTATTAATGCATCTCTGCTTCCCCCCCTCCCGCCCCCTGGCAAGCCCTCACCCCGGTCAGCCCCACAGCCTGTGTCACTTGAATCTCATAACGCGCCGCCGCTTCTCTCCCCTTCCTCTCACCATTTTCCCCTCCGCTATCTCTCGACTTAGAGCTTGGCAGACTAATGGCCATAATCATGCTGATGAGCGTTAACTATGACAGGCGATGCTCTCAACAGAATGCAGCTCTTCCTCAAGAGAAGGGACATTAAAATCCCAACTAGGTAAGTGGGCTCGACAGTGGTGTCAGCCCCGGAGCCGGGAGTCTGCAGGAGAGGCTCCTGGGAGCTGGACGTGGCAGCAGGTGCATCCCAGAAAACAGCGGTGAAACAAGACAGAGAAGCAGGGGGAAAGATTTGAGGTTCTGTGCTCACCTTCCCCGGCCCTCAGTACCAGAGAGTCTCCGAAAGCGGTACCTTCCACCTTGGAGGGGGTTGAGTTTGGAGCTGTTTAAATTCATGAAAAACCAAAGTTCATAAAGCAGTGTTTGCTTTAGATTTATGCGCTGCACTCTTTTTAAAATTGTGCCGAAATAAACATAACATATTTACCGTCTTAACCATTTCTCAGCATACAATTCAGTGGCACCGAGGACATCCACGTTGTTGTACCAACATCACCACCATCCATCCCCAGAAGGTTCTCATCCCAAACAGAAGCTCTGTACCCACAAGACAGTAACTCTGCATTCTGCCCTCCCCACAGCCCTGGAGTGTGATGGACTCTTAAGTTTTGTGATTATTCTGCTCCCTTCCATTGAACAAATGCTGGTCAGGACTCAGTAGCAACCTACATTTTGAAACATTGTACACCCTTCTTTCCAGCTGCAGAAACTGAGACACGAAGAGGGGAAGCAGCCTACCCCAACTAAGCAGAGAGCCAGGGGCCATGAAAGCAGCAAGGCAAGTTGCCCAGGCTAACCCTAACCCTAGTCTCAATGGTCTTTTGACTTTCATGGCACTTTTGATATGGCCAACACGGGTCTGTCCATTCCTTTCTCTCATAGGAAATTAAGAAGATATACAAGAGTGAAGAGAATGACATGAAAAACACTTGGGTGGCCACCATGTAGAACTGAGGAGTGTTAATATTTTCTCACAGTTGCTTGACGTTTCTCTAAAAGAAATGGAATATTAGTGAATGCTGCCTCCTGGCCCCCCTCCCGGGGCATCCTCTCCCCATAGGTAACCTGAATTTCACCCTTCTGAATTTCGTGTGTGTTTTTTCAGTCCACCATTTCCATGTTTACACCTACAGAGAAAGATATTCATGAATATTTCATTGTGTTGTTTGCAGTGTGTTTTTAAACATTTTCATAAATGATATTACACAGGAAGCTTGCTTTTTCACTCAATATTATGTTTTGAGATGTAATCACGTTGCTATGAGAGAAGGACTGTGTGTGTGTGTGTGTGTACTTAGGTTGTTTCCAATTTATTTTCCTATTACAAGCAATGCTGCAATTATGCACGAGTCTCTCTAGGTAATAGATCTAGCAGTGCAATTGCTGAGTCTTTGCGAACATGCATTTCCAATTCCAATTTTGCTTTGGATATTGACAAATTGCTTTCCAAAGTGGTTGAATTAATTTACACTCCTACCAGCAGTGTGGGAGAATTCCTATTTCCCCTTATCTTCACTAACTCTTGATATTGTCGGTCTTCTAAAACTTTACCCATCTGATTCGTGTGAAATGTTCTCTTGTTTGTTTTAAATCACATTTATCTGATTATTAGGAAGGCTAAGTGTATGTGCATTAATAATTTTCATTTTTTTCTGTGAATTGTTTATTCTATTATTTTATTGCAAGGATTGTCAAACCACAGGCTGTAGACCAGCCCATGGGCTTTTTGCACTGCCTGTGAGCTAAGAATGGTTTTTACATTTTAAAAGCATCATAAAAGAAAAAGGAGTGACAGAGGTTATATGTGTCCTGTGAAGCCTAAAATATTTACTATCTGGTTCTTTAAAGAAAATGTTCACTGACTCCTGCTGGATTATTTTGTCTTTTTATTGATATATATTGTGGATGTTAACAATTTATTTGAATTAGCTCCTCCCTCCACCTCTCCCTCATCAGCTACCCTGAGCCAAGTTTCTACTTCCCTGGGGCCACGGTCTATGTTTTGTTAGAAGCAAAATGTTTTTTCAACATCTTGTCAAGTTTCAATTACATTTGGGATGGATCATCTAAATTTATCTCCCTCTCAAATACAGTAAAACCAATTTAATGCTTTTTACCTTGTGCAATGCAGACTGTAGAATTTTGCTTCTGGCTCTGATGGAATGACTGCTACTGAGCTTGCTTTCCTGCCATAAATAACCAGGAAAGTGGGTAAAACACATGAAACAACTGTTTTCAGATGTAGGAAAACAAACAGCAAAGATGGTAATCTCCGAGAGCAGGGAAAGACATGAGATAAGCCTGATTGTTTTCACTTTCTGTCTAGAGGAACTCTAGACCATATCCCTGGGAGGAGGACCCAAGTGCAGTATGAAGGTGTCACAGAGGTAAGGAAACAGAATTTGGAATTTAGGGAAGCTGAAGCGGCAGGTACCCGTGGGCCAGAGCACCAGAGAGAAGGTAGCTACACAGAGAGGGATGGTTCCAGAATCTGGATAGGGGCTCTCTTTAGACACCAATTGAATCGTAAGACACAGATGTGTAGTGTGAAACTTCTTGAGGCCAGTTAACAAATAACTAAGGAAGTTAAACAATTCCCAGAGCTCATTCAGGATTGAGATAAATTTTCACTCAGACTAGTCAGAGTGGAGAGACCTCAAGGAACACCTAGGACATCCACGAGACCTCAGAATGGCCATGGCAAAGTAGTAAGGCTAAATTAGCTCTAGAAAAGCCTTCTTTAAATACACCTTCATAATTCTTAAAAACAAAACTTAAAAAAAAACCCAAACAAATGAATGCTCAAGCAACTTAGCTGCCTGCTAAAATAAACTTCACAACTTTTTGGAAAACAACAAAATCCAGACACAATAATGTAACACGCACAGGTTCAGCATCCAATCAAAACTTAGTCAACATATTAACAATGAGGAAAAGGTGACCCATAACCAGGAGAGAAATCAATCAAGTGGAACAGGCCCAGAATGATAGAGATAATAGAGCTAGCAGATAATCACTTTACAAAATAGCAATTATAAATATGCTAAAGGATTTAAAGGGAAACATGAACATGATGAGGAAAGATATAGAAAGTATAAAGAATTAGCAGCAAATTCGATAATGAAGAAGTGATCGGTGAGCTCGAAAGAACATAAACTAATAAAACTAAAACAAAGTGAAACACAGAGAAGAAAAAAACAAATGAAGGAGCTTCAGTGACCTGTGAGAAAGTATAAAAATCTGACATATGTGTATTCAGAGACCCAGAAACAGAAAAGATGCATGGAGACAGAAAAAATATGCAGAAAAATTGGGCAAATTTTTTCTGAATTACATGTAAACCATTAACCCACAAATCTAAGAAACTCAACAAACCATAAGAATAAGCATTCACATGCAAATCACATAAGACACATCATAATTGAACAGCTAAAATCCAGTAACAAAGGGGAAATCTTAAAAGGATCCAGAAAAGGGAAGAAAAAGAAAGGGAGGAAGGAAGGAAGGAAGGAAGAGAAGGAGGGAGGGAGGGAGGAAGAAAACATACAGGGGAACAAATATAAAATTCCTGTTGCTAATTTTGTATCAGAAATAATGCAAGCCAGAAGACAATGGAAAATTTCTTCAGAATAATGTAATAAAAAGATATCCATAGAATTCTACATCAGTGAAAATATCCTTCAAAAATTGTGGTGAAACAGAAACATTTTCAAATAAACAAAATCTGAGAAAATTCACCACCAGCGAGTCTAAATTATAAGAAATATCAATAGTAAAGGAAGTTCTTTAAGCTGAAAGAAAATGATACAAGTCAGAAACTCAGATCTACACAAAGGAGCAAACAGCAATAAAATGGTAAAAATGTGAATAACATAAAAGGTATTTGTTCTCTCATTTTAATATTTCTTTAAAAGATAATTGACTCACCGTTTCTGGTTCAGAATGTAAGGAGGTAACAGCTCTTTTTAGATCTGCAATGAGGTGAGGACACAGGGCAAACCACTGCCCCCAATACTGGAGACAGACAGCAAATGCAGGTAATCACAGCTTCTCAGAGACAGACTCACAATTAGAAACCGCCATGGGAACTAAGGCTGGGATATAAAAACCAGAACCATGATTGACAAATTGCTGGAGGCTCAATGTGGACAACTCCAAGGTTTAAAAACTCCAGGGGGACTCCACAATTGTGAGATTGACCTCCAAAAGGAGCTCAACCAGGCTTCCTTGTAAATATCAGAGAAAAATCCCTCTTGCTTCCTGAAGGGAGAGGGGAAAAGGAACCATTTTGAAATATGCCAGAGCATTCTGTTCTTCCTAAAAAGGCGCGCCCGTGAGAAATTAGTTAACCAGAGTGTAGCCTGCTGAGGTGTTACCAGAGCCTAACTGACCTAGGGGAGGGGAAATACCTGACTCCAATCAGCTCTAGCCTTTCTCGTGGGAGAATGAAAACACCCAACACCAGCCCACTCTAGCCACTCTCTCCCAGCTAAGGGAGTAGGAAAAAAAACCAAAAACAAACAAAACCCTGAGAAACACTTAGGAAGTTCACAGTCCAGGACATAGACTCACTGAAAGAAAGAGATATACTCACACAATTACAGGATGCGTCTCCCACCACACCTCACCACCACATTACTAAAGGCCTATTTACAGCAATTACTTTTACCTCATATATCATGTCCAGCTATAAGAAAAATTACAAGGAATACCAAAAGGTGAAAAAACACACTTTGAAGAGACAAGAGAAAGCATCAGAATCAGACACGGCAGGAATGTTGGAATTATCAGACTGTGAATTTAAAACAAATATGATTATTATGCTAAGGGCTCTAATGCATAAAGTGGACAGTAGATGAGATAGATGGGCAATGTAAGCTGGGAGATAGAAACCCTAAGGGGGACAAAAGGAAATGCTAGAGATTTTTTCAAAAACATGGTAACAGAAGTGAAGAAAGCCTTTGATAGGCTCATCAGTACACTGGACACAGGTAAGGAAAGAATCGTTGAGATTGAGTATATTTCATTGGAAATATCGAAAACTAAAAAACACAGAGAATAAAGACAAAACACAGGGACTTCCCTGGTGGTCCAGTGGTTAAGACTCCACGCTTCCACTCCAAGCTCTTCCAACTTCGATCCCTGGTCAGGGAACTAAGATCCCGCAAGCCACACAGTGCAGACAAAAAAAAAAAAAAAAAGACTGAAAAAACAGTAAATCCAAGGACTGTGGGACAACTACAAAAAGTGTAACATACGCATAAAAGGGAATACCAGAAGGAGAAGAAAAAGAGAATGGAACAGAAAAAATATTTGAAATAACAATGACTGAGAAGTTTCCCAAGTTAATGTCTGACACCAAACCACAAATCCAGGGAGGTCAGAGAATACCAAGCAGGATAAATGCCCCAAAATCTACACCTAGACATATCATTTTCAAAGCACAGAAACATCAAAGATAAAGGAAAAAATCATGAAAGAAGCCAGAGGGAAAAAAAACCTACCTATAGAGGACCAAAGATAAGAATTACATCTGACTGCTCTCAAAAACCATGTAAGCAAGCAAGAGTAGAATAAAATATTAAAGTATTGAGAGACAAATGCCATCACCCTAGAATTCAGCATCGTGCAAAATCATCCTTCAAAAGTGAAGAAGAAATAAAGATTTCATCAAACAAAAACTGAGGGAATTTGTCATTAGCAGACCTTCCTTGCAAAAAATATTAAAAGAAGTTCTTTAGAAAGAAGGAAAATAATATAGGTCAGAAATTTAGATCTACACAAAGATAAAGAAAGGAAAAACATCAAAAAAGGAATAAGTGAAGGTAAAATATAAACTTTATTTTTCTTATTCTTAATTGATCTTACGGGTAATTTTGTTCAAAAAATAATAGCAACAATGTATTTGATTACGCATGCTTATGTATATATAATACATGTATATGTATATGTGTATATATGCTTATTTATGCTAATATAAAAGTGAAATAAATGACAGCAATAATACAAGGAACAGAGGGGAGGAATTGGGATTATTTTGTTATTATAAGATACATTACCCATGAAATGGTATAGTGTTATTTGGTAAATTGTTAAGAGACTTACTTGGATTAGTTGTAAATGCATATTGCAAAATCTAGCGCAACCACTAAAAAAAATTTTTTAACATATATAACTGATATGTTTTAAAAGGAGAGAAAATTAAACCCTATAAAATTCTCAGTTGAAACCACAAAAGGCAGAAGAACAGTGGAAGGCAAAAATAGGAACAAAGAACCAGGGTAACAAATAGAAAAAAGTAACAAATGTGGTAGACATTAATCCATACACATCAGTAATCATTTTGAACATTAATGGTTTAAATGCCCCAATTACAAGACAGAGATTGTCAGAGTGGGTCAAAAACAAGATACAACAATATGTTGTCTATAACAACCCCACTTTAAATATAAAGATGCTTATAAATTAAAAGTAAATGAATGGAGAAAAATATACCATGCTAATACTAAATCAAAAAAAAGTAGGAGTAGCTAATTAATTTCAGACAGAGCAGACTTCAAAACAAGGAAGGTTATCAGGGATAAAGAAGGGCATTACATAACAATAAAGGAGTCAATTCTCAAAAAAACATAATAACCCTTAAAATGTATGTGCTGAACAACAGAGCATCAAACTACATGAGGCAAAACCTGCTAAAACTGCAAGGAGAAATAGATTAATCCACAATTATAGTTGGAGACTTCAACACCATTTTTTCAGATGCAGCAGGGAGAAAATCACTAAGGACATAGTTAAACTCAACATCACCACCAATCAACTGGATATAATGGACACCTATAGACCACTTTATCCAACAAAAGCAGAATTCACAGTCTTCTCAAGCTCACATGGAATATTTACCAAGATAACCATGTTCTGGGGCACAAGACACCCCTTAGCAAATGTAAAATAACAGAAATTATACAGTCTGCTCTCATACCATCATGGAATTAAAACTAGAAATCAATAACAGAAAGACACTGGAAAATACCAAAATACCTGGAGACTAAACAACACACTTCTAAACACACAAGGCAAAGAATTCTCAAGAGGAATTTTTAAATATTTTGAACTAAATGAAAATGGAAGCACAATTTATCAAAATTTCCGGGATTAAACAAAAGCAGTGCTTAGAGGGATTTATAGCATTGAATGAATGGAGAAAGATCTAAAACTGATCATCTCAGTTTTCACCTAGGAAAAAAAAGAGCAAATTAAATCCAAAGTAAACAGAAAAACATAATAAAAATGAAATCAATAAAATTGAAAACAGGAAATCAGTAGAGAAAATGAACAAAACCAAAAGCTGCTTCTTCTTTAATAAAATTGATAAACTTCTAGCCAGGGTAATTAAGAAAAAGAAAGAAGACAAAACTTACTAACATAAGAAATGAAATAGAAGTCATTAGTACTGATCCCATGTACACTAAAAGAAGAATAAAAGAATATTATGAACAACTCTATGTCCACAAATTTGATAAACTAGATGAAATGGACCAATTCCTTGAAAGACACAGCCTGCCAAAACTCACACAAGAATAGACAATCTGAACAGGCCTACAGCTATTAAAGAAATTTAATCAATAAATAGTAACCTTCCAATATAGAAAGCACAAGGCCCAGATGGGTTCCCTGGTGAATTCTCCCAAATATTTAAGGAAGAAATTATGCCAGTTCTCTACAATCTCTTTCAGAAGCAGAAGGAATACTTCCTAACTCATTCTATGAGAGGAGCATCACCCTAATACCAAAAAAAAAAGACATTACAAGAAAGGAAATCTGCAGACCAATATTTCTCATGAATATCAATGCAAAAAACCTCAACAAAATATTAGCAAAACAAATCTAACGATATATAAAAAAAATTCTACACCATGACCAACTGGGGTCTATCTCATGTATGCAAGGTTCGCTATTTGAAAATCAGTTAATGTAATCCATCACATCAACAGGATAAAGAAAATAATCATATATTCATATCAATAAAAGCAGGAAAATCACTAGACAAAATCCAGTACTGATTCATGATAAACAAACAAAAAAAAAGTCTCAGTAAACTTGGAATAGAGGGAAACCTCTTCAACTTGATAAAGAATATCTACAAAGAACCTACATCTAACACCATACTTATTGCTGAGAAACTCAAAACTTTCTCACTGAGATCAGGTACAAGGCAACAATGTCCCCTCTCACCACTCCTTTTCAACATTGTACTAGAGTCCTAGCTAATGCAATAAATAAGACATGAAGAAATTAAATGTGTACATATTGGGAAGGAAGAAATAAAACTATCTTTTTCACAGATGGCATGATCATATATGTAAAAAATCCAAAGAATGAACAAAAAACTGTTTTTAATAGGTGATTATTAAAAGGTTGCAGGATACAAGATTAATACAGAAAAGTCCATTGCTTTCCTATATACCATCAATAAACAAGTGTAAATTGAAATTAACCCAATAGCGTTTACATTGGGTTACATTAACCCAATACCAAAAAAGAAAGAAAGGAAGGAAGGAAGGAAGGGAGGGAGGGAGGGAGGGAGGGAGGGAGGAGGAAGGGAGGGAAGGAAGGAAGGAAGGAAGGAAGAAAGAAAGAAAGAAAGAAAGAAAGAAAGAAAGAAAGAAAGAAAGAAAAGAAAGAAAAGGAAAGTAAGTCAGGTATAAATTTAACAAAATATGTACAAGATCTATATGAGGAAAACTACAAGACCCAGATGAGTAAAATCAAATAATTAAATAAACAGATATTCCACACTCATGAATAAGAAGACCCAATACTGTCAAAATGTTAGTTCTTCCAAGTTGATGTATAGATTCGATGCAATCCCAGTCAAAATTCCAACAACTTTTTGTGTGGATATCAACTAACTGATTCTAAAGTTTACATGAAGATGCTAAAGACCCAGAATAGCCAATAAAATTTTGAAAATTAAGAACAAAATTGGAAGACTGACACTATTTGATTTCAAGACTTACTATAAAGCTACAGTAATCAAGAGAGCGGTATTGGCAAAAAATCAAATAGATCAATGGAACAGAATAGAGAGCCCAAAATAGACGCACATAAATATTGTCAAATGATATTTGACAAAGAAGCAAAGGCAATACAATGGAACAAAGACAGTCTTTTCATCAAGCTGTGCTGGAACAACTGAACATCCACATGCAAAACAAAAACAAAAACAAAAACTCAATCTGGACACAGACTTTACACACGACACAAAAATTAAGTCCAAATTGATCATAGACCTAAATGTAAGCAAAAAACTGCAAAACTCCTAAAAGATAACATAGGAGAAAACCTACATGGCCTTGAGTATGACAATGGCTTTTCAGACGCCACACCAAAGCACAATATTTGAAAGAAATAATTGATAAGCAGGCTTCATTAAAATTAGAAACATCTGCTCTGTACAGCACAATATCTAGAGAATGAGGAGATAAGCCAAAAGCTAGAGAAAATATTTGCAAAACATATGTCTGAAAAAGGACTTGTATCCGAAATATACAAAGAACCCTTAAAACTCAACAACAAGAAAACAAACCATACAATTAAAAAATGGGTCAAAGATTTACTAGACACCTCATCATAGAAGGTATACAGGTAGAAAATAAGCATATGAAAAGATACTCCACATCCAATGGCATCAGAGAAATGCAAATCAAAACAACAATGAATTACCACTACACATCTATTAGAACGGCCAAAATCTAGAACACTGACCACACCGCGTGCCGGTGAGGATGGGGGCAAAAGAAACTCTCATTCACCTGCTGATGGGAATTCAAAATGGTACAGTCACTTTGGAAGACAGCTCTCAACAAAAGTAACATACTTTTACCATGAAATCCAGCAATCATGCTTCTTGGTATTTACCCAAAGGAATTGAAAGCCTGCATCTACACAAAAACCTGAACACAGGGACTTCCCTGGTGATCCAGTGGTAGAGAACCCACCTTCCAACACAGGGGACGCGGGTTCAATTCCTGGTCGGGGAACTAAGATTCCACATGCCACGGGGCAACTAAACCCACGCACCACAACTACTGAGCTTGCACCCCTCAACTAGAAAGTCTGCACACCGCAAACTACAGAGACCACGTGCTCTGGAGCCCGTGTGCTACAACTACAGAGCTCACGACCCCTGAAGTCCGTGAGTCACAACTAGAGAGAAGCCCACACGCCACAACGAAGAGCCTGCATGCCACAGCTAAGATCCGAAGCCACCAAAAAAAAAATTAAATAAATTAATTAAATAAATAAATATTTTAAAAAAGAATTTAGAAATTGAGATCATTAATAGAGAAAAACAAACAAAACAAACAAACGAAAACCTACACACAGATATTTATAGCAGCTTTATTTGTAATCCCCAAACTTTGAACCAACCAAGATGTCCTTCAGTAGATGAATGGTGAACTGGGCTCATCCAGACAATGGACTATTATTCAGCGCAGAAAAGAAATGAGCTGTCAAGCTGGAAAGGACACAGGGAACGTAATTGCATATTACAAGCGAAAGAAGCCAATCTGAAAAGGCTGTGTTTTGTATGACTCCAGCTATATGATATTCTGAAAAAGGAAAAAGTATGGAGGTAGTAAAAAAGATCAGTGTTGAGGGGACTGGGGTGGGAGGGATGAATAGGAGAATCACAGAGAACTTTTAGGGCAATAAAAATACTCTGTATGATACTATAATGATAGATTATACATTTCATTATACATTTGTCCCAAACCATAGATTGTATACCACCAAAAGTGAACCCTACGGTATACTATGGACTTTGTGATAGTGATGTGTCAATGTAGGTTCATCAATTGTAACAAATGTCCCACTCTGGTGAGGGATGTTGATAATGGTGGATTCTATGCATGTGTTAGGGCAGAGGGTGTATGAGAAATTTCTGTACCTTCCTCTTAATTTTGTTGTGAGCCTAATACTGCTCTAAAAAATAAAGTTAAAGGAGATTGGCTCTTTAAAGCAAGAATAATAGTAACACTTTATTGAGTTCGTAACATTTGTAGAAATAATATATAGGACAATAATAACACAAAAGACAGGAGGGAAAATGGAAACATACAGTTTATATTTCTTACTGAACACATAAATTGATACATTCTCTTAAGATAGACTGTGATCTTAAGTGTGCATATCAAAACTCCTAGGTCAACATTTAAAAAATTAAACCGATATTGCTAATAGCCTATAGGGGAGATAAAATGAAATGCTAAATTATTCAATCCAGAAGAATGCAGGGAAAGAGTGAAAGGACCAAGGAGCATTATGGGAGGGCAACAAATAGCAAGATTATAGAATTAAATAAGAAATACAAATGGTCTAAATGCATCAGTTAGAAGCAAAGATTGTCAGACTGGGTTAAAAAGCAAGACTTGAGACTTCCAATTTCAGCTCTGAGTGTAAAGTGCGTGAAAGTAATCACTCCCATTCTTACGACCAAAAAGAAAAAATTTGAACAAGGTGAAAATCAATGGCTTTTGTTGGACCCATCAGAGAATTGAGGTCGCAGGGCAAACCACCACTCAGAAATGGGAGAGACAGGAGAATACAGAGTCCCTGGAATAAAAACTGGTAGAAATACTTATATGGTCACTGTGACAAACTGCAGAGAGTGTGGACAGCATGAGAGAGAGAAACTGCTGGGGATTACATTCTTCAGGGGGGAGCACAATTGAGTGGATTTTATCTCTAGTCCCACCACACTCTCACCTTGAAGAGCCAAAAAAAATTCCCCTCCTGTCTCAGGTGGGAAGAGGGGAAAAAAAGACGCCTGAAATGCTCTCAGAGCATCTTCACAGCAAAGGCCAGCTCAGCAGGGGGAAGACTCCATCAGACCTGTACTTCAGCTAGGAGGGAGAACAATTACCAAACTTCAGCACCCTCCATCCTTCCTGTCTCACTTAATTGGGGGGAAAAGGGAGGAACTTAAGAAGCACTTGTAAAGGCCACACAGCCCAGGGACACAGGTGCACTAAAAAGCTAAGATTTAATCATAAGATTATAGAACGCTTCCCTCATCCACACCTTACTACCACGTCAACAGGGCTACAGTATAACACTGGTGGATTACAGCTGAAACAGGTGCAAGACACAGACTATATTTAGGAAGTAGTTCCTAGAGAAATCCAAAGATAAGATGAAAGATAAAAAATGAGGACACTAGAGGAATTTGAAGCCTCTGGAACTTATATTGATAGCAAACACTGAACACAATTCAACTCATAGATTAACATGAAACTTCACAGTAAGAAGTCCTATTTACCTCAGTGATTATCACCAGTTACATTATGTTGGGCTTTCATCATGTTGGGCATCTCAAAGGCAAGAAAAAAATAAGGCCAAACTCTATGCTGGCGACAAATACCCCCGTTTAAGTATAAAGACACAAATAAAAATAAAAGGATGGGAAAAGAGATATTATACAAACACTAATATAAGAAAACTGGGGTGACTATGTTACCAGGAGACAAAGTAGACTTCAGGACAAGTAATAATCCCAGGGAAAAGAGGGACATTTTGTAATGATAAAACTCTCAGTTCATCAAATGACGTAAAAAAGAAAGTATGCTCCTAATAACAGAGCATCAGATTATGCGTAGGAAAACACTGAGAGAACTGAAGGAAGAAATGAAAATTCACAATTAATTTGAGATTTTAATATTACTTTCTCAGTAATTGAGAGAACAAGTACACAGAAAATCACTAAAGAGCAAAAATTAGAATTACACTGGACTTTTCTTCAGAAGCTATGGAAGCAAGAAGAGACTAGAGTGAAACTTTTAAAGTGTGGAAAGGAAAATATCGACCAAGCTAGAATTCTGTATCCAGTAAAGTTATCCTCCAAAAGTGAAGTAGAAATACTTTCTCAAACAAGGAAAAATTTAGGGAATTTGTCACCAGTAGACTTGCCTTGAAAGAAATGTTAAAATTAAGTTCTTCAGAGAGAAGGAAAAGGATATAGAACAGAAACTCAAATCTACAAAAAAGCATGAGAAAAGCAATAGTGGAAGGTAAAATAAAATATTATATTTTTGTTATTCTCAATTGAGCTAACATAAAATAATAGCAACAATGAATTCAGTGAGTTTATTTATGGAAAAGTGAAGTGAATGGCAACAATATTTTAAGGGGCAGGATGGAAGAACTGAGAATGCTCTGTTATAAAGTACCTGCACTCCCCATGAAACAATGTCATGTGACTTGAAAATGGACTTGGATTTGTTGCAAATGTATATTGCAAACTCTGGGACAGCCACTAAAAAATGTTTTTTAAAAAGGAGTATAATGAATATGCTAAGAGAGGAGAGAAAATGGAATCATATAAAATGCTCAATTAAAACTATGGAATGCAGAAAAAGAGTGGAAGACAAAAAAAGAAACAAAAAAACAAGGGCAATGAATAAAATTGAATTAAAAACAGTAAAAAACATGATAGATATTAGCCTGTGTTCTGAATGCTCGTGTCCCCCCCAAATTCATATGTTGAAATTCTTCCTAACCCCCAAGGTGACCCTTGAACAACATGGGTTTGAATTGTGCATGTTCACTCACACATGGATTTTTTTTCAATAAATATGTACCACAGCACTATGCAATCAGTGGTTGGTTGAATCCTCAGATGCAGAACTGCGGATACAGAGAGCTGATTGTAAAGTTATCCTAGGATTTTCAACCGTGCAGTGGTTGATGCCCCTAACCCCCAAGTTCTGTTCTTCAAGGGTCAACTGCATTAGGACATGGGCCTTTGGGAGGCGCTTAGATCATGAGGGTTGAGCCTTTGTGAATGGGATTAGTACATTATAAAAGAGGCTCCAGAGAGCTCCCTCACTCTTTCCACCATGTGAGGGCGCAGCAAGAAGGGTCTGGCTATGAACCAGGAAGAGGATCGTCACCAGAGCATGACCAGGCTGGAACCTTGATCTCTGACTCCCAGCCTCCAGAGCTGTGAGCCATAAACTTCTCTTGTTTATAAGCCACCCAGCCTGTAGTATTTTGTCATAGCAGCTTGAATAGACTAAGACACGAACTATATCAGTAATCACTTTAAACATCAATGGTCTAAACACACCAATTAAAAGACAGAAATTGTCAGAGTGGATAAAATCAAGACCCACTATAAGCTGTCTACAAGAAACCCACTTTAAATATAAAGACTCCGATAGATTAAAAGGATGGAGAAAGTTACACAATGTTGATACATCAAAGGAGAGCTGAAGTAGCTATATTAGTTTCAGACCAAGCAGACTTCAGAGCAAGGAAAATGATCAGAGATTTAAAAAAAAAAAAAAAAAAGGGCACTGGATAATGATAAAGGGGTCAATTCTCCAAGAAGACATAACAACACTTGATAGATTAAGGAGAAATAGATTAATCCACTGTTATAGTTGGAAACTTCAACGCCATTCTATCTGTAATGGACAGACCCAGCAGGCAGAAGATCAGTGATGACAGAGTTGAAGTGAACTGAACTATCGATCAACTGGATCTTACTGATATCTATAGAATACGTCATCCAACAACAGCAGAACACTCATTCTTCTCATGGAATGTTCAGCAAGATAGATCAAATTCTAGGTCATAAAACATGACTCAACAAGTTTACAAGAATAAAAATAATAAAATATGCTCTCAGACCACAATGGGATTAAACTAGAAATCTGTAACAGAAAGACACTGGAAAATCTCAAAATCCTGGAGATTAAACAACACACTTCTGAGCAACACTTGAATCAAAGAATAAATCTCAAGAGCTATTAATAAATACCTTGAACTAAATGAAAATGAAAATACAGCTTATTAAATTTGTGAAATGCATTAAAACAGTGCTTAGAGGAGACTTTTTAGCATTTAATGTATATCTTAGAAAAGAAGATCTAAGATCAATAATCCCAGTTTTTACCTTAGGAAACTAGAAAAGGAAGAACAAAGTAAGCAGAAGAAACGAAATAATAAAAACTAGGCAGAAATCAATAAAATTGAAAACAGGAAATTCGTGGAGAAAATTAGCAAAACCAAAAGCAGCTTCTTTGAAAAGACCAATAAAATTGATTAACTTCTAGCCAAGGTAATTAAGAAAAAGAGAAACACAAATTACTAACATCAGAAATG
This sequence comes from Phocoena sinus, assembly GCF_008692025.1. NCBI lineage: Eukaryota > Metazoa > Chordata > Mammalia > Artiodactyla > Phocoenidae > Phocoena > Phocoena sinus. The sequence goes on from NC_045764.1 coordinate 174,647,955, forward strand.
AAATAGAGGCTATCACTACTGATCCCATGGACATTAACATGACATAATAAAGGAATATTATGAACGCCTCTATTCCCACAAATTCAATAACCTACATGCAATAGACCAATTCTTTGAATATACATTTTACCAAAACTCACACAAGAAGAGATAGATAATCTCAATAGGCTTGTATCTATGAAAGAAATGGAATCAGTAAATAATAACCTTCTAAACAGAACGTACCAGACCCAGATGAGTTCACTAATGAATTCGACCAAACATTTAAGGAACAAATTATACCAATTCTCTACAGTCTCTTTCAGAAGACAGAGCAGAGGGAATATCTCCTAACTGATTCTATGAGGCCAACATTACCCTAGTAAAGAAAACAGAGAAAAACGTTCCAAGAAAAGAAAACTACAGAACAATCTGTATTATACAAATCTGATAATACAGATTTATAATCATGAACATAGACGGAAAATTCTCAACAAAATATTAGCAAATCAAACCCAACACTGAATAAAAAGAAGTAAACACCATGACCAACTGGGATATTCCCGAATGCAATACTGCTTCAGCATTTGAAAATCAATTAAGGTAATTCATCATATTAACAGGTAAAAAAGAAAGATCTTATGATCATATTAACAGATGCAATAAAATCCTTTGAAGAAAAATCCAATACCCAGTCATGATAAAAACTCACAGTAAACTAGTATTAGAGGGGAACTTCCTCAACTTGATAAAGAGTAAGTACAGAAAATAAGACAGCTAACATCAGACTTAATGGTGAGAAAATAGATGCTTTCCTGCTAAGATGAGGCAGAAGGCAAGATCCTTTCTCACTACTTCTTTTTTTTTTTAACATCTTTATTGGGGTATAATTGCTTTACAATGGTGTGTTAGTTTCTGCTTTATAACGAAGTGAATCAGTTATACATATACATATGTTCCCATATCTCTTCCCTCTTGCATCTCCCTCCCTCCCACCCTCCTTATCCCACCCCCCCAGGGCGGTCACAAAGCACCCAGCCGATATCCCTGTGCCATGCGGCTGCTTCCCACTAGCTATCTACCTTACGTTTGTTAGTGTGTATACGTCCATGACTCTCTCTCGCCCTGTCACAGCTCACTCACTACTTCTTTTCAACACTGTACAGAAGTCCTAGGTAAGGCAATAAAAGTTAAGACTAGAACTGAAGAAAGAAAACTTTGAAGATGACATGATCATCTATGCGAAAATCTGAAAGAATCCATAAAAGCTTTCTGGGACTAATAAACAATTACAGCAAGTTTGCAGCATACAAAGTTAATATACAAAAGTCATTGCTTTCTCATATACCAACAATGAACAACTGGAATTTGATATAAAAAAACCAATGCCTAAAGCAGAAACTAACACTTCATTGTGGCGCAATTATACTCCAATAAAGATGTTAAAAAATAAATAAATAAAATTAAAATTAAAAAAAAGGAACTGCAGCAGGCAATAAGCCCAGAAGACAACTTAGGTAACTAGACTACTTAGGGCCTGGTAGACATGCGTGACAACTCTGTTCTTTGTGTGATGGGAATCTGTTGTAAAATTTGAGTGGAAAATGATGTGATCTGATAAACGTTTTCCAAAAAAAAAAAACAATGCCATTCACATTAGCACCAAAAAAACCCCCACAAAGAAACACTTAGGTATAAATCCAATAAGATATGTTCAAGATCTATATGAGAAAAACAACAAAACTCTAATGAAAGGAATAAAAGATATAAATAAAGGGAAGGCTAGTGCAGGTTCCTGAATAGGAAGACCAATAGTATTAAATTGTTACTTCCCGACTTCACCTAAAGGTTCAAAACAATCTCAATCAAAATCCCAGCAAGCTATTTTGTGAATATTGACAATTTTGTTCTAAAGTTTATTGGAAGAGGCAAAAGATACAGAACAGCCAACTTAATATGTAAGGAGAAGAGAAAAGTCAAAGGACTTCAATATCTATGACGAAGCTACAGGAATCAAGGCAGTATTGTACTGATGGGAGAATAAACAGCTAAATGGAATAGAATAGAAAGCCCCGAAATACACCCCACAAATGTAGTCAACTGATCTTTGACAACGGAGCAAAGACAATTCAATAAAATAGTTTTGAACAAATCGTGTTGGAACAACTGGGCATACACATGCAAACAAATAAATCTACGTGCGTACTTACATCCTTCAAAAATGAACTCAAAATGGGTCACAGGCCTGAATGTAAACCACAAAACTAAAAAAATCCTAGAAGATAACAGTGGAGGTAACATCGATGACCTTGGATATGATGATGACTTTTCAGACACAACAACAAAAGCACAATCTATGAAAGAAAAAAAATCAGCAAGTTGCACTTCACTAAAATTAAAATTTCTGGTCTATGAGAGACACTGTGCAGTGAGAAGAAAAAACAGACTGGTAGAATATATTTGCAAAATATATGTCTGATAAAGGACTTGTATCCAAATCATAGAAAGAACTCCTGAAACTCAACAATTAAGAAAAAATTAAAAATGGGCAAGAGATCTGAACAGACACCTCCCCAAAGGAGGTGTACCAATAAGATACGGAGAAGTAAGTTGTAGTACATCCTGACAATAGGACATTATTCATCAATTAAAAAGAAAGGAGCTCTCAAGCCATGAAAAGATGCAGAGGAAATGTAAATGAATGTTACGAAGTGCAAGAAGTCAACCTGAAAAGGTTACATACTGGATGATTCCAATTCCATGACATTCCGGAAAAGACAAAAACTGTGGAGACAGTCAAAAGGTCAGTTGTTGGCAGGCGTTTGGAGGGAGGGAAGGAGGGATGACTAGGTGGAACACAGAGGGTTTCTAGGGCAGTGAGACTATTCTGTATGGCACTGCGATGGTGGACACATGCCATTAAGCCCTCGTCAGAACTTCAGAATGCACACCACCAAGAGCGAGCCCTCATGTGAACTCTGGACGTCGGTTAATAATGATGTACGAAGACAGGCAGGTCAATTGTAATTGATGTGCAGACCACACTGTTGCAAGATGGAAACCACAGGGAAACTGAGCCGGAGAGAGGGAGTGTGTGGGAACTCTGTACTTTCCGATCGATGTTTCAGGAAACTCAGAACTGCTCTAAAAATGGGAAGTCTACTAATTAAAGAGAAAAAGCCTCAAAGGTTCATCCCCAGCCCCAGGCCTGGCATTCAAGACCCCACACAGCCTTGGCCCAGCCCAACACTGGCTTGTGGCCCCTACTGCGGCCACACAGGGAACGTGTCCTGCCACAAGTGGCACTGTCTGTGACTGTCCCTGAAGGGAGGTCTGCACCCGCCCCTGGTCCTGGGGTGTCCAAGAAGGAAGTGGTGAAGACAGCAGGGAGAGGCCCTCCCCTGACCTGGTTCTCCCTGGGCTGCATCCCCTGGGGCCCCTTTCTTATCTCCTCTCCCTGAGGTTACTTTCTCACTCCCAGGGACAGGCAGCCAGGAGGTGGGTGCTTCTCATGTGCTACTTTCCCAAGCAACTTCTAGAAGGTGATGTTTCAATGCCTCTTTGCTATTCCTGTTAGTAATGTCCCTGCCTGTCCATCGACGGCACGCAGAAAGGGCTCAGGCTGCTGCCTTGTAGACCAGGAGGGTGAGAAATTCCACCTTGTCCTCCGCCACCTGCACATCCGCTCCCCAGTAACCCGTCTGCCCTGGTGGCTGGGGGCGCGGGAAGCCGTCCTGCAGCGACACATGGCCGTGCGTCAGGGTATCGCTCGCCGGGTCCCTGTGCGTGCACGTGTGCCTGTATGTGAGGGCGTGTTCTCTGCACCCACAACGTGTACCCTTTGTCTCCCTGCCCGGGTGTGCATGGGTGCGCGTCTCCCCGTGAGGATGGCTGTGCCCTTGAGGTGTGTCTCCTTTGACCCAGCTGCACTGTCCCTGGTCTGCCTGTGAGTGGCCTCCCGAGCCTTGTCCGAGCTCTACTCCTGTTCGCTTTTTAAAATTTAAGAAGACAAACAAACTAATTTTATAAACGGATAAAAGATTTTCTATAGACCATTAACAAAAGAAGATACTTACATGGCTGAGAGCAGGCGGAAAGATACTCAGCATCGTGGGTCCCACGTGAAGGGCGAGTGGAGAACCCCAGAGAGACACCAGGACACAAAACCACACGCTGGCGAGGACGCGGGCAAACTGGCACCATCCACACAAAACAAAACTGAAAAACACGTACGTGGCGGCTGTGCACGGAAAATGGTCCAACCAGTTTGGAAAGAAGTTTGAAAATGTCTTAATAGTTAAGCATACACTTATCCTGTGGCCCAGGAGCTCCATGTATAAGATATTTACCCAAGAGAAATGAAAATACGCGTCCATAAAATAACGTACCCATATAAGGGATATCATATGACATTTGTCTTTCTCTTTCTGACTTCACATAGTATGATGATCCCCAGGTCCATCCACGTTGCTGCAAATGGCAACATTTCATTCCTTTTTATGGCTGAGCAGTATTCCATTGTGTGTATATACCACATCTTCTTTATTTATCTGTCAAAAAAAAAATGACACAAATGAACGTATTTACAAGACAGAAACAGACTCACAGACATAGAAAACAACCTTGTGGTTTCCAAAGAGAAAAGTAGGGGAGGGCTAAATTAGGAGTTTGAGATTAACAGGTACACACTACTATATATAAAATAAACAACAAGGACCTACCGTATAATACAGGAAACCATATTCAATATCTTGTAATAACCTATAATGGAAAAGAATCTGAAAACTAATATATATATATGTATGCATAATGAATCACTTTGCTGTACACCTAAAACATTGTGAGTCAACTATACTTCAATAAAACATTTTTTTCAATAAAAATTTTTTTAAGTGAAGAAAACATAACACACCCAAATACTCAAAGCACAACTATTCATAATAGCCCCAAACTGGTCCACTAACAGGTGAATGGGTAAACAAATGATGGCACCTCCATCATTTTGTTGCTACACTTAGCACTAAAATAAAAAACTACTCATACCCGCGGTAACATGGACGCATATCAAAAATATTATGCTGAATGTACTAAACCAGACCTGAAAGCCTGCATTGGGTAGGATTCCATCTTTTCTGTGACAAGATGGAACCCTGCACAACGTAGAGGAGGAGGAGATGGGCAGCAAGGAGGGGAACTTTGGGGGGAAAACGTTCTGTCTTGATTGTGGTGGTAGCTACCACAGGTCACATTTGTCACACCTTATGGAACTGTCCCTTAATAAAATTAAGGGACAACAATTTTTTATGTACATAAAATAGGTGGTTTACTTTTAGAAGGGATAGGGTGTCTCCAAAGTAAACAAATAAACTCTGTCCCTTCCTGTTTACAAATAAACATACTTGCAATTACGCCCCTCCCTACGGACTGTACTGCCAGAAAGGCAAACTAGCTGAGCAACCAAACGTATAGAAATTAAATAGAAAAGCTTCAAGTCCATCATGCAATGGAATCAATGAACGACAAATGCCTGTCTGAAAGAATGAGAACCTGGACTGAACCAGACCAACTCACATCACCCGAAATCAGCATCCCTGGATGAATGAGCCCCCCCAACTCTCTCAGTCACCAACCAGATGTGGAGTCTCAGGCAAACAAGTTAATGCTGGCTCAAAAGACGCATCAATTTCCGGGTCTGAAAGCTGTGGTGCTATCTTGAAGGACAAGGATGAGACTAACGCCTTCCATGATACGGTCATCACTGATTTTATTTGTGATGATTCATGGGAGACTTAGGAATCAAATAAGCAAGCAAGTCTGCTGGTGAGAATTTCCCCTAGTTTTCCTCTGAGAATGTCTTCATTTCACCTTCATTCCTAAAGGATATTTCCAGTGGATGTAGAATTCTATGTTAGCAGTTCTTTTTTTTTTTTTTTTCAGCAGTTTACAAATGTTCCACTGCCCTTGACCCTCATGGTTTCTGTGGGAGAAAGCTGGAGTTGTGGAGCCACTGTCCCCACACAGGGGCAAGAAAGAACAACAAACACACGGGAGAGGAGGAGTTCCCCTCACTCTCTCTGACTGTGGTCCCCAGACCAGAAATAGACTTGGGGCTTTTTCTGTTCACACTTGGTATGTATTTCTAAGCTTTCAGCTGCCTTGAGTCCAAACCAGGAGAGGCTGGAAAACAAAGGAATATGTATGGGTGGGGGGCACTCACCACCTGGGGAGGGCTTCCTCCACCAGCCTGTTACCGCTCACAGTTAGGGGTCCCCAGAGAGCTACTGCATGAACCCTGTCCCAGGGTTAGTTTCATTCAGTGGGAGACAGAGTGGACCGTGCTCACTCCATTTCCATCCCAATTCCTTTTTCTTATCTTTCTTCCCTGACACATTTCAAGTTCTACCAGTGCAGAGACTGAGTCCAGCTTATTAATCAGTGCATCCTCTGACTTTGGCTGAGTGTTTTTCACATAGTAGCGCCTCTTCTAAAGTTCACGGACTAAATCAATAAGCAGTGCAGACTGACTTAGATGATGCTGGTAAAGCAACTGGCACGATGTCTGCCATGAAGACGTTCGATGTCAATAAATGATTGCGTCTCATGTTACGGGCAGAGACTTGAAGTCTGCCACTTCTAACTCCTTTAGTTCATGCAGACACATGCTAAACAGAGCTAGAAGTTCCTACAGGTCACGAACTTATCTGAGTCAATGAGACACCTCTCCGAAAATGTTATCCATAAGTCTCCCCCCAAATCTGAGTTTATTGTACCAAATGTTTTACAGAAAAATAATAGGACTGTTTTTCTTGCAAGCACACACACACACACACACACACACACAGATGCAAACGGTGTCTACATCACAATTCTCTGAAAGAGGACCTTCTCCATTTCTTGCATTGCTTCAAGTGACAGAAGGGAGATTCTGTCTTTGGGGGGAGCTCTCGGTACCCAGTACTTTGAACAGATACATGCCCACTCTCCTCCATGAAGTGATACTGCAGACTGTTCCAGAAGTGCATTTACATCACAGCCTCTCATGTGAAAGGTGGCCTCAGGGCCAGGCAGTCTAGTGCCTGCTCAGCTACTAAACAGTCCTGTCCCACATGTGCTGTCTAGCCTTCTCCTTCTTTTGCTCACCAAACAGGGAGTGCCTCTCATCGGTGGAAATTAAACAGGGACCCTGTCGGCAGGAAGTCTGGGAAATGTAGCTTCCAGACTTCCAGCCCTCACACTACAGGGATGAGTCAGACAGCAAGTCGGGTAGAGAGGTGGTCGTATCATTTTTCTGTTTTAACTGTTATTATAGGGAATTACACTAATAGATATCCTAAACTTGAACCAACTTTTCATTCCTAGGATAAATGTGGTCTTCTAATGCAGCAGTCCCCAACCTTTTTGGCACCAGAGACCCGTTTTGTGGAAGACAATTTTTCCACGTTGGTCGGGGGGATGGTCCAGGCGGTAATGCAAGCGATGGGGAGCGGCAGATAAAGCTTCACTCGCTCGCCCGCCGCTCACCTCGTGCTGTGCAGCCCTGTTCCTAACAGGCCACAGACAGGTACTGGTCTGTGGCCCGGGGGTTGGGGACCCCTGTTCTAATGTACTGCTGTATTTTCTTTGTTAAGGTTCTAGCTGGAACTTTCTGCACCATTTTTATAAGTGGGTGGACTATATATATTCTGTGCTAGCCTTGTCCGGATTTAGTGTCAGAGATGTCACTGAATGAACTGGAAACCATCTTTTTCTGTTCTATGGAATAGTTTATGGAAGTATAATCTAGGTACCACCTATTCCTTAAAAATTTCCAGCACGCCTGCTTAAGTCGAATGGGCCTGTTTTTTTGGTGTGTTTTTTCTTGCTTTGTTTTGATTCTCTGTGCAGCCCTCCTATTACCTCTTGCATTTTTTTCTATGAGTTGTTTTTCTTTTTAGAATTTTCCTCTCTGGGAGGTACACTTTAGTTCATCCGTTCTCAATTATTTCTAAATGGCTTTTAATTTTGTTTTTAATTTTCTTTTAAACTCAAGTTATCTAGAAAATTGTTTTTTAATTTGCAAGCGGATGGATGGATTCTTTCTTAATGTGGCAGAAATATTATTCATCGATGCTGACTGCAATTTCCTACTTCTTCTTTGCTGTAGGAATCCGCTTTCTGTTCAGGGTGGCAATATGCCCAGCTCTAAGGCATGAATCACGATTTGTCTAAAGTGGTCCTGGAACTCTTGCTTCCCACTGCCAGTTACTTTCCCAGCCCCCTTTGGGACCAGGGTAGCCACGTGACCCCCTCTGGCCCCTCTCGTTCTGCTTTGGCTAGGAAAAAGCAACATCTGGACACACAGTACAACTTAGAAAGGTAATCACCGACTATGGGCTGTGTCTCGCTCCAGCTCCTGCCTCCATCAACTAGGAACGATTCCACTTGGGACAAGTTACTGAATCCCTCTTGGCCTCAGTTTCCCCATCTTTAAATGAGAAATAGTGGTATTTCTATAAAGGTACCACGATCTCTTCTAAGTGGTACCTACCTTATGGATTGATGTGAATATTTAATGAGTGGAAATATGGGAGGGGCTTAGAACGATGGTTGGCACAAAGCAATTCAGACCAAGTATCTTTACCATTATAATAATAATTATTATTATTATTAATGCTATCATCATCGTCATCATCTTGGGACCATGAGGACAAATAGCCAACGTAATGAGAACTCAGAACAGGGGGCTTGGAAAGAAAAGAAAGGGCTCGGATCCTTGATGAATATATTGAACTGGAAACCCCACCTTCAGACATTCGGAGAACGGCGAACATCCTGTCTTAGGTCCTCTGCTAATTTCCATGGAATGCATTCTCACTGATATGCCTGATGATAGTTTTCATTAATTCAGAGACTGGTACCACGATCTCTTCTAGGCTCTGATAAAACAACTGTGAATGACAACAAAGCACCCCTCTGCCTCTTGGAGCTGATACTCATTTGATACTAATTTCCAGCTGTATTTCCACTGAAGTCAGAGAAAGTAGCCTAGTGAGTTCACTGAAGCACAGGACACGACATGCCCTTCATGAGCTTGAAATCCTGCTGAAAGCCGAGGACCCCCCACTGCCATCACATCCTCCACAGCTGAACAGTACAAGGGACCAAGCAATTACATCCACGTGGTTAGCCTCAGCTCAGTCAAGCACACTAATGCTGCCTAAAATCCCATGTCATTTCCTGCCTAAACAGTCCTACCAGGAGTTGGTCTGTGCCACGAGCACGCAGCTCTTTTTGAAACCGTCATCTTGGATGGCACCACTAAGGCAGCGTGTCACTGAGGCAGGCTGTGGACCCCAGAGTGGTTGTTAGGGAACCAGCTAAGAAGTACTGAATGTATATGCCTATCTACAGTACTGACAGAGCACCACAGAGCCCCTGCGAGCTCCTGTCGGGAGCAGGAAGTCTTCTTTCTTTTCTATGAGAGTGGGAAATTGCTCCATTCTCGCAGGGGAAAGCCACAGGGATTAACACACTCAAAGGCACAGAAATATCTTGTGGCCAGAGCTTTTTCTGCCTCTTCTCTCTATCTCTCTCCCAGAGCTTTTGGGGCTCAGAGAGGGGCTGCTGGAAAGCCAGGCCCGCATCTTTCAATATTATTAGCAGAGATCAGAGAGAGAAAACTCTCACTCCCAACCCCTAGGCCCCCACGTATGGCCCAGGAACGTTTTTGCTTCAGTTGCAAAGAGCGTGGATTACAAGGCAATGTGAGATTGGGGGCTAATGGGCCGAAGTCATCAAGAAATAGCAAACTGTCGAAATCATCTAGATATAAACTTTCTTTAAAAGTCGTGCCATATAGCTGTCACTTATGAAACACTATGCTCAATAATATTTAGTTGTTTTAGTAAAGATTCCCATTTTTCCTACAGTGGAAAATAGCTAATATCGCCACTAGGTAAACACCACAGATATAACACAGACCCACCATTCACGATAAAGAACAGAGGTTCAGGCCCTTTTACCATCTCGTGGCATTTCGCCTTAACTGCAATGAACAGAAACCCATTCAACATATGGGTTTTGGAAGATGCAATTCAACCCATAATCGTGCTGAGCCGAAGTCCAGCTCTGCCACTTGCCTCGCTTGGGCACAAACTGTGCTTGTATCAGCCCACAAAACACTCCCTTCCTCTGCAAGATGGGAAGGCTACACCTGCCGCTCAGGTGTGGGAAGGGACCAGTGAGACCTCAAGCACCTCTTATGTTCCATTGAGTTGAGTTAAATACCGAAATCTCCAAATTAAGCTCACAAAGTATTGACAGTGTCCTGGCATCCCAGCCTCCTAAACAACCTGAGAGCGTGGTCATCATACTCATCTGTGGTTCTAAGGGGCTCAGGGGCGTATACACACACACACATGCACAGGAGCTGGTGTCTCCTTCCAGGGGGGCTGTTATCCCGAGGGACCTGACTTCTTAGATCCAGATGCCCCTCCAGAGCACATCTATAATTTCCCAGAAAACCCACTGAAGCTGGAAGGGACCTCAGGTGTCATTATATGGGGGAGCTGGGGAATAAGGACCCAAGGGAAACACTTTGTCCAAGACACAGAAAAAACTCAACGGGACACAGATGGGACAAGCACCTGCCTCCAGAGGTCACCTGGGGAGACAAAGTGGGGGGAGTTACAATATTCACAGTAGGGTCCTGGCCTGAGCTTTCCACCTAAGTCCTCAGGGACCCTGAGACGGGTGCCGTTAGCCTCCACTCAAGGGTGGGGGGTGGCTCCGAGGTGTTGAAGGGGTTTCCGGAGATCAGAGCCAGGTAAGAGACTGGCGAGCGTCCAAAGTTTAGCCAATGTTGCTGCAATCACCCCCACCTATGCCAACCCTCTCCTTAGAAAATCAGCTCCTTTCCGGAACCCGAGTCCATCTTTGAGGAGCTCTGCATGGATCTAGATGGCTCCGATCCACCGTGACCCACAGGCCACGCCCATACCAGGCAGCTCAGCAGTGTCGCGACCGCTATCAGACCTTCTGTCTCGCATCCCTCCTGCTCCACCGTTGCCCACCACCCCAGCCCCCAGCCCCCCCAGGAGTCCAGAGTCCAAGGCTAGCTGTTGTTGACTTGCTTCCAATAAGAGATACATTTCCAGGAAAGAAAAAAAAGCCCGTTATCAAAAAATAAACATTTTCCCTGAGAAAACCATAATTCAAAAAATACACGCACCCCAACGTTCATAGCAGCACTATGCATGATAGCGAAGACATGGAAACAACCCAAGTGTCCATCAACAGAGGAATGGATAAAGAAGATGTGGTACGTGTACAATGGAATATTACTCAGCCACGAAAAAGAACGAAATAATGCCATTTGCAGCAACATGGATGGACCTAGAGATGATCATACTAAGTGAAGTAAGTCAGACAGAGAAAGACAAATACGACATGATATCACTTATTTGTGGAATCTAAAATATGACACAAATAAACTTATCTACGAAACAGAAGCAGAGTCACGGAGGTAGAAAACAATCTTATGGTTACCAGGGGTAAGGGGGGGGAGGGATAAATTGGGAGACTGGGGTTGACATATACCCCCGACTATATATAAAATAGATGACTAATAAGGACCTACTGTATAGCCCAGGGAACTCTACTCAGTGCTCTGTAATGGCCTCTGTGGGAAAAGAATCTACAAATGAGTGGATACATGTATGCGTATAACTGATTCACTTTGCCATACACCTAAAACTAACACAACGTTGTAAATCAACTATACTCCAATAAAAGAACCCAACCACTTTCAAGGGCCCCACGAGTGGGTTGTACCTAAACCACTTCTGCGGGCCTTTCCCCGCCTCGCAGCCTCTGTGCAGTCACAGACGGAGCCCCCCGGGAGCCCTCTTCAAGAACCTCAGCCCAAGTGCAAGTGCAGGCGCGGGAGGGTCCTCGGAGCAGCAGGTGTGGTTGGATGGTGCCCGGGCAGAGGAGGAGGGAAGGCGGCTCAGGTGGTCAAACAAGAATTCGGCTGCAGGACCCCAGACAACAAGCCTGCTCCCTCCTTACCCCTGCTCCCGGAGAGATGCGAAGGTGTCCCCCGAAGTCTTCTTATCACTCAGCTGTGTTTCACAGGGAAACACAGTGGAAAAGGCATGGATCTGATGCCTGTGGCAGATTGCCGGGGCCACCGTAGCAAAGTACCGCAGACAGGGCGGCTTAAACAGCAGAGCTCTGTGCTCAGCGTTCTGGCAGCCGGAAGTCTGAGATCAGGGCGTCGGCAGGGCTGGTTCCTTAGGAGGGCTGGGAGGGAGGGTCTGTTCTGGTCCTCAGCCCCCCCACCCCCTGCTTCTGCCGTCAATCTTCCGCATTCCTTGGTTTGTAGCTGCATCCCCCTGATCTCAGCCTTCATCTGCACATGGTGGTGTGTGTGTGTGTGTGTGTGTGTGTGTGTGTGTGTGTCCAAATTTCTCCTTTCTATAAGGGCATCAGTCATATTGGATTTGGGGCACACCTTATCCAGGAGGACCTCATCTTAACGAACTACATCTTTGGCAACCCTATTCTGGATAACGTCACATTCTGAGGAAGCCGGGATTCAACATATGGGTTTTGGAAGATGCAATTCAACCCATAATCATGCTGAACCGAAGTCCATCTCTGCCACTTGCCTCGCTTGGGCAAAAACTGTGCTTGTATCAGCCCACAAAACACTCCCTTCCTCTGCAAGATGGGAAGGCTACACCTGCCGCTCAGGTGTGGGAAGGGACCAGTGAGACCTCAAGCACCTCTTATGTGTGTTACGGGCGTGAGGCTTCACACGTGCTCAGGAGGCGTAAGTGGTGTGGTCCTCCTCAGGTGGCCCTTCCCGGCTTTCCAAGGCTGGGAGGCAGCACCCTGCCCCCACAGGTGCAAACCTCCTTTTCCTGCTCTTGGCCATGAAGAGGCAAAAGCTAAGAGTTCAAGGGCCATTTCGAGGGGCTCGACTGACTGGTCTTTCAAAGCCTTCTCCCTGAGCCTGCATGTCTCTCTTTAACACATTTGTAGTGGAGCCGGGCTCCGGGTGCTTGAAAGAAGGAAGCCCTTTGCAGTGATGTCCGTATTCCTCTGCACGTGTTGAAAATGGATTTACTTGATTTATTCTTATATCCCGCCCTGCTCCAGAAAGGATTTGAGGGGGATACGTGTAGAATAAAATCCATTCCCGCTTGGAAGATCTACCCTTCACGGTTAGTAGGACGGGCCTGAATAATTGGAAAATACAAATGATCCCTAACTCCCATGTGACCCCTAAACCTTGCCTCTCAGACTGGATGCACCTCTCTTAAAGGCGTGTTGTTTTTAAACTGTTACTGCTCAGAGCTGTAAGGTGTGTGTGTGCACGTGATGATAACGGAGAGATGGACGATAAAGGTGATAACCAGCACATAAAAGCGCCTCTCACAGACTTCTTTGTGTTTTAAAGGAGGAAGAAAGAAGGAAGGGAGAAAACCAGTGCTGAGAACAGGAAGCAGGGGTGGGATGGGAAAGGAGGTGAAAAAGAAGAAAGGGGCTGTGTCAGAGACCCACAGCGCCCAAAGCAGTGCTTTTGCTAAACTCTAACCAAATTAAATCCCCGAGAGCACTTTCCTCTGTCTCTTCAAAACTGTGAATTCTTTCGGGGAACTCTCTGGGGGTCAGAGGTTGATCCTGACGAGCCGTTCGCCTCTGTAGAGCCAAGTTTGAGGCTGGCTCTTGCCTCCTGGCTCCGGTGATTTATAACTTTGGTACCTGGCAACTCCTTTGCCACCTTAAACGCAGTCTCACCCGCAGGGAGCAAGCTGGAGGGCCCGGCTCCAGCGCCATCCCCCAGGGACGCCCCCGCTGGCCCAGGCCACAGTCAGTGCCCGGAAAAACACTTCAGGAAAGACTGAGGGGCAGCGGCTCGCCTGCTGTCCATGGCCCCCTAGCCCCTCTTCCGCGTCTGCGCCCAACTCCTACGTGGCTGCAGCATCACGAGTGGCACTAGTTATCCTTGAGCTTCCTGGCGGCCCAGAGAAAAGGGGAGAAAAGTGTGAGCTGAACTCGGGTTTTGGTGAAGAGCTGATGAGGTAGCTGTGCCCGTTGCCAGGGCGCTGGGGTGGGGACACTGGGAGATGCCCTGCCCGGTCTGCTGGGCGCAGGCTCACAGCCACAAAGACGCCTTGTGGGGAGCCTCACAACTCTGCTCCCCGACTGGGTTCCAACAGCATCGTTCCTGCCGAGCGCCCCCCAGACAGCACATGCTGCCTCTGAGTTCTCTCGTAAGGACAGGAGGAGGGCCCCGTCGTGACCCCTTTTATATCAAGGAGGCTCCTGTGCGAATGCACCCACGTCCTCCCAGAACTTTCTCTGCAAACCCGGAGAGGGGAGGGTGGCCTTTGAAACGCCAAGGGGGCCCTGAGTCCCTTCCCACAAGGCAGTGGGGGCCTGCCTAATAAGCATGTACAATTAAGAAGGGCTTGGCAAGAGTGACAGGTAAGGACCAAGGAGCTCCCAGGTGACCTCTGGTGTATAAAAGGACACGGACGCAGTCTGTGGCTTTCCTCTGTCAGTCTTAGGCTCTACCTGGCTCACAGCCCCGCCAGGAGATGTGCACTGTGCCCGGGCTGTATATTCCCATCCCATCCTGCCCTCCCGCTGGGGAAACCGAGGCACGGGGAATGGAAAGGCCTCGTCGCCTCGTACATGGGGAAGGTGGGATGGAACCAGGTCCAGGCATACCTGAGACCTCTCTTCCCTTTGACCTTTGGCAGAAAGGAAGAGCACGACCAACGAGAGAGGAAGCAGTTTGCAAAGGTCTGGTGGCAAAGCTGGGGGCCCGATCACACTCCCACGTCCCTGGCTATCTGCCATAGAGTCTCGCAGGCACCTTACACTGGGCAGAAAAGGAGCACAGAAAATCAAGGGGCATCTCCCCCAAGGCTGCAAACCAGGATGAATTGAAGCTACTTAATACATCCGTCCTAGTAAAGCCTCATAACTCAGATTCCCAGGAGTAAAGTAACGCCAGGGAGTTTCATGTCAGCCTTAGGCACGGGCAGCAGACTAATGAACGGCTCCCTTCGGGTCCAAAAGAAAAGATGTAATCGGGGCACACAAAGCACGTCTTGTGCAATTACAAGAGTCCACGTGGATGGGCTGACCTGTGACCTATAAACCAAAATGAAGATTTTCAAATATCACCAGGAGGTAGGGAGAGCAATGGCTGGCCAGCTGCTCCAGACTTCCAACTCCCCAGGGTGCAAAAAAAGAACAAGCGCCGGAAAGAAACGTGGCGGACTTTGAACAGCCATTGTGCCACTTTTCAGTTGTAGTTGTTTTTCTGGGGGGCAGGTGGCTGATGCTCACTTTTTTCGCACCAGACACCCAGATGCGTATTACAAAATCACACTTCTCTGAAGAAGTTACTTCTTTCTAAAGAAACCAGACTCTCCAATAGCCAGAAGACGTGCTAGTTACATTTTGCCAGAGTATTAAAGGGGGCATACTTGGGGGCGGGGGAATGCGGGAAGGTGTCTGATGTCAAGGTGGGAAGCACAGTCATACTTGCTCTTGGCAGGATCGGAACTCGTGACCATGGGGCTGATCCCCAGGTTCTAGGGCAGAATCAACTGAGGACAACTAAAGCTGTTTCTCCAGACTTGAGGAGCTGTGTCTCAGGAACCGGCTGGACACATCACGCCTCAGTGATTCATCTATCAGGGACCCCCACGCCCAGAGCCGGAAGGTCAAGGAGGGGCCACAGATCCTCCTGGAAAGTCTGCAGAAATGGGCCTTTGCCTCCACGCCACCGACCGGGAGAACCTGCAGCCAGCAGCGAGCTGCTCTCTCCTTCTCTTCTAAAATCAACACCCATTCCCAGATTTGCTTTTGGCAAACATTGCTTAACTACTGCTGTTTTCCCTGAAGTCTCTGAAGACAGAGAATTGGATAACGAGCTGGCATGCTCTTTTGAAATGTTTACTGTGTTCCTTAAAGCAAGGGACATGCTGGTTCCTAAACTAATTTGGGGTTGTTAGATCTTTTCTACTCTTTTTTGGAGATCTCCGAAGTAAACACATAGACTTAAGGGTAATTATGCTGTATCAGAGAGTCAAGTAAACAGTCACGGGGCTTCCTAAGGGATAAACCATTGCAGATCTGTCGATAGGTAGAGATGTTTTTCTTAATTCTCACGGCAGAAAAAGAAAGAGGAATGCATGAGCATTAAGATGATACATGATAGCACGCCCCAAAGATCAGAGGATAAAAGGCTAGGGGGTCTTGACCGTAGCATATAGAATGGACCCAGACGTTCATGGACAGCCCTCCTAAACGCAAATTGGTTTTCGTAATGGAGCTTATATTCGAAAATTTTCTGAGCCTTGACCGGCATATTTCACAGTCTCGTTGAAAAATAAATAAATAAGACTCAGGGCATCCAGTCGTGTGTCATTTCTGTGAGAACTATAATAAATGAGTCCACATAAGCCTTAAATTCCCACTTTCGAAATGGACATCTGGGGTTAGGATGACATTTATATAAATCTCACTTGGTATTTTGCTTGCGTGTTTTTCACAAGGAGTTCAAAGGCATTTATAGACATTCTGATTAGCGCTTGTGATATCCTGCTGGGGTGGCGAATTCTATTAGCTCAGTTTTACAGTTGAGGATAGAAAATCTTAGAGCAGCCAAATGGTTTGGCAAAAACCATATGGCATGTCACTGATAACGCTTTGAGAAGAAAACAGGGTTTTTTTTCAGCATCTCTCCCCGCATCAGTCCTCTGTCCAATTTGCTTGTAGGATTTTTTTTTTTAATATTAGATAATGTAGGGTGATTCCTAGGGTCTAAAATGTCACCTACATCTTCAGCCTGCTGGGGCTGTGCTCACCTGGGAAGAGGGAGGGACGCTGAGTCCCTCTCCTCCATTTGCCGGGAAGGACCCACTTCCCTGCATCACTCCAGCCATCTGAAGAGCGGAGTCCGGAAAGCAAAGATGGGCATCCTGGCAAGGGATGCCCAGAAGAGGAGATTGGAGAATCCGGAGCAGAGGGTAATTGCCAAAGCCCCCCTTTCCCTGCACAACCCTCTCAGGATCGCTGCGCCTGAGCTAGGACGACTTCCTCCACTGCCGTAGTCCAAGCAAGAAGTGGAGAAGGGAGAACAAGAAGAAAGACGTGGGCTTGCTGTCTAGGGCAGATGGTGTGTTGGGAACAGATGCCAGGGACAGAGAAGACACTCGACTCCTCGGCGGCTGCCATCGCCTCTTCAGGGAGAAGGAGAAGGACCTCTGTCTGCAGAGAACAGAGCAAGTCGTGACCAGAGTGGAGGGGGTGCTGCCCGGGGCCGCAGCTCATGGGAGGAGGGTCTCCTCCTCGGCCACCGGAGTCCATTCCCAGGTGTTTCAAGACCTTGCAGATGAAATTGTCCAACTGGTCCAGGGATAACATTTGAGGAGTTGTGATGGGGCAGCGGCCAGAAGAAGGTGCCAAAACACTGTTGCCATGAGGCGAGGTTTGTTGAGGGTCCGGGAGCGCCCACCCCTCCTCCGCCCCCGCAGTCCGGCTCGGTGCACAGCCCTCCTCCCCCCTGGTCCTGGCCGTCTCCTTCCCCACAGCCTGCCCCTTCGTGCATCGGGATCCCCAGGGGCCACGCCATCTGCTGGGAACACCCCTCCCCACCTAGGACACGTGCTCGCATCCTCTTCAAACCCAAGTTCCTCATGGAAGGCTTCCTCCCCCTGCCTGAAATCTGGGCTCAATCCTGCTCCTTGCAGATTTCTTGCCCCCTCCTGCGGGTGACCCACAACAACCGAGATGAAACCATTCATTGTGACCTGGTTGTGCGTTGGGTGTTTCCCCCACTGAGGGGCAGGTTCACTTTCCCCTGATCACCACTGTCTGCCCAGTGCCAACACAGCACCCACGAAAGCTCAGTAAATTGGTAAAATAAATAGTTCATCAGTTAGGTACAAAGAAACAACCACACAAATGGGGGGGAGTGGGTGGCAGTGGGGGGAGTGATGGATCTAACAGCCCCCTCATGAAAACATTTAACATGACGTCGTGAGGTTGTCCCTCCTCTACTCTCCGTGGCCTGAAGTTTCCCTTTCTGGAACCTTGCCCTTCCAACTCCCACACCACACTACTATCCCTCTCATTTGCCCACACCCACTACCTAAGAGGAAAAGGGCAGGAAGGGAGACATCAAGGCTCAGCCCGTGTTTTCTATGTGGGAATGACTGGCGCGCTTCCTCTTCACGTCGGCCTTGGAAATCCACAAAGGTCTCCTCCCTAAAGGGATGTTCCTGCTTCTGCTGGAGAATAGTGAATTCAGTTGTATTTTCTGATATTCAAATTCTGTTCACAGTACATTTTTTCCATGGAACTTTGTAGTCTGTGCCTGTTTGGGAGGAATCAATTAAGTTTGTTATACCATAGCTATGCTTCAAAATACACAGGAGATTCCAAATCTAATGGCTGTATTTTATAAAACTAGGATCGTTCATTCAATTATGAATAAAGGCTCCATCAACATTAATGGCATTGTTGGAAGCTTAGTTTTTGTTTTTGTTTTTTATTTTCCCAAACAGAACTCCACATCTCTCCCTGGGAACTTCATAAAAATATCATTAGAAACGGAAAGGAATTAGCCTCTCTTCACAGCTCCCCCAGCTGCTTTTTTTCCCGAATAACCAGAGGCCCTTTTTCAAAAGCAGAGAAGTCCTCCAAGCAAGAAACTGCGTGGAGATCTGTCATTGCTGCTAGAACATGACCACCAGTCTTCACAAGTGGTAAAAAATAAATCTAGAGTAAGTTAAGCAAGAGGTAAATGGACTCTTAAAAGAGAGAGAGGGGGCTTCCCTGGTGGTCCAGTGGGTAAAGACTCCACGCTCCCAGTGCAGGGGGCCTGGGTTCGATCCCTGGTTGGGGAACCAGATCCCACGTGCTGTACTAAGAAGCCCGCACGCTGCAGCTAAGACCCAGCAAAGTCAAATAAATAAATGAGAGAGAGAATAAGGGGAAAGGAGGAGGGAAGGGTAGGAGGCAGGGGGTCGAAGGGAAAGAGAACACATAGAAAGCGATGACAGGGCTGTGGATGTGTGGCCGATTCAGCCCCCAGGGCCGGGAAGCCCGCCAGAGTTGAAAGAAGTCAGTCCTGTGTGTAGTGGAGGTTACAGTTTGTCACAGAGCTCCTTTCTAATGACATAAAGTGTCCTGAAACTTTGAGACCAATGGAGTAGGGGCAGCAAACTTTTCCACTGATGCAATCCTAAAGTCCGCAGATCTAAAACTGCACGCATTATGCATTGCTCGATGTATCCAAAATTATCAGTTCATAAAATGTGAAGGTTTATTTTATTTCGGTAATAAGTACACACTTAGAACTCACATTCACTTCAAATGTTTTTAATTTTTTAATGACAAATGGCGCATCCCTCTTTGCCAATTACCCAGAGGCAGACCCAAATCTGAGAACAGAAGAAGCCATTAGCACCATAGTGAAAAACAAATACAAGTCCTCTGTTTTCTCACTTCCTATTTGCTGCGGGGTCAAGTTGTCATTTCCATAACAGGAAGGCAAGGGGAAAAGGACAGAGGGAAACCCGAAACTCAATGAACACATTTTTAGCTGGAGGGAACTTGATCTCATCCTTCTCGTTTGCTGAGCTACAAAGATGAGCAACTTCTGTTTCTTTAGAAATTCCTTTTTTCACCTTCTCAGATCCTAGAAACCGAAGATTTCCACCCAGATTGAGACTGGCTCCTCTCCCCTTTCACAGGTTAGTCTATTTTCGTATAATCTGTGAGTTTCCCAACATGCACCGAATCCCCCACACCTGTTGTACATGAGGATGCATGTCCCCCTGGGCCGGGGCCCGGCCAGAGTGGGCGAGGGACGCCGTTAACAGACTTTTGCCGTCCAGCTCAGTGCCTGGATGATCCCTAACCCTAACCCTAACCCTAAACCGATCCTCCGCTCCCGTGCCCCCACTGGTCTCCTAGTCCCTTCTCAAATGTCCTCCAAGCCGCGTGGTCAGCGTGATTTCTGAACCACAGATCGCCCCCTACTTAAAATCTTCCCGTAGCTTCTGTGAGGAAGGTCCAATTCCTGAGTTTCAGGCAGAAGGCCCAGGAAAGTGTGGCCGCAGGAGACTTTCCAGCCCCATCTGCCACCCCTTCCCCAGCTGCGACCTTTGCTACAGCCACACGCGGACTCACGTAATCCCCGAAGCTGCCTGCTGGTCACTCCGCCACGTCTCCCAGCCAAGCGACAGCCAGGGCTTGTCAGGCACTGTGATGGGTGCCAGATGTGGAGATGGCCACGGAAAGTTTGCAGTGCAGTGAGCTATGTGCAATGTTGTGGGGTGCTGGACTCAGCTCCTGGAGAGCACCCTGACCACCATCGCCTTGCTCGACTGAGAGGCTGTTCTTTCACACCTGCAGTGTGGGGCCTTTAGGGACTTTCCACCCCCTCACTTGTTCCCGTAAACCAATTCTTCTCCCTATCGTGCGCCACTCCTTCTCCCTATCGAAACCAATTCTTGGAGTTTTTCAGTTGACGGGGACTTGCCAGACAGCGGGTAATTTTCCAGTTGCCCGTAACAGGTATACGCCCTAACCGCCACAATGAACAGACAACTATAACGGCCAGAAGGTGGGACAAAAGTTCCTAAGCCAATGAATTCAAAAGTCACCACATTTACCCAATCATTGTGAGAATATACCCGCCCTATGAGTAAATAAACCTATAAAAAGTATGTGATTCCGCTTTTAGGGGTTCCCCATCGGCCTCCTGCGTGAGGTTCAGGGAACCCCGGTGCATCGGCTCCTAATAAACCTCTTGCATGTTGCAGCGGCTCTCGACTCTTGGCGGTTCTTGGGCGAGTTGGAATCCCTCGTAGACCGTTTGGGTCTAACATTTGGGGGCTCGTCCGGGATCCCCACTCGCCCCCGGGTCACAAGAACATCGGGAGTCGGAGGTATCAGGTAGGCTTAAGCCTAATTGTCTGTTTGTTTGTCGTTCGTTTGTTGCTAGCCGCCATTAGGAAAAAGCCGTGCGAACCGGCTTGCTGTGGAATCTGTATTGGACTCCTGGCTAGGCAGACGTGCCGAAAGCTGGTGTCCACGGGCCCCGGGGGGACGCCCTGGTGGTCCATCTGGAAGGAGAAACAAATTTTGTCTCCCCTTCATCTGGTTCTGGCAGGTTATATAAGCTGCCATCTGAATTTGAGTTGGTTTCGGGTTTAAGTTCGCGGCGGCAATATCAATGTGTGTCTTTTGAAATTTTATTGTTTTTCTGTACTATTATCTTTCTTTTGACGGACGACAATGGGACAAACTATGACGACTCCTCTTTCTCTTACCCTAAGCCACTGGACCAAAGTTAGGGCTAGGGCCCACAACCTTTCGGTAGAAGTAAGGAAAGGAAAATGGCAAACGCTGTGTACCTCTGAGTGGCCTACATTTCAGACAGGGTGGCCACCCGAAGGATCTTTTTTGTTAGATAAGGTTGGGCTAGTCAAGTCTAGGGTCTTTAACACAGGACCCAAGGACACCCAGACCAGATACCATATATCCTGGTCTGGGAAGATCTAGTTCTCTCCCCGCCTCCGTGGGTCCGGCCCTTTGTTTCCTCAACAGGCACGTCTGCATGCGCTCCAGCACAATCGGAGATATTGGCCCTGAAGAAAACCCCAGACACGGAAAAGTCATCTGCTGCCCCGGACCCGCCAAAGGCGATATATCCTGACCTGCAGTCTGATTTGCTTCTTCTAGATTCCCCACCTCCTTATCCTCCGGCCCTAAATCCCATGTCGCCCCTAGGACCCCCAGCTTCACAACCCTCCGCACCAGTAGGGCCACCTGTTATGGTGGAAAGGGGGGGTCCCTCGGCGGGCACCAGAAGCCGGAGGGCTGTTTCCCCGGATTCTACTGCTTTACCCCTTAGAAAATATGGCCCCCCCGATAACCACGGGAATAGGCCCCTTCAATACTGGCCCTTTTCCTCTGCAGATCTTTATAATTGGAAGATGCATAACCCTACTTTCTCTGAAAATCCACAGGCTCTTACTGCTCTAATAGTCTCTTGTCTTCTCCCACCAACCCACCTGGGATGATTGTCAACAGCTCCTCCAGACTCTCCTCACAACTGAGGAGAGGCAACGGGTTCTCCTGGAGGCTAAAAAGAATGTGTTAGGCGCCAATGGACAACCTACCCAGTTGCCTAACGAGATTGATGCCGGGTTTCCACTCGTCAGGCCGAATTGGGACTTTAATACCCCGGAAGGTAAGGAGCACCTGAAAATGTATCGCCAGGCTCTGGTGGCGGGTCTCCATGGAGCGGCCAGGTGCCCCACGAATTTGGCTAAGGTAAGAGAGGTAACTCAGGGGCCCCAGGAATCGCCAACCGTGTTCCTAGAACGCTTAATGGAGGCTTTTAGACGATTCACTCCTTATGATCCAACTTCTGAGGAACATAAGGCCACCATAGCAATGGCCTTTATTGACCAGGCGGCCCCTGATATTAGAAAGAAGTTACAAAGGTTGGATGGCCTACAAGGTTTCTCCCTTCAGGACTTAGTAAAAGAGGCAGATAAGGTATATAATAAGAGGGAGACAGAAGAAGAAAGAGAAGAAAGAAAGCAGAAGGAACAAGAGGCTCGTGAGGTAAGATGAGATAAGAGGCAAGAAAGACATTTGAGTAAGATACTGGCCACTGTAGTCAGAGGAGGAAACAGTAGAGACAGAAATAGACAGGAAGGGCGAACAACGGATAGAAGGCGGCCATTAGACAAGGACCAATGTGCCTACTGTAAAGAAAAAGGTCATTGGGCAAGAGAATGCCCTAAAAAAAGGAACGGGGGAAGGATCACTAAGCCTTTTCATCTGTACGTGGCCGAGAATAAAGGTATTGCAAAGGGAGTACTAACTCAGAAACTGGGCCCCTGGAATCGCCCGGTTGCGTACCTATCAAAGAAATTGGATCCTGTGGCAGCAGGATGGCCCGCCTGTTTAAAAATAATCGCCGCGGTGGCCGCTTTGGTCAAAGATGCTGACAAACTGACTTTGGGGCAGAACCTAACGATAACAGCCCCCCATGCATTAGAAAGTGTAATTCGCCAGCCACCCGACAGATGGCTAACAAATGCCAGGATGACTCATTACCAAGCCCTGCTGTTAAACTCAGACCGTATTAAGTTTACCTCAGCCACAGGACTCAACCCGGCCACCTTGCTACCCGACCCTGACCTGAAAAGCACTACCGTCATCCATGATTGTCAGGAAGTACTGGCTGCAGCACACGGTAGCAGACCAGACTTGATGGATCAGCCCCTCCCCAACGCCGACGTTACCTGGTTTACTGACGGAAGCAGTTTCCTAGAGGAAGGTAGGCGTCGGGCGGGAGCAGCCGTGGTAGACGGGAAAGAGGTCATCTGGGCAGCCGCATTACCGCAAGGGACATCGGCCCAACGGGCTGAACTAATCGCCATGACTAGAGCATTGGAACTAGCAGAAAACAAAAAGGTAAACATCTATACGGACAGTAGATACGCATGTGCTACCGCCCAGGTCCATGGGGCCATTTACCAACAAAGAGGGTTGCTCACCTCGGCGGGCAAAGAAATTAAAAACAAAGAAGAAATAGTGGCACTGCTAGCTGCCCTCATGCTCCCCACTAAAGTCAGCATCATTCATTGCCCCGGACACCAGAAGGACAATACCCCGGTGACAAGAGGCAACAACATGGCAGATAGGGTGGCACGAGAAGTGGCTCTACGGGAAATCATACTAGAACTATCAGATGAGAGTCCTGGGAAACCAAATGATAGGGGAACAATTACCCCAGCCATAACTAAAGGAACATTATCTCCTCAACAAGCAAAATCCATGCTACAACAGATTCACAGATGGACACACTTGGGAACCAAAAAGATGGTGTCCCTACTACACAAGACAGGTTATGATACCCCTGGACTAACTAAATTAGCTGAGCAGATTGCACGAGAGTGCATTCCATGCCAACAGGTAAACTCCCATAAAGGAAAACTTGAGGTCGGAAAAAGGCTCAGAGGAGACCGCCCAGGAGCCTATTGGGAGGTCGACTTCACTGAAATACGCCCTGGAAGGTACGGTAACAGGTATCTTCTAGTTTTTATAGATACCTTCTCAGGATGGGTAGAAGCTTTCCCGACGAAGAAGGAGACAGCTACTGTGGTGGCCAAAAAGATCTTAGAAGAAATTTTCCCCCGGTTCGGGGCACCAAAGGTAATAGGATCAGATAATGGTCCCGCCTTCGTCGCCCAGGTAAGTCAGGGTGTGGCCAAATACCTGGGGACTGATTGGAAATTACATTGTGCCTATAGACCCCAGAGTTCAGGACAGGTAGAGAGAATGAATAGAACTCTAAAAGAGACCCTAACTAAATTGTCCATAGAGACTGGCGGTACAGATTGGACGGTGCTCCTTCCCTTAGCCCTGTTCCGGGCTAGAAATACCCCCTCCCGCTATTATCTTACTCCATTTGAAATACTATACGGGGCCCCACCTCCTCTTCTTACGCTAAGGGAGAAATTAAGTCCTGACTGCCAGAATAACACTGACTTATATGCTAGGCTGTTGGGACTCCAGTTGGTCCAAAAGGAGGTGTGGTCCCAGCTGGCAGAGGCTTACCGACCGGGAACACCAGCAGAGGCTCATCCCTTCCAAGTCGGAGATTCCGTGTACGTCCGTCGGCACCGAACCCAGACTCTAGAGCCTCGGTGAAAAGGACCATACATCGTCCTGCTCACCACCCCCACGGCTATAAAGGTAGACGGCATCGCTGCGTGGATCCACGCTTCACACGTGAAGGCCGCACCAGCATCTGCAACATCGGAATGGCGAGCCCAAAAGACCAGCAACCCGCTCAAGCTCAAGCTTCTGCGATCATCAGACTTATAACTTTAACTTTGTTACCCCTACTGACTGTGAGTAATTTTAGTCCTCACCTGCCCCAGCGTTTAACCTGGCAGGTAATTTCCCAAACTGGAGATGTAATATGGTCTGTTAGCCATACCGCTGCCCCTTGGACCTGGTGGCCAAACCTTTTTCCTGATGTTTGTAAACTGGCCATAGGGGCTCCCGGTTGGGATTTAGAAGACTATTATGATCAACATAATGTTCCAAAAATTTTATCAACTAGAGCTGATTCCTCCGGAAAGGGTTGCAAAAACGGGATTCGGAGGACTGGGCTCAGAGCTCCTGCTTTCTACATATGCCCCGGGTTCCATCGCCACAGGTCCCTTAATTATAAATGTGGAGGAACTGAAAACTTTTATTGCAAAAGCTGGGGATATGAAACCACAGGAGACACCTATTGGAAGCCCACCTCTGGCTGGGACTTTATTAAGGTGACAGCCAATTATACACACCCAACCAACCCCTTAACTTATAGGCCTGAATGTACTAAATGGTGCCATCCCCTTAAGATTTCTTTTAGTGAACCAGGAAAAAAAGATAAAAAACTGGATAAATGGCCATTCATGGGGAATCAGGTTTTATAAAGAAGGATATGATGATGGATTACTAATGACCATCAAACTAAAAATTGAAACCCCTACTCCAGTTCCTATAGGCCCCAACCCTGAGATAGGGCACTCTTTGCTACCTTTGGCCCCTCCCACAGCATTACCAGAGATAAGAAACCAAACTTTTGAGCCAAAAGGAATGACAATCAAGCCCAAGACCCCCCGGGACCGAATGCTCTCATTGGTCCAGGTGGCTTTTGAGGTTTTAAATGCCACAAACCCGGAGGCTACCAAATCATGTTGGCTTTGCTATGCTGCTCCTCCCCCTTATTATGATGCTATAGGATATAATTCTAATTATAATAATGTTAACACTCCAGATCAATGTCGATGGAAACAAGAAGGAAATAGTAAATTGACCCTGGCCTCAGTATTAGGAAACGGTACATGTGTAGGAACGCCCCCCTTGTCCCACCGACATCTTTGTGCCAATTTAAGCCTCCCACAGGGCTCAGGGTATCTCCTCCCTCCTCCGGATGGATGGTGGGCATGTAACACAGGATTGACCCCCTGCATTTCTTTAGAGGTCCTTAAAGCTTCAACCGATTTTTGTGTGTTAGTTCAGCTAGTCCCCAGACTCATTTATCATTCAGATTCATCCTTTCTAGATGAATATGAGGGCAGAGGAAGGTTTAAGAGGGAACCCATAACACTCACCCTGGCTGTACTCCTAGGACTAGGAATGGCAGCCGGGGTAGGAACAGGTACAACAGCCCTCATCCAACAACCCCACTATTATGATGCCTTAAGACAAGCTGTAGATGTTGACCTCCGGGCATTAGAAAGTTCCATAACTCAGTTAAAAGAATCCCTCACCTCGCTTTCAGAGGTGGTAATGCAAAACAGGAGGGGATTAGATCTGCTGTTCCTTAAGAAGGGCGGACTATGTGCTGCACTAAAAGAAGAATGCTGTTTTTATATTGATCATTCTGGGGCTATTACCAAAACTATGGACAAACTTAGGGAGCGCCTGGACAAAAGACAACAGGAAAGGGAAAATCAAAAAGGATGGTTTCAATCATGGTTTGATAAATCTCCCTGGCTTACTACTTTAGTTTCCACCTTGTTAGGGCCCCTCATTATTTTATTGTTGCTTTTAACTTTTGGACCATGCATTCTGAATCGCCTGATAGCCTTTATTAGAGAACGCATTAGTACGGTACAAGTTTTAATGCTAAGGCAACAATACCAAAACTCGCAAAAAGAAACTGAAATTCCATGATTGAAATTAGTTACAAAAAAAAGCGGGGGGGGAATGTGGCTGACTTGCCAGACAGCGGGTAATTTTCCAGTTGCCCGTAACAGGCATACGCCCTAACCGCCACAATGAACAGACAACTATAACGGCCAGAAGGTGGGACAAAAGTTCCTAAGCCAATGAATTCAAAAGTCACCACATTTACCCAATCATTGTGAGAATATACCCGCCCTATGAGTAAATAAACCTATAAAAAGTATGTGATTCCGCTTTTAGGGGTTCCCCATCGGCCTCCTGCGTGAGGTTCAGGGAACCCCGGTGCATCGGCTCCTAATAAACCTCTTGCGTGTTGCAGTGGCTCTCTGACTCTTGGCGGTTCTTGGGCGAGTTGGAATGCCTCGTAGACCGTTTGGGTCTAACAGCAGAAAAGTTTAAAGATGGCGTATGTGATGCACGTCACACCAATTATGACAGTTACTATCCAAACACATAAAATAACCAGGGTTGTTACCGTATAATTACCATATCATCCAGCAATTCCACTTCTGGGTGCGCACCTGAAGGAACGGAAAGCAGGACTTAAAAAGGTATTTGCTCACCACATTTATAGCTGCATTATTCACAACAGCCAAAAGATGGAGAGAATCCAAATGTCCATCAACTAATGAACGGATAAACAAGCTGTGGTATATTTGTACAATGGAATATTATTCAGCTTAAACTTCAAAAGGAAGGAAATTTTGACACATGCTAAAATATGGATAAACCTTGAAGACATTATGTTAGTGAAATAAGCCAGACACAAAAGGACAAACATTTTATGATTCCACTTATATGAGGGATCTGGAGCATCACATTCATAGAGACAGAAAGTAGAATGGTGGGTGCCAGGAGCTGGGGGAGGAGGGAGTGGGGAGTTAGTATTTAATGGGAGCAGAGTTTCAGTTTGGGAAGATGAAAATGGTTCTGGAGACGGATGGTGGTGGCAGCTGCATAACAGTGCAAATGTACTTCATGTCACTGAACTATTCTCTTAAAATTATTAAAATGGTAAACTTTACGTTATGTGTATTTTACCACAACAAAAAACATAACATATGTAGAATTTCTGCTTCTGACCATGATGTAGTCACGGGGACTGGATTTACCCTTCCACATTAACAACAACCAGACAAAACAACTTAAAAAAGAAAAAAAGCAAAATCATCTTCAGATATAGGACAGCAGGCAGTGCGGGACAGTGATCCTTGGGAAACAGGAACAAATAAAGCAAGCCTGATGGTTGCCTTCACTTGCTACCTGGAAAGTGTTCCCAGGTCACACTGCAGGGAGAGGCAACCCAATCAGAGCCTGGGGCTCTCCCTCAAGTGAGACACTGAGTTGAGAATCCTGGAAGCCGTGGAGGCTGGAACTGCAAGGCAGCATTCCCGAGAGGAGGGCCTGCAGAACAGGAGCAGGTTGCTTGGAGAGAGAACTCTGTAGTCCTGCAGAGGGCTTCCCTGGAGACCTCAGCTGAGTACCTGTCAGCACGTGCATATGAGACCAGGAAAGGCCCTCCAGAAAGGAATACAGAGAACCATCTTGAAGTTCACAGAGGGCTATGAATAGTTAGTGTTGTCACCAAAGCAGAGAAACCTTGTAATGCACAGGGCGTCAGGAAGACTACTCAGAAGGATATTGTCTTAAGAGTGGGGCAAAATTAGCCCTCTGCTAATGGCCATTCTGATTTTTGCCTAACAAAGCTGTAAAGTTAGCCTCAAAAGGACCAAGCTGTTCCCAAGTAACATAATGGCTCCCAAAACAAAGCTCAAGAATATATAAGGAATATAAAATAGCCAGCACCCAAAACAAAATAAAATTTACAATTCGGACATCCAATCAAAAATATTAAGAATACAAAGTAGAGCTTCCCTGGTGGCGCAGGGGTTGGGAGTCCGCCTGCCGATGCAGGGGACGTGAGTTTGTGCCCCGGTCCGGGAAGATCCCACATGCCGCGGAGCGGCTGGGCCCGTGAGCCATGGCCGCTGAGCCTGCGCGTCCGGAGCCTGTGCTCCGCAACGGGAGAGGCCACGACAGCGAGAGGCCCACATACCGCAAAAAAAAAAAAAAAAAAAGAATACAAAGTAACAGGAAAACATGACTCATATCAAGGGGAAAAAGTCAACAGAAACAGGGCCAGAAATGATACAGATGATGAAGTTAGCAGAAAAGGGGCTAAGCAGTTATTATAAGTAGATTTTTTATGCTAGGAGCATAGAGGAAAATGTAAGTATTTTGAAAAGATATGTAAAGATTTTTAAAAGACACAAATTGAATTGATAGAGATTTCAAAAAAAGATGTCTACACAGATGGCCAAAAAGCACATGAAAAGATGCTCAACATCACTAATTATCAGAGAAATCAAAACTACAGTGAGGTATCACCTCACACTGGTCAGAATGGCCATCGCCAAAAAGTCTACGAACAACAAATATCAGAAAGGGTGTGGAGAAAAGGGCACCCCTACACTGTTGGTGGGAAATTAAATGGGTAAAACCACTATGGAGAACAGTATGGAGGTTCCTTAAAAAACTAAAAATAAAACTACCATATGATCCAGCAATCCCACTCCTGGGCATATATCCAGAGAAAACCATAATTGAAAAAGATACATGTACCCCAATATTCATTGCAGCACTATTCACAATAGCCAAGACATGGAAGAAACCTAAATGTCCATCGACAGAGGAGTAAAGAAGATGTGGTACACATACACAATGGATATTACCCAGCCATAAAAAAAGAATGAAATAATGCCATTGTCAGCAACATGGATGGACCTAGAGATTATCATACTAAGTGAAGTAAGTTAGACAGAGAAAGACACACATCATATGATATCACTCATAGATGGAACTAACTAAAAAATGATACAAACAAACTTATTTACAAAACAGAAACAGACTTACAGATATTGAAAGCAAACTTATGGTTCCCAAAGGGGAAACACTGAGGTGAGGGATAAATCAGGAGCTTGGGATCAACATACACACACTACTAGATAACCAACAAGGACCTACTCTGTAGCACAGGGAACTCTACTCAATATTCTGTGATAACCTATATGGGAAAACAATCTGAAAAAGAATGAATATATGTATATGTATAACTGAGTCACTATGCTGTATACCTGAAACTAACACAACTTCGTAAATCAATTATATTCCGATAAAAAAATTTTAAATTAAAAAGAGATGTCTAGGATTAACAGCAGATTACACAGTACAGAACAAAAATTTAGTGCCCTTGGAGACTAAATGGAAATAGATACCACCCAAAATAAAACAGCAGGAGTAAAATGATGGGGAAAGAAATGAACCGAGCTTTAGTGGAATAAATTCAAACAGCCTAATGTAGATGCGACTGAAGTCCCTAAAGGAGAGGCAGGTGGGGAGAAAAATATTTGAAGATACAATGGTTGAAATTTTTTCCAAATTTGGTGAAAACTATAAATGCATGAATACAAGAAGCTCAATGAACCCCAATCACAAGAAATATGAAGAAAGGTACACCAAGGCACTTCATCATAAAATTGCCCAAAACCAGTGATAAAGAGAAAACTTTAAAAGCAGCTGGAGTGAAGGAGGGAGGTGTGCATTATGTGCAGAGGAACAAACATAAGAATGACAGCCAGTGTCTCATCAGAAATAATGCATGTCAGAAGATAATACAGCAACATCTGAAAGTTTAAGAACAGGGAATCTAGAATTATTTATCCAGAGGGGAAAAATGTGAAAAAAAGGACTTTTTCAGATATACAAAAGCTGAAGACATTTATCACCAGCAGAACTTCATTCAAGCAACGATAAAGGAAGTCCTTTGAGCAGAAAGCAAGTGATTTTTTAAAAATTTGATTATACATAAAGGAATGATGAGCATCAGAAATAGTGAATATTGGGTAAACGTAAAAGAAATATTCTAAAAAATCTTTTAAAAAATAATTGATTAATTCAAGCAAACATAATAATATAATTGATTAATTCAAGCAAACATAATAATAATATATTGTGAGATATAAAACTCAGGTAGAAATAAAAGATGTGGCAGCAATAGCATGGAGGCTGGGAAGGGAGAAATGGAAATACAGCCTTGTACGACTATTATGCTATATGTGAAGCGCTCTGATATTACTTGAAGATATACTCTGAGAACTTTAAGATGTATACTATAAGCTCTAAAGCAAATTCTACAAAAAAAAAAAAAAGAGGTATAGTGAGTAAGCTAACAAAGGACATAAACTGAAATAATAAAAATCACTCAGTTAATCTAGAGGAAGTCAGGAGAAAGACATCAAATAACATATTAGACAAATAGAAAACAAATAGCAATATAGTAGCTATAAACTCAATTATATCGATATTATATTAAATGTAAATGCTCTAAACACCTCAAATAAAAGGCAAAGCTTGTCAGATTGAATTTGAAAAAGTGAGAACAACCTACATCCTGCCTAAAATAAACCCGCTTTTTAAAAAAGATATAGATAAATTAAAAGAATAGAAGTAGAATACACCATGCTGAAAATAATCAGAAGAAGGATGGCATGGCTACATTAATATCAGACAAAGTAGACTTCAGAGCAAAGAGTATTAACCAAGATTAAGAGAATCACTTACTGATGATAAAGAAGTCAATTCACCTAGAAGACATAACAACCCTCCCTAAATGTTTATGCCCCTAATAAGAGAGCTTCGAAATACTTGGAACAAAAACTGGTAGGAGTTAAAAGGAGAAATAGACAAGTCCACAGTTATAGCTGGGGACTTCAGAAACCCTCCTAATTGATAGAACAAGTACACAGAAAATCAGTAAGGATATAGATGTCTTTAACAATACTATAAGTCAATTTGACCCAATATGAGGTTTATAGAATATGCTACCAAACTACAGAATACACATTCTTTTGAAGAACACACAAACATTTACCAAGATAGGAACCAAAACATGAATAAATTTACAAGAATTCAAATAGTACAAGTTATGTTGTCTGGCCACACTGAAATTAAATTAGAAATCAATACCTGAAAGATATCTGAAAATCCCCAAATACTTGGAAACTAAATAACATGCTTCTAAATAACTCATGGTTCAAAGAAGAAATCACAAGGAATATTACAATGTACTTTGAAATGAATGGAAATAAAAACATGACATGTTGAAATGTGTAAGATGCAGCCAGAACAGTGCTTAAAGTGAAGTTTATAGCACTAAACATCTACCTTTAAAAAAAGAAAATTCTTGAAACAATGATTTGAGCTTCCACCGTAAGAAATAAGAAAAGGAAGAGAAAATTGATCTTAAATTAATCAAAAGACAAGAAATAATAAAGATAATAGAAATCAATGAAATGGGAAAAGAAAAATCATATGAAAGAACAATGAAACCAAAAGCTAAGTATTTGAAAAGATAAATCAAATCGGAAAACTTCTGGCCAAATGGATCTGGAAAAAGAGAGAGAGGAAAGAAATTACCAATATCAGAAATAAGAGAGAGGAGAGACATCACTACAAATCCTACAGGCAAAAAATAATAATGAGAGAATATTATGAACCACTTTATATAAATTCAGTAACTTAATGAAATGGGGAAATTACTTGGAAGACACAAACTCCCAGAGTTCACTCAAGAAAAAATAGATAATGTGAATAGTTCAGCTTTATCTCTATTACAGACATTAATTTGTAGTTAAAAACCTTCTCTCAGAGAAAAATCCCAGGCCCATATGTCTTAGGTGGAGAGTTCCAACCAGCATTTAAGAAAGAAACATAATCAATTCTACACAAATCCTTCCAAAAAACTGAAGAGGAGGGAGCATTTTCCAACGTATATGAGGTCAGCATTACCCTGATACCAAAACCAGAAAATGATGTTACATAAAAACTATAGAATAATACCCCTCACGAACACAGATACAAATATTCTTAACAAAATTTGAGCATAGCTAATCCAACAAGAGGCAAAAAGATACTACACTGTGACCAAATGGAGTTTATGAAAGAATGCGAGGTTGACTTAACATTTAAAAATCGAAAAATGTAATTCTCCATATTGTCAGAATAAAGGAGTAAAAACAGGGGGCCGTATCAATAAATGCAGGAGACTCATTTCACAAAATCTAATATCTCATCCCTTATAAATACTGTCAGCATATTAATATCAGAGGAAATTCCTCAATCTGAGGAAGGGCATCTACAAGAAAGAGACAACTGACATCACTAATGGTAGAAGACTAAATGTTTCCCCCTAAGTTCAAGAACAAGATAAGGATGTCTGTTCCCACCGCTTTTATTCAATGTTGTATTGGAGATTCTAGCTAATGCAAAATGGTAGAGAGAAGAAATAAAAGGCATAAACACTTGAAAGGTAGAAGTAAAACTGTCATATTTGCTTATGACGTGACCATCACCATAGAAAAGCCTAAGGAATCTACAAAAAACAAAGGCCACCAGAACTAATAAGTGAGTTTACCAAGTTTGCAAGATACAGGTCAGTAGAAACTATTGTACTTCTATATATTTACAAGTGAACAAAAAACTGAAATTTAAAAAATAAAATCATTTACAATATAATCAAAACAGATAAAATGCTTGAGGTTAAATTTGGCAAAAGATGTGCAAACAACACAAAAAACAACAAAATAATTAGAGAGGAAAAGAAGACCTCTGTAAATGGAGAGATACACTGCATTCATGGATTAGAAGATTCAGTGCTGTTAAGCTTTCAGTTCTCCCCAAACAAATGTACAGGTTCAATATCATCTCAGTCAAAATCTCAGCAGATTTACCGTAGAAACTGATTGGCTAATTTTAAAATTTATACTAAAATACAAGCCCCTAGAAAAACTCCACACACACAAACTTTGAAAAAAAGGACAAAGTCAGAGGGCTTAAACTAAATGGGCTGGGCCAGCGTCAACCCTCACAGTAAGGAAGGTCTACAAGGAGAGGCAGATGCAACCGTACCAAACCTTTGTTTGTCCCCTGAGATGCCAAAAAGGAGATAAATGTCCACGTCAATGGGCTCGAGCTTCTGACCAGAACTAAGCTGACTCATGCAGCATCTCCCCTTTTGGACAGGGTCCCTCACTGGGTTCCAGAAAGACTGAGTGCAGCACCGCCTGACCCTGCCCCCAGTAACCACAATTCATTCCTAAACGAGCATTCCTTTCTCTCCCTCACATTCCCATCAGTCCCCAGATCAGCATCGCCAAAAGAGCCCTCGTGGGAATCTGGCTTACACCACCTGCCAACGCCCGCCTGGATGCCAGGAACTCGGGCTTCCTGGGCCGGGCAAGTTCCGGAATGCATGCCTCTCTGGCTTCAGTGCTTTGCTTTTGTAGGCGGTTGTTTCATAAATGCCAAAAAGTGTCTTAGATGGGCAAACTGAAAAGCGACTGGAGGCCATCTGGGTACCCCAATTCACTCATCCCAACAGAAAGCCGTGCACCTGCCCTTTCTTGGGTGTTGTGCTACGAGGAGAAGAAGATGAGGGAGGGGAGGAAGGCCCGCCCAGCCCCAGGAGCTCACGGGTGGTAGAGGATCCAGAGTAGGAAAGAGAGGAGAGACAGTCACGGGGACAGTGAGGCGAAGAGGGGAGCGGTCAGGAAGAACTTCCAGAGGCGAGCTCACCCAAGGGTTTAAGAAGTGAGTGCCCTACAGGCGAGGCCGTACCAGAAAAGGCCCATCCTGGGAAAAGGCACCGGGGGCAAGGCAGGTCTGTAAACAGTGTGGTGTGATGGGTGGGGAGGGGCTGTGGGTACCAATACCCAACACGACCCGCTCAGAGCAGGGGCCCAAGTGTATGACTTAGTGTTCTGCTTGCATGCTAAAGCATACGACAGCTCTAATCCACCTTTTGGAATCACTTATTTTATTTATGTACCCTGGTAGGTAATAAATAGCTGCGGTACAAATTTCAAAGGGCAGAAAGTGAAAACTAAGCTTCCTCTTTCACTTTGGTGAGACTTGGGGGAACGCTATGAAATAACCAGGTCCTGCACCTACACAAAGGAGAAAAGGAGGGAAGCCCTTCTGGTGCGTTGCGGGACTCACAGGAAGTAGTGAAATCTCTAAACACCAACCCCCCCACCCCCACCCCCACACACATACCAATAAAAGAAGAGCCAGCATGGGGGGAACAGGAAGAAACCTGGAGCTAAAGCAAGTGGGGGCTGAGTGAGGCCCCCTCCCTCAAGGCACCAACTGCAGCCTCAGGACAGGGAGCTCTGCAGCGGTGGGCCAGCCTGGAGCCCCCGCCAAGTCCAGGCCCCTTGAGCATGGTGACCTGGCTGCAAGTACCCTTAGAGGGAAAACCCTCCCCGCCCGGGCCGTCAGAATTCCCACAGAGCAAAAAGCTTGTATGGGTTTACAAAGATCACCAAGCACAGAGGAGGTGGACCCACGTGTGTGAGTCAGTAGAAATGACGAAAAGATGCAGACCCTGAGGTCTCCAGACACTGGAATTAGCAGAAACGGAATATAGGATAAGTATGCAGAATATGCTTTTTTAACAAAAGGATGAACTTCTAAAGATAAGTCAGTAAGGGTCCATATAAGGAATGACCGTGCAGATCTTAAGATGAACCAAAAGGAACTTCTAGAATTGAAAGGTATCATTCTGGAAATAATTAATTCAATGGATGAATCGAACAATACATTAGACCCCACGACCCAAATGACCATTTCATGTCTTCTCCTTTCTCCTCACATCCCAGCCCCTCTTCTTTCATCCTCACTCTGCACTGACACTTCATCGAGAAGGGGCCACAGTCAAAAGAGCTCTCCCACAACCCTCCACGTGCATGGCCACCTGCGTGCCAGCACCTGCAAACACACGCTCAACCTTCATTCCTATTTCTAGTGATGGACTTGGAGAAACGCCGCAATCTGAATACCATTCCAGCTGTGTTCCAGAACCATCTCTCCACATCCCCCAAGGGCACTGCTCCAGACACTCTCTTCTCTCTCCCACACTATTCACTTTCTCTCTCGACAAGAATATTTTCATCACCTTCTTGTGACTTAACCTGAAAGTTAAAACACTCAGAACCAATTCTCTTCTTTCCTCCCTGATTAGCTAAAATTCTACCTCTAGTAGCTTCTTCAAGAGAGGCTCAAATAAACCACACATCCCAAGTTCTTACATATTCACCAGGATCTGTTGCCTTTATATTTGCATGACACCTTGGTGGGGTATGAAATGACTTTCTGGTATGTCATAGGTGTTGCTCCCCTCTGTTCTGGCTGGAAGACAACTAAAGCCAGATTGATGTGTTTCCCCTCCTAGGTGACCTGATTGTTTTCCTTGATTCCCTCTTTATCTTAGAAATTTCATAAGTTTAATCAGGAATGCCTTAGTGGTGATCTTTGTACTCATTTCCCTGGGACACAATATTTCCTTTCAATGTGCAGCTTCAAGTCTCCTTTTTATTTCCAGAAACACCTTCTTAAATTATCATTTTTATTTTTCCTTTTTTTCTTTCGTGATCTTAGTTCTTTTATGCTTCGGACTCGTTGGGTACAAATATTTGGGATCCTTTTTACTGCCTCCCCTCCTCAAATCCTCTTAAATGGCTTGTCTACTTCCATTTTATCTTGTGTACTTCCTTCTCAGTCCTGTCCTCCACGTACCCTGCTATGTTTTCGGCAGTGTCTGTTCTTTGTGCTGCTACCAACATGCCTTTTACATCTGCGGATGGTTGCATTTTTCTCTTGCACGCTTTCCTGAGTTCTGCAAATGCGTATCTCATTTCCTCTTCTCTTTTGTCATGTCTTCCCTGAGGTCCGTCTCTGCTTTAAGCTCTTGTTTTATAGAGGTAATTAGTCCCCGTTTGCTTCTTTAATTCAGGACAATATGTTTGGTCATAAATTCTATCTGTTCCACGACAGCATTTTTTGCTTAAAAAGAGCGGGGGAGGAGAGGTTAAAAACATGCATGTATGTTACCTATTTTCAAAGAAACCCAGTGGGCCTACATTCAGTGAGGACACTGACGGTTCAACAAAGCAGTGAGCCCCTCCTTGGGGAGGGGGTCTCTCTGGGTCTTCCTTCCATACCTTCCGCCATCCCCTCATTAAGGGTCTCTCCCCGTTTCCATCCCTAAGATCCTCTCCATTCCTTGGCGCTCTGTGAACTGCTGTGTCTCTGCAGAGAGCTCCGGCTATTTCCTATAATATGAAGCAGGAGGTTAAGTACTGCCCCCCCCACACCTCTACAACCATGTATATATCCTTCAGTCAGATGGCCTACCAGGACAGCTGATCTGTCACTGGAACCATGATCAGGTTGCCCTGGCTACCCTCCAGACTTTCTAGCTGATGGTATAGAGGAGAAAGCTCAGTGCCAAGGGAAAACGGCTAGGGAAAGCGCCTTGAGCATCCTGTGAGTGGACAGTCTTCTCTCTGCTTTGGGTGCTAAGAGCTCAGCTGCAGGTAGGAAGAATCAGGTAGCACTTGCTGTGCACTGATTTTCCTCTGACTTATGACCATGCACCCTTGCCTGCAAAGCACAACATCTTGCTTTCTTTATCTATTCTTGCTTCAGTGTGTGCCTGTATAATATAAATAAACCCATAGCAGCCAGAGGGGCTCGTCAAGGAAGGCATGGGGCTAGAAGTGGGGATGTCGTTCCAAAACCACTGACAATAAAACAGTGACAAGATGCTGATGTCCTTGACCATCAAGCACAGTGGACCTAATGTTGGGGAGATCACGAGTGGGAAATGATCTTTGACCTATTTTTCAACTTCTTGTGAGCAATAAAGACCAGACCAATCCTTGTGCAGCCTTTTGCCCAGGCCAATCAGGGCCGCAAGGGGCTTTCTTGGTTTATCCAAGGCGGACACTGCAAAGCCGCAAGAACAGCACGAAGTGGAGCATCAGGAAACTGGGTGCTGTGACGTTGCAGAGGGCGTCTTACCGCTGCCCCTCTTCTACGTCCTGCCGTTGAAAACACCTGCCTCAGAGAGTGGTTGGGAAGACGTCATGAGATATTACTTGTAAAAGCATCAAGTCCCTGGCACTCAGAAGCTTGAACACACCATCGGGCTCAACTGCCCTCTTTTTAAGCCCTGCGGAAGTTGGAGGACAGGCCTGCTGGTACCGTCTTCCTTTCTCTGATTCAGACCACCACATATGCTCAACTCTTACCAGGCTGTTGTGTTGCCAGGGAGTCTTTGCATCTATGTCAAAATGACCTTGTCAATTACTTAACGTTGGATGTCCATCACTTAAAATGTCCATAAACAAATCTCCCGGACACTTACTCCATCCAACATCCTTCTCCAGGTATGTCACGATAGACTTTCCCTTCCATTCTCTACATTTCTTTCCTTTTCCAATTCCACTTCCTACGTCTTCATTTCTTTTTTTTTTTTTTTAATCAGTGGCTTTCATTTTCTTTACGTTTGCTTTGTCCGAATTCTTATAAGTAGGTATTATTTTTATAATCAGAGAAAATCCCAAACATCTTAAAACGAATAACACAATCGTATCGTTGCACATGCTTGACGGACCATCGAAAGTTTAACAGAGAGTTTCCTGTGCAGTGCAACCTCCTCCACTACCCGGAAACCTCTGAGAAGCGCAGCCCTGGGGCAAGGTGCCATTCTCTCCATTAGCATCTTTGAGTGCCTTTCGCCAGCGGTGAGACTTTGGTTGAGCACTTAACCTCTGTCACTCAGTTCCTCACCTGCCAAATGCAGAGAAGAACAGCTCTGAGCTCACTAGGTAACCACTGAGTAAAGAACATAAGACACTCAGAACAGTCCCTGGCACATCAGAGCCGTAACTGTGAGCACAAATAAGGGCAACAGAGCCAAACAGGTTGGGTCCTTCAGCCATAAAAAGGAATAAAGAGTGGTTCAGGCTACAACGTAGATGAATCTTGAAAACATTGTGTTAAATCAATCACCAGAGACTGCACGTCGAACGGTTTCGTTTATATGAAATGTCCAGACAAATCAATGAGACGAAAAGTAGATAATTAGTTACCCAGGGACGGGGGGGGGGGGGAGCGGAGAGAATAGGAGTAACGGGCGTGGCTGCTGAATGAGTGCGGGGTTTCGTGGGGGCTGAGGAAAAAGTGCCGGAACTAAGAGTGGTGATGCAAAGTGCCCATTTTAAAACAGTTAAAACGGCAAATTTTACATTATTTGTTACTTTACCATCCAAAAAAAAAAATAATACGAGGGTCCAGCCTATGAATTTTCATATGGAGACCAGGATAAGCTGCACAATGAACAGCCAATTTTATATCTTAATTGAAAATCAATGAACAAGACCCATGGAGTGCCGAGGGAGGCATCGGACTCCTCACAAACCGTGTCACGAGCACAGACTTGGCTTCGGACGACCCATGGCTGCTGTGTCAACAGCTTTGCTGCTTAGCAAACAACTTCAGCGTTCCGTGGCTTGAAACAACGTCCATTTTTATTAAGCTCTCACGAGCGCGTGCATCGATGGGCTGCTCTGGTCCGGGCCGGCTTGGCTGATCTCCGCCGGACTCTCTCGCGGGGCTGTGGTCAGTGGCAGGTCGGCTGGTGGATCTAACAGGGCCTCACTCTCATGCCTCGGCGTTGGGGGGCTGGTTGGCCGGAAGGCCTCCGGTGGGAGGGCTGGTCTCTGCTCTGCGTGGTGTCTCGTGCCCTCGGGGGGCTAAGCTGCCTCCACGGGGAGAAGCCGCGAGTCTCCAGAGGCCTCACGTCCCCCCACGTTCTACTGGTCAGAGCAAGTCCCCAGCCTAGAATCAAGTGACAAGGGAACGGACCCTAGTTCATAACGGGGGAGCTGCCGAGAGGCTGTGGCTCTTCGCCCCCTAACACCGCTCCCCTGAGATGAAGTGTTAAATACCCTGGACACCTCGTTTCTGTGGTTTCCCAGAAGGTGCCTCACGCCCACCTCATCTCTTTGTCCACCATCCTTCCCACCTCCGGGTGGGCTTGAAAGGGGTGAGGCTGAGGCATGAGGTCTGGGAGTCCGTCTTGCACATCACTTAGTAAAATAATACAGCTGAGGGTGTAACGGCTTGCAGTGCAAGGATGTCAAAACAGCGGCATAACAGGGCTAACATCAAAACTTCTTCCCTGGGTTTTCTTAAGACTCTACACTTCTCTTTGTTTCAGAACTAAAGAGGCTTTTCACCCGCTTTCTTCTCTCTCTGTCCTGAGCATAACCTCCTCTTCTCAGCAGCTGACGAGGCCTCTGAACATTCCCCGCGATCCCAGAGGGGTTCCCTCCAGGTGGGAGGAACAGAGTGAGCAAAGATGGGGAGAGGGAGGCGTGAGCCTCTGTCCAGCGTGGCCGGAATCCAGGGTATACAAAGTAGAGTTCTTGCGGCAATAGGGAGCCATTGAGGAGTGCGGAGTGCCAGAGTCAGGGCCAAGTTTAGGAAAAGTCAGCAGCCGCAGGTGCAGACAGATGAAGTTTAGAGAGCTGGGAGGCAGAACGGGCCGCCAGGAGGCTGTGGACACGGTCTGGGCGAGGGGGACTTGAGCAAGGACGTCACAGAGGTAGAATTGACATGATTGCACAGCTGCTTCCATGTGGGAGGAGAGGACAGTGTGATGGGAGGGGGTGGGTGGCGGGGAAGGTAAGGGCAAAAAATGAGGCCGGGAAAGACGCAGCGCACTTCCAGAGAGAGAGGAACAGAAGACGGCGAATCTGCTGCAACGTCTGCAAAATCTGCTGCAGGTCCAGAGCCTGGGATGCTCCTGCCATGGGTTGGAGCTCCCGGGGCAGCCCACCAGGCAGAGGGGTGGAGAGGAGCCCTGGGCGCTGCCTCCCTCTCCTTGTCGCCTGAGGCCAGCCCTGCGGTCTGATGTGCCGCCTGGGGCCTACAACTCAACTTTCGAGATTGAGCAATAACCTTTTCTCCTCCCAGACGGAAACCTGTCCAAAAACTGGACCCAGATTTCTCCCCTGCTCTCTCCAACACTTGGAGAGCTCTGCGGTTGGCCGCAGCTGTATCACTCACAACAGATTTTACAAGGTTGTCCTGGTGCCAGGGTCCTTTTAGAAGTAAAAATAGCTGAAATCAGCCTGCCCTCCCGGAACCATGAAAACATTTCACCATACCTCAAGCTTTCACCTACTGCCGTGTCATCCTAACCCCCAGCACGCCGCTTATGAGACCGGTTCCTGGAGCCTCGAGAGGCTGTCCTGAGGACGCATTTTTGCACACGCTTGGACTCGGGGCTCAGCTCTTAAATGCGGCATCCAGCTGGAGACAGAGCAGCTCCCGTCTTGCTGACCGCAAGGTGCACCTAATCACGCAAGACACACCGTTCATGTTCATGACAAAGAAATGCTTCTGATTCTTGATGGCACCCTGCTGGGGGTGGTTACTAACCCCTGGCTCGTTACTACACCCCAGCATGGTTAGCCTCCCCGGTGTCAGGGTCCTGGACTTTGGTAACCTGCCGTCAGGTCAGCCAGAAAAATCTCTCTAAGATTTTTCAGCCAACGGTGCGCTCGCGAGGTCATTCAAGGCTGAGACCAGAAGGATTAAAAGATCTGATTCCTTCCTGAGGCCCTTATAGCCGTAAAGGAGCAAAGGAGCCATAAAACAAAGATTTATTCAGTCTCAGCCGGACAGCTCAATGGCACAGCCCCGTAAGAACCAGGAAAAAGAAACATCTGGCCAGAAAAGCACACTTGTTTACAAAAAAAAAGGGTTTAAGAGTCTTCTCCAGCTTCACCAAGTTCTTGGACTAAAATTAGGCTGAAAACTAAAAACAATGTAGAGTTTTGAGAGCACAGAGGCAGCACGGGGCAGGAGTAAGAACATCTTGTTTCTTCCCCATCCAGCTGCTTCTGACGGCGGGTCCCCTCCCAAGCGACCCCAGG
Source organism: Phocoena sinus (assembly GCF_008692025.1). Classification (NCBI taxonomy): domain Eukaryota; kingdom Metazoa; phylum Chordata; class Mammalia; order Artiodactyla; family Phocoenidae; genus Phocoena; species Phocoena sinus. Next base: position 174,689,567 of record NC_045764.1, read on the forward strand.
GAGAGGCTTTGCCCTGATAGGTAGCGCTCTTGGGACAGCACAGCTGCGGCAAGTCCCACACAGGTGGCCAGGGCCGCCTCTGCTCGGAGGCCGAACCCTCCAGTGTGGGAGAGTGTTGGGTGAGCTCAGAGAAAGGAGAGGGCCTCGTCTGGCTGCCCCCCACGATCAAACTTCTCTCTTCGGAGCTCAATGCAAACGGCCCTCGTGCCGCTGGTACTTAGATATTGACAACTGCCTCGACGACTGCGGGTGGGTGCATCTTTGGAGGTGGGACAATGGGGGGAAGGGGGGTAGTGGGATGAATTGGGAGACAATGGCCGTTTTGTAAGGAAGGAAGCCTGCGCTGGCAAAGCGGCCCTTGGCCTCAGTGGGGAAACTCTGCTTCTTTTCCAGGCTTGCTGTTGACTCAGCGAGGATTCTCAGGCCAAACCCTCTCTGCTCGTCTGCCCGGCCCCTCCCGACATGCATAGAGGCCGGGCGGATGGGAGTCACAGGACTGGGCGGGCGCCTTCCGCTCTCCCTGGGATGCTAATGGGATTAATGGGTTAAGGTTAGGAGATGCTTTGAATTTCTGAGCGCAAAGCTGTCTCAAGCAGTGGTAATTAATAAATCTTATCAAAGAGTTGGATTAAGGTCAGAAGTCACTTGGGGACCTGGGGGACAGAGTTGGCTCTGCTTTGTGGCCGGGTCTGCAGAGCCGAGGGGGAGAGACGGGGCGTGCGCCACGTGCAGCCCTGTGCACAGGGCAGGAATGACGCAAGCAGGTGGGCCCGGGTCCCCGGGCCCTGCCCGTAAGCAACCCAGACTCACGGCACCGGAGGAACAGAAAGGCACGCTCTCACCATGAAAGAAAAGGCCAGAGAAGAAAGAAGAGTACGCTGCCGGAGAGGGATGGAGTCCACCAGCCTGACCGCCGCTGGGTTAGGGGTGAAGTGCAGCATTGTGGGAAACAGACAGACAGCTTCCAACGGCAGCCCGTGAGGGAGACGCTGAGCAGACAGGGAACCACACAGAAGGTTGTGCCGTGGCCACAAAGAGGGCCTGGAAGTCGTTGACAAATCTTAAGCAATCAGGACCTAAGTGTTCCCACATCCCACCAGAAAGACGACGCTGCAAGGAGCCTCGTACCGCCGGATGCCAAGCGGAGAAGACTTGAGCTCAGCAGGCCGTCCTTACCGCGGCCGATTCCCTTTCTCTGGAAAATGGGAGGGTCAACCAGCCACGGCCTCAATGCTCCGAATCACCCAGGCTTCCAGTCCTTTATGCCCTGAGCCGCGCCCTCTATGGACGGTCACCCTTCGGCTGCCCCCCGGGCCTTGGCGAGACGTTCGGGAACTTGTGAGTCCCGACGCCCCGCTACCCCTGCAGTGACCGGACTTGGGCCTCTAGGAGGAGGTCAACAGAGCGCTCCTGCACTCCACCCATTCAGCTCTTCCAAGTGTTCCCGTGGCATCTCCTAATTCCTTTCTTGTGCCATAAATCACTGGAACAGGGACAGGAAGGCAACGTTCCCTGCCCCTGAGTCCCTTGCCGTGAGCCGGAGTCCGCGCCAGCCCGGCGAGCGTTGCAGGTTGCCACGTCCTCTGCACACTGGCTTTGCGCTAAGTGTTCTCCTTCCCAGCGAATCTCCAGGGACCTGCGTTCCCTGGGAAGTCTCCCTAGGTGACCCTCAGCCAGCCCTCCCATCAGTGAATCACTGCTAAAACCTCTCGAGCATTCGGAGACGCACTGCCGATCAAGGGCTCTGGCCTTTGGGCTGACAAAGTCCATTCCCGCCAGTAGGGCACCGGTCCCCTCCCGATGGCTCGGAGAGTCCCTGCCCCAGTGGGAATGTGTTTGCAGGCATAGGATGGGTTCATCCAAAGCCTAGAATTTGTTCTGCTCATCTGTCCCGCTCCTTCTGACGTTATAGACAGCAGCTGCTGGCCCTCAGCCCCGCTGGGTGGAGCTGAAATTGTCAAGGTTTGAGGAGCCCTGCATGCTCTACAGCCCTTCGGCACCACGTCTGGTGGGCTCATTAATCGTCCCTAAACCCCAAGAGGTGGGCAGCATCCCCCACTAAGGGACAAGGACCCTAAAGGTCAACGATGTTACCCAATGTTTCACACCCTAGATGGCAGAGTCTTGATGTGAACCCGTCTTGTAACTCTGGGGCACACCCTTCCCACCAGACAAGTGAGGCTCTCCATCCCACAGCTCCATCCCCCAACGGCGGCAAGCTCTGGCTAAACACGATCATCACAGCCTGTGAGGTCCACCTCTCAAGGCTTCCTCCATGGCCACGAGCTTGTTTCATCTCGAGCCCAGGCCGCTCATCTGGCAGGACGCAGCAAGAGGGCTTCCTTGCCTGGGCCCAACCTCTCCAGGCCCTGGACCCGGAGCACGGCCGCCTCTCTGCTCTGCACACTTACACGCTCAACCCGGCTGACCCTGCCACCCCTCGGCCACCGTCACTTCGGTCCTGTCCCCTCCTCCTGAGACACACAGATTAGACTCTGTACGAGATGGCTCCTGTGTGCTCCCCGGGACCTGAGGTTTCACACATCCAAGCCTCGAACTTTCGCCATCCCCTTTAGTCTCCATCTCTGGTCCCTGAGACTGGCTACTCCCAGGTGACCCTTGCCCCTCCCTCTTCCCCACACCTCTGTCCCACCCACCACGGCCACATCCACGGGTCGCCACACTTGCTCCCTTCCATCTCCCACAATCTCCAGTCCGCCTTCCGCTTCCCATCACCACCCTCCACCCCCGCCCCAGTGCCAGCACAGTCTTTCCCAAACGCTTTCTCAGCAGCCCCAGCACAGCGCCTGACTGAGGTGGTCCACAAGGAGTGCATGAGCCCAGCTGTCGACTGGACCACAGCGTCCTCTCTTTTGAAAAAGCCAAGGGCTCCTCTGGTGCCTTGATGACCAGACCTGGAACCTTCAGTGTGGCTTCAGAGCCCTTGCGAGCTGACACCCATCGCCTTACCTCTCCTCGACAGGCCGTGCTTCATTCAGAGCCACCCCAGACCATCTGCCTCGCATGCCGCACGCTGTTTCCAAGCTTCACACGTACAGCTCCTGCCCAGAGCACCCACGCCCGCCGCCCCTGTCACAGTCCTATCACCCTCACCCCTCGACTCCCCTTTCTCTGCAGCAGCTCTGCTGACCTCCCCAGAGGGGCTGTCCCCCGGCTCCCAGCAGGGGCTGCACCCACCTCGGCCAGGCCACATTCACATCCGCAGGGCCTGAGGGTCCGCAGCCCGTAAGCCCTTCCGGGTCGTATCGGCATCTCCTTGGTGGGGTGTGTCTCTTCCCACGAGGACACAACGCAGAGTCCTTCGTGCAGAACGAGCCAGTGACCACGGCCGGCAGCCTCGTCTTCAGCTGAGGCTCAGCGTCCGAGCCGGGCTCGCTGCCTGGGCTGGCTCCACAGCCAGGGGAGGCCCTCCTTTGAAGCTGCTTTGTTTATGTCATGGAAGGCCAGCGTACTCCGGTTATCTCAACGTGCTTTCCATCTCACCGGTGAGTTACGACTAAAATGGAAAGGCCGGAGGGTGCCAGTATGGCCCGCACACCAGCCAGATCGCTCTGCCCTCTCAACCGCTGGTTTCAGAGCCTCCTTCACCAGGCCTGGGTGTTCCAAAGTTCATCGCTAATAACGCAGTGTTCTGGAAAGTCGCAGAAAGCGAATCAGCCCAGCTCCTACCCCAGGCTCCGAGGACGGGCTTGGCCTGGCCCTCTGATTCAGGCCAGTGGGACTGGGGCTCGTGGCTGGAGCTTTTCTCCCCCATCTGTGTGGTCTCCCGTCTTCTCCAGACGGAGGGAAGAGATAGCGTAAATCATCTGTCCCCACCGTCCCTAGGAAAATAGTAAAACTGCTCAGAATAGGTGTGGTTTTAGCCCAGAAAATAGCAGGGCCAGGCTGAGGTCCTGTGCAAGCACCAGCAGGAGTTTGAAAGCGCTGTAGCAATGGGACTGCCGAGGGCTCTGCCTTCCATAAATCACCCGGAGCCTTGGCCTCCTTACCGGGCGCTTCCCGCTCTGGTTCACACGAGGGTGAGGGGGCTGCTGGCCGAGGACCCCACCGGATGCTGCAGGCCTGGGGCTCGGCTTCACCCGGCCTGACCCCCGCAGAGGCCCACACACTCAGCGTCCCACACACCGCACGCGGCCACGGGATTACACAACTCCGGTTTGATGCCGCAGAGAACACCATGTCCAGGCAAGCCCAACCCCTCGGGCACAGCAGGGAGGAAGGAACCTGGGTGCTGCCGGCAGGCTGGTCTCACTCCAGTTTCAGCCCCGCCACTCGCCGCCAGGCCACCGTGGGCACGAGGTGCCTGCCGCCTCTCCCACCGGCTGCTGCTTCCACAGGATGAGAATAAGGAGCACCTGGCACGTGGGGTGCACGGCACGAGCTCAGTGGACCCCGAAACTTCCCGAGGGGAGTATCAGACTTTGTCAGGGTGAGGCAGATGGGGGAGGGGTACGGGCTGAGAAGGAAGGACGTGGGGATTTTCGCTGGATTCCCACTTAATCGGGATAAGCTGACTGGAGAGAAGGGGCTGTTATAATCTCCCCTTTCATGTCTGGCCAGGAATATTGCTCCTCGGAGCAGAAGACTGCATCCAGGCTCCTAAGCCATCTCAGGAGAGCTCATGGTCAGCTGTCCTGGGACGGCTCTGGCCACGGCTGGGGAAAGTCTCTGCCAGAAGAAACGGTAAAAGCAGAAAAAAACAAGGAGGCTTCCTGCAAACAGAGCCTCGGAGCCACAGGAGACTTTGTCCCCCTCCCCAGAGCCGTGGGAGCCCGGAGGAGCTCTTTACCTGACCTCGGAGTCTGAAACCACTGGGAAGGAGGACCCGGACTTCAGGTCGACACGGCCTGTCCTTCTCAGGGAGGGCACAGGCACTGGAGTCACACGTGCCCAGCAGGACAGAGCTGCCGCTTGCGACACATCCAGCAAGCCGTGCGTCTCCGTAAGATGGGGCGTTCCCGAACGGCCTCTCGTCTCTGAAGTCCCAGCACCTGTTGAGACGCAGATAAGGGCAGTGATGGAGACTCAGAGGATTTTTGGAGCCAGAGCAACCCACCTTTGATGCCCCAGCACCGCAGCCCTAGTCATTATGTGACATGGGGCCCGTGACTAATGTCCCATCTCACTCAGGAGGGAGCACAGGGCGAGGACAGATGCCGTACAACCCCTCTTATGTGAGGAAGCAGAGGAGTCTAACTGGAAAGTTGGAGAGAACGGCGGGGGCGTCAGGGCGCCTGGGGAGCTAGCTTTTAGTGGGGACAGAGTCTCAGTTTGGGGGGCTAAAACAGTCCTTGAGAGGTCTGATGGTGATGGCCGCACGGCAGGATGAATATACTTAATACCAATGAAATGTACATTTCAATGTACATTTCAAATGTACATGTACAATGCATTTTATGTTCTACGTATTTTACCACAACTTAAAAATTTGAAAAACATGTTCGGGGCCTTCTCCCTCAGTGGAATTTCTAGGGGTTCAGTGGTGTGGGGCACATAGAGATGACAATTCTGGAGTGAAGGGTCAATTGCTGCGTCCGACCCCCCAAAAACATCCAAGAAAGAGGCACAGAGCCCAGGGCGACTCCTTGGATCCCCCAGGCAAACACAGTCCTCATCTGGGTGTGCTACTCCAGCCCCTGGACAAGCCACCCGAAGAGCTGCTGGCTTTGAAGGGGGCTCAGGACAAGAGGAGCAGTGGGGGTGAGTGTTTAATGGGGACGGAGTTTCAGTCCAGGGAGACAAAAAAACGCAGGAGATGGATGGTGGTGATGGCCTCCCCACAATGTAAACACACTCAATGCCACTGTACCGTGTGCTGAAAAACAGTTAAAATGACCCATCTCAGGTTTGTCTATGTTACAATTTTAAAAACCTGGGGGAAAATGTGGGCTACACTTTAAAGTATTTATAAAAATATGACGTCGCCTGGATAATTTAATTCTGGATGTTTATAAACTGTGTAGAACCTGCATAAACCTAGTTAAAATGTTGAAAGTAACAAAAGCAATAATGAATAAAGGTGGGGAGGGGGAGGGGTGGCGTGAGTGAGACTGAACCAAGTCTCATCTTTTTTTTCTTTTTTTTTTTGAGGTACGCGGGCCTCTCACTGCTGTGGCCTCTCCCGTCGCGGAGCACAGGCTCCGGACGCGCAGGCTCAGCGGCCATGGCTCACGGGCCCAGCCGCTCCGCGGCATGTGGGATCTTCCCGGACCGGGGCACGAACCCGTGTCCCCTGCATCGGCAGGCGGACTCTCAACCACTGCGCCACCAGGGAAGCCCCCAAGTCTCATCTTTTACGGTGGGGAGCGCAGGTAGCAGATGAGTTAAAAGATCGACATCTAGGAGAAGTATTATCGTTACAGCTATGGAGTAATTAAGGAGAATCCGAGGCAGAAGTGGCGCGCTGGGGGTGGAGGTACACTGACTTTTCCTTCACGTACCTTTCTGAAGAATTTAATTATCACTGAAGCATGTATATACATTACCCTTAAAAATAAATTTAAAACAGCTGTGACTCAGCCATCCGTGAAGCCCGCTACAACTTCCACCTCCTGCGTGTGCGTGGCCCACTCCTCCTCTTCACCCAGGACACAGCTTTGGGGGAAGGAAGGCTGGAACTAAGGATATAGGGATCCCCCCCTCGGGCAGGGGAGGGGCTGAGAAAAGCAGTGAAGCCCTGGGGGGTCGAGATGAACAGGGGCTTGAACACACACTTCGGTGGGAGAACAGGGGGTCGGGAGGATGAAGCAGCTGCATGGGGATGCTGGCGCCCAGGAGAGGACAGAAGGGGATCCTGGCCCTTGACGACTGCTAGGCCTCGCCCTGTCCCCGCCTCCACCCCAGCCCCTGGCCTCCCCTCCCACACGCACTCTTGGGCACCGCAGGCATGTGATAAACTTACTGGCACCTCAGGGTGGTAGCTGCCACCACGCCTACCTCTGTGACGGGACATTTAATGGCCCTGACGTAGGAAGGGGTGCCAGCTCTCACTCCCGCGGGGCAGGGGCAAGTGTTCACTTAAAGTCAGGGCCCCAGGCCCCGGGCGCCGTGTCTGGCACTGGTGGGTTTCCCAAAGGTTGCTCACGAAATGAGTTTTATGCGCTGACCTCCGTCGGGCAGTTTAACTCCAACTGCTGTTGGTGCCCTGCGGTGGCCCTGCCTCCAGCAAGGGCTCTGAACTCTTCATACAAGGAGCTCAGACACGAGGTGCTATGATGGGCCAGTGGGGCTTCCTGCCACCGGGAGTTCCTGGGCATGGGAGGTAGACCCAGGAGCCCAGAGGCTGGAGCTGGTGCGGGGAGGGAAGGGCTGGCGGCCTGCACGCGGCACGTGGCGTGCGTGGGACACACAGCGTGCACAGGACTCTCGGGCACAGGGCGGAGCGGGACTCCACAGAGGAGCCCCCAAGCTGCCCCTTTAAAGACACTCTTGTAGTATTAAATTTCCCTCTCCTGCGCCCCAAGTCAAATAACTTATGACATGGGGATGAGGAATGTAGATTTGTAAAACTGGACGGGGCCAGGGGACCCGTGCAGTCCAATCCTTCCTTCACAGATAAGCTGAACACAGAGGCCCCGAGGGCTTCAGTGCCCTGGCTCGGGTCCACGCGGGTGCGGGCCGGAACCATCAAGGAGCATTTGCACGCGAACTACCGCGTGGACGGCCAGGGATGGTTTCTTTTCGTCTTCCTGTGAGCCCCACCAGGGGGACGCTGGGGTCCTGACTCAGAGATAAGACGGCTCCCCAGGGTCCTCTGCTTCCGAGGGCCAGAGCCGGGGTCAGAGCCCGCATCCAGGGCCCGCAGCCCATGTCCTGCCCCCGGGGCCCTGCCCACCCCACCCCGCCTGCCTGCACGGCTCGCGGGCAGTCGGTACAGTGTGACATTTCCTCTCAGTGGGCGTTGCCCGTGAACCCTTGCCGAGCGGCCAGCTGGCCAAGGAATACCCGGAGCTAGCCACGAAGGTCCAGGAACAGCCCTGCGTGGGATCCCCAAGGGCAGAGCAGTGGATGCAAGACTTCCTCCGCCACCCGCCCGTCGGACTCCGTCGGCCTCACCTTCTAGTTTCATGCTGTTCCCTGGCTGCTGTTTCTTTGTTGCATTTTTCCTCCTCAGCACTTAATGATGAATTAAATTCTTTTCATTTTTGTTCCTGATGCAAAATAACAACTGAGAAAGAAAGAAAGAAAAAAAAAAAAAAAAGCAGGCTAATGAAAACTCCTAATGTGTCTGGTAAATCATTTCAAAGCACATTAGAAGCCAGCAAAAACAAGAGGGGCAGCCGTGCTGGGGGTGAAACAGAACACGGCGAGGGGAGCTGGACGCATATAGCCCAGTTCTGCAGCTCAGCTCTGTGAGGCCTTCAGCATGTCCTTTTGATATGGGGATCCTGGTGTCCTCACCTGGGACATGGATGCAACCACACCTGCCTCCAGGCTGTCGTGAGAAGGAAAGGCAACCGCCGGCACATGGTAGGGGCTCCGTGATAATAACTACCTTTGCTAAGGATTAAGTCCACGTTAGTCCTTCGAAGAGGCCACGAAAACATTTCCAGAGCAGGACGTCCCAGCCCGGAAGTCAGACAGTAAACTGTACAGTATGTGTTTTTCACAATGTTTAAAATTAAAACAGCAATTAAAAAAGGATGTGTCAGAATCTCCCCAGCTCACTCTGTCTCCATTCCAGCCTTATCATTAGCTCCTCCGACACATTCTGGGTTTGGGTTTCCCTCAGTGATTCTTTTTGGAGACAAGTCCACATCGCTGAAGGCCACGGGGCAACAGCAGCAGTCATGCCATGATTTGTTCTGCACCTGCCACACCGCCTAAGCCTTGTGACAGCCCTGCAGCGCAGGTACTGAAATCCCTGATTCACAGAGAAGCCGGCTGAGCCTCTAAGAGGTGAAAGGCCACAAAATCAGTGAGGGTCTGAGGCCAGGTGCCCCAGCTTGAAAGCCAGGGGTCTCTCCATCCCAAGCCCAACTCAGCCACCCAGGCTGGGATAAGCACCCAGCAGGGGTGATGCGTGCTCGGTAAACAGAAGAGTCAATAGCGCCATTGCTTTCGTCTCACAACCACTGTCTGACCTGTGCCAGCCCCGTGAAAAGGGCCCCTGTTTCCTTGTGTGTAAGGAGGGTGATCGTACACACTCTGTCACTTTGCGGGATTGTTATGGTAACGACATTAAATAAGCCAAGAGAAAGTTCTTTCAAATTCAATTATTCTTTGGTCCATCCACCAGACATTCGCCGAGAGCCTACTATGTACCTGACATCGTGCGGGACACTGGGGACACCCAGGAGAGGGAGGTCTGGGTCCTGGCCTCAGGATGGCCGTAGTCTGGCCGCGGAGGATGTGGGAGCTTCATCTAGGATGTGAAGCAGGTGCTCGCCCAGGAGGAGTGATGCTGCTCGGGCTGGTACCCGGGTCTCCCGAGGTGCAGGGCCCCCGGAGCTCCCGGGCCATGTCCATGCCCCTGTGGACAACTAGCGAGGGAGTCCAGCACTTTCTGAATGGACCAGTGAGCTGCAACCAGGCAGCAGCACACCCTCTGCATAGCTAGCCTTGCCCATCCTCTGAAGGAGAGCAAAAGGGACCCAGACAAGAAAGCAATGAGGGCCCAGAGCTGGGGTCTCCCCCAGTGGAAACCCAGGCCAATGGGCCTTCTGTGCAGCGGTACCAGGGACGCCCCCTGGGACCTGGGTGGAAGCCCCATCGCTTAAACAGTCGTCTGATGGAGAGAACACAGCTTCGCCTGCTTGAGTCTCTATTCCCTGGGCTGTAACTGGAGTTAATGCCGGCTACCTCGACTGTTGTTGTCAAGATTTGAGATGCATATAAGGTGCCTGGCAAAGCACTTGGCTCTGTGAAGCTACTTGATAAATGCCCACGTTAATTAGTCATAATATCCATAATAAGAACGAAAACAGAGCAGGTCACACAGGAGAGCTTTCTGAATTCAGATTAACCAGGAACCAACGCCCAGGTTTCCTGGGGACCCAGCCATCTGTGTTCAAATGAAAGTGTGAATTATCCAACAATTTTAGCTAGCCACACCATGTCCCTGGCAAACGTTTGCGGCTTCTCTCTGCCCTCTCAGACCCGGGGACAAGTAGAATCAGAAATTCCCCTGCAGGAGCTGTTTCGTTTCAGTTCCAGAAACCACTGGTGGTCAGGCCGCTGTGGTGCACGGACACGTCAGTGCAGGAAAGAAAAGAAAGTCACCAACTGTTTCTAGCACTGTAAGGGGCTTTTGTCAACCTGTTAAGCCCGGCCGGGTCCCCGCAGATACACCTCACACACGTGCCCTGGGGAGCCCTTCCAGAAGACAATCTCATCATGAAGCTTCCGTCCCAGTTCAGCAGGTTGTATCACCCTGGCAACCTTTAGTCTAATGACCAAAGTCACAGAAATCAAACTACTCGAAAAACTGAAAGTCACCCAAACTTTCCCCCAAACCTCTCCGATCAGAGGTCGGCAAACCACAGCCCGAGGGCCAAATCCAGCCCACCACTGGATTTTGTAAATAAAGTTTTACTGACACACAGCCATGCCCACCTACTGACATGTGGTCTATGGCTGCTTTTGTCAGTAGAGTTGAATTGTCGGTTGTGTACTTTGATCTGAATGTTTGTGTCCCTCCCCAGAATCTGTAGGTTGAGATCCCAACCCCCAGAGTGAGGGTGTTTGGTGGTGGGACCTTTGGGAGGAGGTAAGGACATGGGGGCAGAGCCTAATGAGTGAGATTAGTGCCCTTATAGAAGAGGCCCCAGGGAGCTCCCTCGTCCCTTCTGCCGCGTGAGGACACAGCGAGAAGACGGCCATCGATGAACCTGAAAGCAGGCCCTCATCAGACACCAAAAGGGCCAGTGCCTTGATCTGGGATTTCTAGGCTCCAGAACTGTGAGAAATTTCTGTTGTTTATATGCCACCCCGCCTCTGGTAATCTGTTGCAGCAGCCCAAACAGACTAAGACAGAGGCCCACAGAGCCTAAGATATTTACCACCCACCCGGGCCCTACAGAAAGAGTGTGCCTGCCGCGCTCTATGTGAACACGGGGACACATGTGGTCTCCCCCAGTCCATACCTCACGGCCCCTGCCGTGGTGTCAGCTGGCCCTCTGATCCCGGATGCAGACAGTGACCGGCATCCTCCCCCTTGGCTGGCCCACCTGAGCTGCAGGTAGGATCCAGACTGGATTTCCGGGCTTGCTGGCAGGAGCTGAGCTGGTTGGGGGGGCGGTGGGGGGAGTGCCAGGGGGACAACAGAAACTCTTCAATTGAAGGCCCCAGCTGGTGTCTAGTGAACAATTTGCACATGGGGGTTAAAAATATTGGACTGTAGTCTTACACATTTAACCTATATTTTTCAGCTCCTTCCAATTATAGCGATAAAACCTTCCATTTATGTATTGCTTTTACATTTATAAAGGGGCTCCACATGCCTTGCCTCATTTAGTTTTCACACCAATCTCATGAAAATCCCTTGCTGCCTAACTCCCGATCGAAGAAACAAGCTTGAAGGCATGGTAGGACGTGCATGGGGCCACAGAGACGCTACAGAGTCAGCGTCGATAGGACCAATAATCTAATCAGTTGATCACCTGGGTCTCAACCCTTTGCTCCCTGAGCCTCTAAGCATCTCCGCAGGTCATTGTTATGGTCTCTTGGACACCGCAGGCATGTGATAAACTTACTGGCACCTCAGGGTGGTAGCTGTGCAGAAGGGTGGTTCTAACCGACGGCTGGTGTTCAAAGCTGAACTTCCCAGCAACCCTGCCTAAGTGACCGTGAGCCGAGTAGTGGTCATGGGTCCCATCTTGGAACTCAGAACAGCAAGCAAGCACTCCCTGGCAACCTCCAACTACACATGGGCTGAGCCGGGGAAGAGGGCATGAGGATAGAGGTGCCTGGTGGTACAGAGGAGGTGACGGGAGCAGAATGAGAGAGAGAGCCAGCAGGGACAGTGGAGTCGTCTGGTCCACCTCTGCCCTCCCCTCGGCTGCCCATTTTGCTGACAGTCCCAACTGAGTCACCAGAAGACAAGTGAGGCCACGATTTAAAATTCACACTGGGATTGCTGTCCTTTTCACAACTAGATAATTCTGTGTATTGGTTTCCTGTGGCTGCCATGACAGACTGCCACACACGTGGTGGCTTAAAGCAGTAGAAACTCTCTCACAGCTCTGGAGGCCCCAAGCTCACAGCCAAGGTGTCGCAGGGCCGTGCTCCTTCCTAGGGCTCTAAGGGAGGCTCCTTCCTGCCTCTTCCAGCCTCTGGTGGCTCCAGCTGCTCCATGCCCATGGCAGCATCCCTCCAGTCTCTGCCTCCATCTTCCCATGGCTCCTCCTCTGTGTCTCTTTGCATCCTTTCCTGTCTTTTGTAAGGACATCGGTCACTGGGCTTAGGGCTCACCCCACCCCGGTACAATCTCATCTCCAGCCAAACCTTAAGTATATCTGCAAGGATCTTATTTCCAAATAAGGTCACATTCTGAGGTTCTGGATGAACATGAATTTTTGGAAGACCCTCAAATGCACTACGTATTGTTTCAGATTCCCTCTTTGTTATTCCAAAATAGGTTTAATCCTACAGAGCTGCGTCTGTGTGATGTAGCAGGAAAGCCCCTGGAGCTTATGGCGAGGGGTGTGGCTTTATGATTGCCCTGGCCCCTGCCCACTGCACCAGAGAATCCTGGGATTCTGAAAGCAGGGAGCAGCGTCCTACTCCCACCCCAGGCACGGTGTACGGTGCATGGCAGCATGTCGGGTATCGTTTTGCAGTCTCGTGACAGGTTCACGCGTTTTTATCTGATGTCCTCTGTTAGACTGTGGGCTCCCCGGGGTCAAGGACCAAAGCCTCAATCAGCTCCATGTCCCCCTTCAGCACAGTGCTCGGAAGAGAACATCCTTGTTAAATGCTTGTCAACCTGGTGTAGACACCTGCTCCAAACATGCACCTGTTCAGTCCAGCCACCCACTTAGACTCACCTGTGACAGACCCTGACATCTCCCCAGGTGACTTTTCGGGGTAGACCTCGCCCAGAGGAGGGAAGGCTCACAAGCTTTCTTCCTGGAACACACTTTTGGAGACATCACGCCGCCTTATGTATATGCAAAAGGAGAATTCCGACAGTGTGTTTCCAGTTAGCTAAAAGTAGAGAAGAGAAATTATAATTTTTTGGATGATTCTGGAGTTACCCAGAACCAAACCGGCAAACTGCACGTCTATAAACAGACTAGCTGCTTAGGCCCCCTGAATCGCACAGGCAGAAAGGTCAGAGCGGGCGCGGTCCAGATAAGAGACGGCTGACATCTCCTCTTCGCCTTCTCCTCCTTCAACCCCAAAATGCACATGGGGTAACAGCTTTCCCAGCTGGGCAGGAATTCAGCTACAGAATTGCTCATGTTTCCCGAGTATCTAGTGATTAGCTGGAGAATGGTGTGAGCCCAGCTATTTTGGGCAAATCTGCTAACACTCTTTAAAGGAGGCACAAGAAGAAAGATCCCGTTACCCCTGCTCCATCCTGTCTAGGACCCTACACTGACTTCAGTCCAAGCCCTCAGCGTGGCCTGCAGGCCTTGCAACCTGCCCTCTGCTGACAGCCTCCCCTGCCCGCTCCAGGCCCCACTGATAGCTCTAGGAATAGACCCTGCTTTTTGCACCTCTGTGCCTTAGCCCCACTCTACAGCCTCCCTCCCTTGGCGAACCCTGAGCAACCCTGAAAACGCAGCTCCAGTATCTCCTCCATGCAGTGCTGTCTGTCCCTTCCCCAGCCTTTTCCTGGCTGGTCACCCAGAGCCCACCCAGTCCTCTCTGCCCCCACTGAGCCCCTCTGCACCCACAGGCTTGTCTGACTCTCTTCCCCACCTAATGACAAATTCCCCTGAACCCCCCTGGGTCTCATTGCTTCCTAAGCCCCCATTGCCTGGTACATTTTTCCTGCCTTTATAGCTTTGTGTTGATAGATTGTTCCTAGATTCCTTCCACTCATCTAGCATTTGGTCTATGGTAACAGAGGCGAAATGAGAGCTAGAACTCTGTTACCGATTTGTTCCACCCCCGTTCCACCAGTAAGCCTCGACCAGCAGGGCCAAGCATGTCCATCTTTGTGTGCCAATGCCACTTTGGCAGTCGGAGGGATCAGGGCACTAATGTCCTTGTCCCCCCAAATCTACTGTACCCAGAGATCCCCCCTTTTACTCTTGCAAACCTGCATCTCAGACACTCATTCAGTCATCTGTGCAACAAACATTTGTGACCCCTTCAGGTAAGGATGGAGGTGACTAACACCCCACTCCTGCCTTGAAGGAGCTCTCAGTCTAATGCGGAGACGAGATGAACCCAGGTGCCAGGATGAACTGTAAAATGCGGGCATCCTTCCTGGCACCTACAGTAGCCTTGTCACAATGGGCGAGAATTCCTGGATCACCTCTTCTCCCTCAGAGGCAGAGAATGCATGGTAGGCACGGAGGCACTAAGTACTCGAATGAATAGACAATTAAAGGGAGCACTTCCGGGTGAAGATGGCAGAATGAAGAAGAATCACAGACTCACTGTCCTCCGATACCTAACAGAGAAAAACATTCATAAAAACGAAATTCACCAGCACTCACCACCTCGAGCCAGAAGCATTGGAAAACTCAGCCAAGAGAAAGGGGTAGGAGATTTCCAGTTTGGCACAAAGACGTGTGACTCCTGACCCCACCCTTAACCCCTGGAAGCTTTTCTGAGGAAAGACATCAATGCTGAGAATTCTCACACAGCTCCTGCAACGGGCGGCTTGTAGGGGTGGTGGGCATGGGCAGCCTGGCAAGAGTGAAGGTAAAACCCTCAAGAGGAGAAGTCCCTGCTTATTAGAAGGAGCTCAGCAGAGGGGACAAGACTTTGCCATTTTCCAGGGCATGGAGTTGCCAGATTGAAAGCATAGAAATGTCCCATGTGGGATACGCTTACCCAAAACAATTACTCATTGTTTTAAGTTAAACTGACATTTCACGGGGCAGCCTACATTGTATCTGGCAACCCTACCAGGGCACTGTGTAGAGCTGGAGTCACAGTCTGGTGCCCCTGGCAGGAAGGATGTGCCCTGGCTGGGTCAGCGGGCCCTGGGACAGGACACTCAAGGAAGACGTCAGAACTGGGGCTCTTGGCGCCAACTGCACTCAGCCTTGGCAGAGGGCTGCTTGCTACCCCTCACCGCCCCCAAACGGTGACCACAGGAAATCTGAGAGGGACTTGGAGTTTCAGATTATGGTCCGTGCTCCCTACCTGCAGGTTTCACATCCACGGGGTTCACATCCAAGGGTTTCACATCCACGGATTCAACCAATGCGAAATTTCGATGCATAGTTGATTGAATCTGAGGATGCAGAAATCCGCGGATCCAGCGGGCAAACTGTGTTCATCATGCTACGTCATTTTATGTAAGGGACTTGAGCATCTGCGGACTTCGGTGTCCGAGGGGCTCCTGGAACCAACTCCCCCTAGATGCTGAGGGATGACTTCATAGCTCAGAGAGGGAAAGACAAATTAGTCCCATGTAAGATGGAAGACTGTATCACACAAATAGGAAGGCTAGACTGAGGAGCCCTGTCACGTGATGAAAAGGCTGAAAGAACAGTAAGGCAACAAATGAAGATATCCTACCAAAAGGAGGGTGGCACAGAAGGAAAGAAGGAGGGGGAGGAGGGAGGAAGGAAACATGAGACACAGTGGAAGAATAAAGTCTAGAAGAAAACATGACCTAAGACACAGAATCAGAGTCCCTGTGAGTTTTGCACACCAAATATATATTTAAAAATGAGTGCAATTTCACAAAAACCAAAAAGTGAGATTATAAAGTAAAAGAATAATATTGCCCAGCAAAGGAACCAAATTTAGAGACAATTTATAGATTTTATAGATCGAATAAAGAAATGATAATCAAGAAGAAACTAGACATTGCTGAAAATCAAATAAATGACATGGAGTTAATATCTGAGGCAGTCACAGAATATGAGAGAGGAAAAAAATAAACGAAGAGATAAAAGTAAATCAAAGAGAAGATAATGAATATGGAGGGCAAGCAGCATATTCCAATAAAAGGAAAACACGTCCCCTAAAGTAGATCACAAGTGGAATAGAAGAAATTTGTCCAAGATACAATGCAAGAAATTTTTTCCCAAAATGAAGGAAAAAGTAGATGAAAGAACTGAAAGAACACACATTTACCAGCGAAAAGATTATTTCTTGATACAAAAAGATTATGAGCTATCCCCTGGTTGTTATTAAACATCCAGTTAAAGAATTAATTCTTTAAGCATCCAACCAGAAAAACAGTACATAACTTACAATAGGAAAAAAAATCCATTAACTTCACACTTATCCAAAGAGCAATGTCTACAACAACTCAGAGGGGAAAAAGTGATTGATTTAACCAAGTGGTCCATCAGGAAGAAAGCAAAAGTCGGACATGCTCAAATATAAAAGGGTTCAGGAATATAGAACACGTGAATCCTTCTTGAAAGAAATATTGGACAAGAAATCCAAGCAAACAAAAGACAAGCCAAAATTAAGAACACTAGCATAGCCAAGGCATGGTAAAAGTGCTGGTGGTTAGTGATGCAAACACAACTATGACTAAAATGAAACAATGAAGGATTATGCTATGATGATGGTAGATATTATAAATCCTGGTGTGGCAGACAGGGAGATGCTCCTCTCAGAGCCCCCTGCAGATGCAGCTGTGAGGAGTTAGCTCCAGCTGTTCCTTCTTTCTGCTTCTGAGCAGAGGTCATGTTCTTCTCGGGGTGGTCACAGCCAATGACTGAGCAGGGTGGTGATGGAAGGGTCTGGCCAGTTCTGCCCAGCGTGGGATCCAAGGGGCAACCTTTGCCCTGGAACTCCTCATTGGATGGGCAGAGGGTCAGCCAGGTCTGCACCACAGACTGACGGCTCCCCCACCCTTTTCTTTTGCAGGTGTCACCCCTCAATCAACCTTTTGTACTTCCAGCTATTCTCAAAGAACCCATGCCAGCACACCAAGCAAAGCAAAAATAATACATGTAACAAAAACAGGTAGATGGGCAATGGAGGAGTGGAGTGGTGTGAGACATCTACTCACCCTATATTTATAGTGGGGGGTCAAGAGCGGCTGCCAAAAACCAAAACATGTGCTTGAAAAACAACCTAATGACTCATCAACTTAATGGTTTTTCAAAACTTTTTTCTTAAATAGGATTTTTAAAGATTGATATGTCTTGTGGTGAGGAAATTAAAGTTCAGCTATGCCATCAGATTTTTTAAAAAATCAAATCAAATTAAAATTTAATTTTTTTTTTGCAATACGCAGGCCTCTCACTGTTGTGGCCTCTCCTGTTGTGGAGCACAGACTCCAGACGTGCAGGCCCAGCGGCCATGGCTCACGGGCCCAGGCGCTCCGCGGCATGTAGGATCCTCCCAGACCGGGGCACGAACCCGTGTCCCCTGCATCGGCAGGCGGACTCTCAACCACTGCGCCACCAGGGAAGCCCTAAAACGTAATATTTTTAATCATGCAAAACATGATACTACTTTTATAAAAATTAGTTCATCTTGTCTATATATTCACCTATTTTTCTATCTATTCATAGAGAGAAACCTGGCATGACGTTCACCAACTGTTATCCTATTTGTTTCTGGGTGACAGGCGATTTGTTGGTTTTCTATTTGCACTTCTCTATATTGCTTTAGTTTTTATAATGCACATGTAAAACCTTTAGAAAAAAACAATAAAGCCATTACTTTAAACTAATAATAATGGGAACAAT